>NC_058131.1:379562433-379607947 GCF_016433145.1 Gracilinanus agilis | reverse complement strand
ATATATATATATATATGTATATATGTATATATATATACATATATACACACACACACATAACTACACAACTAAGATAGGGACCAATCCTGTGATTTCACTGATAAAGGGAACTCTGAGGTGAAGAACCTTCCTCTACCAATGTAGAACAGGACCTATTTTACAATTTATAATCTTTGTGTTGTCTAGAGCACAAACTTGCCCCATTTCACATAGCCAGTATTTATCAAAAAAGGAATTTGAACTCAGGTCTTCCAGGATTCAGGCTGATTAAGTATCCACTGTGTCAAGCTGCCTTTATACAATAAATAAATACAACTAAATATATGGGGGTAGCACTAACAATTGAAGGGCTAAGGAAAGGATTCTTGTAGAAAGTGGTACCTGAGCTGAACTTGAAGGGCATTAATGATTCTTAGATATAGGGGTGAAGAAGGAGCAATCATGTGAAATAAGTCTGGAAAGGTGGACTGGAGCCAGATTAATCAGAGCTTTAAATGCCAGACTGAGGAGTTTGTATTTTATCCTAGAAGCAATAAGCTTCAGAAGATTTTTGAGCAGAGTCATGACATGGGCAGAGCTGTGCCTTAGGAAGATTATTTTGGCAGCTTCATCAGGACGTGGGGGAAAAGGAAAGGCTAAAAGTAATTTGGAGGTGATTGCAGGAGTCTAGCCAAGAATTGATAAAGACCTGAACTAGGGTGGTAAAAGGGGATGGGGACAGAATCAAGGGCAACTTGGAGAATACTATCTCAGGTTACTAGGAGAGTGCTGTTCTCAGTATAAGTAAGAAAGTTGGGAGGATTAGCAGTATTGGGGGTGGGATCTAGTTTGAACATCTCCCAACTGATATGATGAATATTGGACTTAGTAATGGTACTGCTGGGTCAAAGGATAGGCAGTTTTCTAGCCTTTCAGGAATAGTTTCAAATTGTTTTCCAGAATGATTGGGCTAGTTCACAATTCCACCAACAGTTTATTAGTGTCCCAATTTTTCCATATCTCAACCAACATTTGTCATTTTCCCCTTCTATCATGTTAGCCAATCTAATAGATGTGGGTGGTATCTTGGAGATGTTTTAATTTGTTTCTCTAATAAGTCTTTAAATTTTTCTAAATTATTTATTTTTAGCATTCTTCTATTTTTAAACTGCGTTCCATATTCTCTCCCTTCCTCATAGTCCTCCCTCACCTACTGAGAAGGCAAATAATATATTAATTACATATGTGAAATCATGCAAAATATATTTCCATAGTTGCCATATTTAAAAAAAAGAAAAAGAAATTGAGAAAATTATGCTTTAATTTGTATTCAGAGTTCATCAGTCTTCTTTCTGGAAAAGGATAGTATTTTTTCTCCACGAATCCTTTGGAATTGTCTTGGGATCAACAATCTTGGGATTGTATTGATCTGAGTAGCCAAGTCTTTTACAGTTGATCATCGTTACAGAATTGCTTTTATTGCACACAATAATCTCCCTGTTCTCCTCACTTCACTTTTCCTCAGTTCATATTCTTCTTGCCATATTTTTTGAAACCGCTTTCTCCCCCTTTCCCCTTTGTCATTTCCCACAGTACAATAATACTCCATCACAGTCATATGTCACAACTTGTTTAGCCATTCCCCAGTTGATGAGCTTCCCTTTGATTTCCAATTCTTTGTCACCACAATAAGAGTTGCTATAAATATTTTTCTACAAATAGGTTTTTTCCCTTTTCTTTGATCTCTTTGGGACACAAATCTAGTAGTGGTATTGTTGGGTTAAAGGGTATACACAATTTTATAACACGTTGGGCCTACTTCAAAATTGTTCTCCAGAGAGGTTGGACGAGTTCACCACTCCATCAGCAGTTCATTAGTGTACCTATTTTTCTCTTTTTAATTAGGTTTATTTTTGCTTTTGCTTTGTCTGAGATCATGATCACCACCTTTGCTTTTTCACTTAAACTGAAACAGAATATATTCTGCTCCACATCCTTATTTTAACTCAGTGTATGTCTCTCTGTTTCAAGTGTTTCTTGTAAATAACATATTATTGGATTCTTGTTTCTAATTAATTTTGCTATCCACTTCTGTTTTATGGGTGAATTCATCCCATTCATATTCACAGTTATGACTTCTAACTGTACATTTCCCTCTATCTTATGTTTACTCTTCTCTCTCGCTTTTTAAGCTTGTCCCTCCTTTAAAAGTCTATTTTGCTTTTGGCTACCATCTTTTTTTTAATCTGCTCTCCTTTTGTTACCCTCTCCCAACCTTCTTTCTCTTATTCACTTCCTCTTCTACTTCCCTATTGGGTAAGATTTCTATTACCAAATGAGTATATATATATATATGTGTGTGTGTGTGTGTGTGTGTGTGTGTGTGTGTGTGTGTGTGTGTGTGTTTGTATATATCTGATGGCATATGTTTAACTGGCTAACTATAGGGTCAAGGATATGGGGGAAGGAGAGTGAGGTCACCTACTTGGCATTTGTGTGTGTATATGTATGGGTGTATAAGTATGTGTATCCCAAAAGTCTTGGTCCAGTTATTTATTTTTAAACTCTTATCTTCTGTCTTTGAGTCCATACTAGGTATTTATTCCAGGGCAGAAGAGCAATAAGGGCTAAGCAATTGACATTAAATGACTTGCCTAGGGTCACAATTGGGGTCTGAGGTCAAATTTGAACTCAGGACCCCTTGTCTCCAGGCCCAGCTTAGTTCAGTTTTAGACCTTGATAATCTTATATAATTTATTTTTATTTATTGTATCGTTTTCATCAATATGGAAACTCCCTCCAACAAAATAGATTAGTGATTCATGAGTAAATTTATTTTTATCTTAGAGAAAGGTACTAAGGGGTTAAGTGACTTACCCATGGGCACTCAGTTATATGTTAGAGGAAGGATATAAACTCAGGTTCTCTCAAACTCCAAAGCTAGTCTACTATCCATTTTACAATTTTACTGCCTGATTGCCTTATACACAGTAGGTCCTTCAAATGCACATTTAAGTTAAATTTTTTTTGGTGGTAGTCATTCACATTAGCTCTTTCTGTCACCAAAAATTGTCCTACCTCCATTATCCTGAAATTTAGTAATATCTTTATCACTGAATCCAGAGATTTTTCTCAGTCCTTCTATTTGATCTTTTTTCTTTTAATCTGTGGCTCTTACTAATAGCTTGGATTCTCTTTTCCTCCTTAATATCTATCAAAGAGATGTCTTCTCGTGTTCCTCCTATCTATCCACTCCTTTGCTATCTCCTTTGTTTGGTCATCGTTCATCTCCCAGCACCCAAATCTAAGTATTCTTCAAAGTTCTATCCTGGCATCTTTTCTCTTTCCTTTCTTAACTTTCTTGCAGGCTTTTATCTACTCCCTTAGGTTCAATTGTCACAACTATGTAAATATCTTTGAAGTCTATTTTTCTAATCCTAATCTATCTCCTGAGTGCTAGTTCCATACTGCCAACTACCACATTATGTACAAAAATATAAATAAATTTTATTTAAATATAAATGTATATAAGCAATATATACATTTATATATAAATTTAATTATATATATACATGTATATATATAACACATATGTAACACTCACACAAGGACTGTCAAAAAAATCTGAATGTAATTTTATGCTATTAAGATTTAATGTCACATTTCTAGTTCGTAACAGAATCAGGATTAGAATCCAGAACATAGGATCAGTTTCATCAGAGTTAGAATTGTAAGGAACCTTAGAAATCCAGAGAAGCCCTCATTTTAAAGATAAGATCCAGAGAAATGAAGTGACTCTCTCAAGATTACCCACAGAATAAGTAGTAGTGCTAAAATCTGACCCCAAATCCTCTTTGTTCTAAATTTAAGCACTTTTCAATACACCGTGATGTCCCACCTTCCTCTTGAAGCTCTCATTTTTACCTAGTGTATCCTTTTCTGCTGTTTTCCTGGGACAGAGAAATCTTCAGTGTTATATGTGATCATTTTTCCCCCTCTCAGAGAGATAATTATGTTGATGAAGGTGTGATTCTAAAATGAGCTTCCCCCACCCTTGGGTGACTCCATGGAGCATCTGAGTCTATTTTCTTCAAATCACCACTAGGTGGCAGTGTGTCAAAAACAATATTGCTGCCTTGGTTAGCATTTTTAAAAGATACAACCGGGGGGCTATTTTAAAGTCGGGTTTCCATATTTCCACTGACAGTAGTTCTAACAGAGGAGCTTTGTTGCACTTTCCTGTGACTGTCTGCTAAAACTAGCCATGGAAGCTACTCCCTCATTTTACATTTTCCTCCTCTGTGTGGTTATTTTCCTCCTGGAACTTGCATTTGGACAATGTCAATATTTATAAGCAATGTTTATTTTTACTATTCAGCAGGGACCTTAGGGGACCTTTTTATTTGACTGGCTTTTTAAATCTCCTTTTTTTTCATTTTCTTTGAGATAAAAAACAAAAACAAAAAAACTTTAACCTCAACCACCATGTTCTGTTCCTTAACACAGGGTACTCCTTTGAAGCCTACACCATCCAACTGAGAGAAAAAGAAAGGTCTTCACAGATAATTAACAGCATTCTACGGGTGAACAAGGGCAAACTCTCTTGGCCAATTCTATAATAGAAGTCTCCTGAAAACATCCATCCCCTAGATTGCTTTCACCTCAACTACAAAAGATTACATGGAACAGTGAGTATAATTTGGCCATGGAATTTTTTCTCTTACTATATCCAGTGCATTATGGAATTCTGGGCCACAGCTTTTTCAGACCTGAGTTACAGTTTGGTTGTGAATTAGGCTGCTTTCAAAGCTATATTAACTCTTTCACAAGACAAGGGTCAAGGCCAGGCACTGACCTAAATAATAAGGCCACATCACTTGTATTGTCCGATTTGAAAGTCTCATCTCTCTCTAAGATATATCCTGTATTATTCACCTTTTGTAATCCCAGAAAATCCTACTTTAATCATTATATAATTTTTATTTTTTTAAATGCTTTAGAAAGGACCTTAGAAATCATGGGTTCTAATATATAGATAAGGAAATAAGATCCAAAAAAAGTAAAATAAGTTGCCAGAGAATGAATTAAAAACAACAACAACAACAAAAACAACAAAACCCAGAAACATTTACTATGTGCCAAACACAAACAAAACACTCAAGAATGAAGTTTCTGCCATCAAGAATCTTATGATCTAATTGAGGAAACCATGTAAATAGAAGAATGGTAGCCAAGGAGGGGCATTTTGGTTAGAGAAGTTGCAGAGTTGGCAAGTGTGCCCAGAGGGGAGTAGATTTTAACATCCCATCTCAGAACAGAAATAGAAGTGATTAGATTATAGTATATGCTTCCAGAACTGGACTGGGTGAGAAAAAAGTGTACTTGTAGGAGGTGTTAAGATCACTTAGCTAGTTACTGGCAGAATTGGGAAAATAAAAGGGGTGTCCTAACTTCCTAGAATGGCATTTAGACTCTAGTCTAGAGTCTCTCCTTCCTAAAAGCATTGTCTTTGGGTGGAGCTACTGAAGGTTCTCTTTAGGACTTAGTTTTTACATCCCTCAAGTTCTGAATGGTTCCTCTCTAATTTTGCTTTCATTTGCTATCATTTTTCTTGCTTCATTTCAAATCAAGCCTCTTTCTGGCAATACAAAAAAGCTCCTGCACAGTCCAGTGGTCTTGTTTCTGATCCTGGTCTTCTTACTCCTAGTAGGAAAACTAGAGTAAGACACTGGAAGGAAGGCTCAAGGGCAAGCTTGATTTTTGTAAAGTTCTCATCATCCTAAGCCACTTCTATCAGTCCTCTCTAAGAGTATGGCAAACTAGATAACTGCCCTAGGTAGTGTCAAAGAGCTCCCTCTTTTTTTTAGAAAGTTAGTAGCAAAATTAATTAGTAGCATATAAAAACAAATTAAATTTCAATCATTTTTACAGAATTTTAAAGTTAAATACTATATTTAAGGTATGGTATAGAAGTAAAGGCTAGCAGGTATACTGACCCTGATCTCATTATTTACTTTTTAATAGGACCTTGTTACCTAGTTAGACCCCTGGAGTCACACTGTGATCTCATCAATGTGGTTCCTCCAGTCAAAGATAAGTCCTGCAACTAACTCAGGCTTTATCATATTGTATGGCTCTTTGTAAGGAAAGTAGTAGCTTCTCCACCCTGGGAAATGAAAAAAGCTCAGAGAATTCCAGGGCCACCTCATTAGTGTAAGACCAGCAATATTGACCCACCACATTTTCCCACAAATCCTCCATAGAAAATCTGCCCAATGTTAATGTCCTTCTTCAGGTTACTTAAATTTCTTTAAATATCAGGGGCAGCTAGGTGGCACAATGGATAGGGTCTAGTGTTTGGGGTCAGGAATATCTCAGTTCAAATCCAGCCCCTTCCACTTAATGGTTAAGTGACCCATGAAATCAGGATAATAATAGAATAGCTGGTAAGATGGTTGTGAGGATTAAAGGAGACAACACATTAAAATGCTTAGCTCAGTGCCTGGAACATAGTAGGCATGATGTAAATGCTAGCTATTATTTATTATGATTATTATTAACTCCCCATCACAAAGGGCCTCAGGTGAAGCCTGCTTCTAGGTGTCATGATGATGTTTAAGGAAAGTGCCTTGGGACCTGTGGAGCACTCATCGACATAACAGGTTACAGTCTGCTACCCATGTGATGAATAGGAAGCTATTAGATCAGCTGTGAAAGTATTTTAAAAGAGCTGTTAGCCTCAGCCTTAGCCTTCTGGCCATTCTTCTTTTAGCTACACTTTGGTAGTCTGGGCTCTTCACTTATGATGTTTGCCGAGAGGCTGTTGTAAGGTGAAAGGCTTTGGGGTCTTCTCCCATCTGAGGCCATTTGGTCTGAGAAATCAGTTATGGTCTTTGGCCTCTCTGTCTGTGGAAATGAAAGGAGTAGACTCTCTGAGCACATCTATGACCAAAGCTGAAGAGAGAACTCATTCAACATTTGTGCTACATCTGAACATAAACGTGGTGGGACCAGTGCTACGGAGGAAAAGTGATAAAGTTTCAGCCTCTGCCATTCCCCAAACCCCCTTAAGGAGCTGATATGTGTGGAGAATATGCTCAAAATATGCTGGGTGGAGGGAAGATGTTCATAAATTTCTTCTTATATCTTTGAAGTAAAAACTAATTAATTGATGTTGATTGGTTAAATAGAATTAAAGTCATAGTCTTGGCCCTTAACAATGGAGAAATACAAGCATGTTGGGGTTTAATAAGCCAGTGGCAGTAAGGAGGAGACATAATCCCAACCCCTCCAAGTACCCTAGACCTCCAAGGGGGAGATGTAGGAGCTGAACCCTGGGGGAGGGAGCTATGACGTGTCTGTGGTTGTGACATGGGTCAGGATGCTTTTTGATCTTTTGTGCTGTATTTCCCCATGATGCCCCTCCCTACTCTTTACTAGTTCTGCTGTTGATACTCAGAGTCCCATTGATTAAGGCTGACTAGGATATTTTAACTAGAGACAGTTTAATATAGTGAACCTGAATCAGGGAGTCAAGGCACCATTGTTCTAGACCCAATTCTGGACAAGTCAGTTCCCTGTTTTGGAGCTCAGTTCTTCAATCTGCAAAATGGAGGGGGTTGGAATGGAATTGGGACTGACCAATTGCCAAGGACAAGGTGATATCTTGACGTGCATGTGAGTTAGATTTAAGTGAGGCAGAGTTGTTCCAGCCTTAGCCATTTACTAGCTGTGTGATCTGGAGCAAGTCAATAAACACTGTTTGCCTCAATCTCTTCATCTTTAAAATGAGATGGAGAAGGAAATGGCAAGCCACTCTAGTATCTTTACCAAGAAAATTTCAGATGGGGACATGAAGAATCAGACATGACTGAAACAACTCACCAACAGCAAGAGTTACACAAAGTTATTGGCCTCACTCTCTCTTCTACAATCATTGAAGTTCAGCGGCAAGACAGAAAGTCAAAATGACTGGTAATGGACTGTGATGCAGCAGATGACCTGAGCATTTTCAAGGTCTAAACAAAATCTAAGCACTCCAAAGGGCCTGCTTCAGCCATCTTCAGAGCCGTTGGAACAAATTGCCCTCCTCCTCCCATTCTGCTGAGGCAACTGTTACAGTCCCTCTTTGCTTTGAAGGTCTATAGGGTTTTTGCCTATATAAAACTGCAAGACGAGACATTTGTGAGATTTGTCTCAGGTTATTCTCTTCCACTCCTTTCTCAAACTCCATATAAAGAATGGAGGCAGAGACAATCAGGGAGAGTATTTTAAGGATGAGGGACAACCAATAAACTGCTCAAAGAAATATTAATAAAGTAAGAATATCTAATTAAAATGAAAATTCAAGTAGACATTTTTTAAAATTTAAAAGCAACAAAAATCTCTTTCTGTTGATAGGGGACCATTGAAGAATTTTGAGGGAGCCAGACACCACCATTTTTCTAGACCTATAGTCTATAGACACCCTATATTTTACTAGTGGTCCAGAACCCCAGCTCAGCAATGATCAGCTTGAATCTAAAACAGCTTCTCACAAACTATTCTCCCTTCAGCTTGTGTCCCCACTCAGGATACCCCCTGGGGATATCAAAATATAGCTTGCATCTAGCTAGATTTCTCTAGAATAAAGTAAAAGGGTGTATAGTTTATATGCAAACACTAAGTTATAGAAACATTGAATACCTGTGTGTCAACCAATAGAAAACATTTTCAAAAGACTTCATGTTTTAATCTTGTAAAACCTGACCAAATGCCTCTTGGCTATACCAAGGCATGAGCTTTAAACATTGTAAGTTATTAACCTTGTTAAGTATATTCTGACCATTGATATTTTTGCAGGAGATATGGTATAATAAAAACATGCAAAATTTAGAGTTAAAGTTCTCACTCTGCAAGGTTACTCTTGTGACCATGGACAAGTCATGTAACTTTCTGGGTCTCAGGTTTTTTTTTGTGTCTATAAAAAGACAGTGTTGAACAACATGATTTCTAAGGTTCCTTCCAATTTTAAGTCCTATGATCCAATGATTTTTTTCTTCTCCTCCTAACTCTAGGATAACTTTCTTATATTTTAGTGATATCCTTTCTCTCCAGAGATTCTGACAGACTTTTTAAAGACACTGATTTTAGCAACTAACCTTTCAGCACTGCAGACACCAAACCATAAACATTTCCTGTGAAGTCTCTGTCTCAAGATCTTTCAGAAGAGCTTTCATTTTTTTCAGTCACTTCTCTCTAGGCTACTTTTCATTTCCTTAAAAAAAATTTTAATTGAAGCATTTTTACTTAGTTACTGAGGCTCAGCTTCTCTTCCATGCTGAGAGGTAAGCATGCTCCATCTATTACTTTCTTTTCAGGCCTCCTACGGAGATAATTAGGCATTGCAATTGATTGCAATTTATTAATCAGAGCAGGCTGTTGGTGGATTTAAAAAAAATCAACAACATGTAGAACTGCGGTATAAGTGTAAGGAGAGCAAAGTGGGGAGGAGGGGCTGACATGAAGAAAATCACTAAATCAATGGAATGATTCAATTTGCTCATTTATTGATTTTATTCTGATGTACAACATTCTATTTCCCACCTCTGGGCATTTGCATTTGCAAAATTTTCATGCCTGGAATGCACTCTCTCTTCTCCTCTCCTTCTTACAAATCCTAGCTCTCTTCAAGGCTCAGGTCAAATGCTATCTTCTTCAGGAATCCTTTCCTGATTATCCCAATGATTAGAATAGCCCAACCTCCATCACTGTGTCTTTGTTTTATTTTGTATATCTCGAATGTATTAGTGAACATGCATCCTTCTAATAGAATGTAAGCTCCTTTAGGGAAAGGGTTAGCTAGCCAAGTTTGTTTTTGTATCCACAATGGCTAGCTCTGTGCCTGACATCTAGTAAGTACTCACTAAATGATGGTTGATTTCTTTATGCTTGTTTTCTTACTTTATCTCTTTAGACCTTACTTTTCTTGTCCATAAAATGGGGATCACAATTCTTGTGCTATCTAATTCACAGGATTGATACAGGAGCAAGCAACATAATTCATGGAAAGGGCAGATGGAAGACTGATGCAAAGATGTTCAGGTTTTTGGATAGATCTCTGATCTTGCTGTTTTAGTTGCTCTCTCCAGCAACACATATTGTATCCTTCCCATCCCTTCTCTTCTAGTACAACCCTCACAGAGAATTTGGGAAATCCTCCAGGGAAGATTCACTCGACACCTTAGAAACCTTATTCTGATTCTTTTAATATCTGAAGGATCTCATTGCAATGCAAACTGCCTCTCTGGGGTCTCATTCTTTAGACATCACCAGTTCATCTCCCTTTTTAGTCATCTGTGACTCTAGACAAGGCATTTAACTTGTCAGAACTCTAGACAACTCTCCAAGATGGCATGTTGCAGACAGAGAAGGAGCTGACCAGAAGGGGTGGATGGATTTTTCTCACTTGGGAATTCTCCATACCAATGACACCACAGGTCCAGTCCTTTCCTTCTCTATCATCCATCTGTAACATGCAATCAGTAATATGCACGTTGCACTGACGAACAAGTTGTTCCTCTAACCACACGTCATCATCTCAGTAATGGGCATTATTTGTCTTCTTGGTTTTTTCTTTGTAGATGGATGATTAAACTTTTAAAAGGTTATACATCTCTGTCAGGAGAATCAGCAATGTTCCAGGGCTTGACCAGTTTCTTTTACATTACTTTGAATTTAAGAGAGGAGATTTGTATTGTGTTGTGATTTAATACACAATCATTATTGTGGTCATGGAAAGGAAAGGAATAAGCATTTACATAGTCCCTACTATGTGCCAGCCGAATGCTTTACAAATATAATCTCATTTGATTCTCACAACAATCCTGCCAGGTAGGTGCTATTATGGGATAAATTCTATGGTGGAAAATGAAGCAAAAAGAAGTCATGTGGCTTGTCCAGGGTCACCCAGATAATAAGTGTTTAAGATTGGATTGGAATTCAAGTTTTTCTAACTTTAGCCCTGCACTCTGTCTACTGTCTACTGTCTACTCTGTCGACAGCTGCCAAGCCGCCTAATAGAATACTAGAGACCTTGTAGTTCAATATTTTCATTTTACAAATGAAGAAACTGAGGCCCTGGGAACTAAAGCAACTTATCTAAGGTCATACAAAGGAGGGATTTAACTCCAGGTCTTTTAACTCCATGGTGGTTACCACAATTAGTCCAACAACAACCATTTAGTAAATGCCTGCTATGTATGTACTAGTAAGCCCTGGAGGTACAAACCCAAAGAATGAAACCATCTATACTTTCAAGTAGCTTGCATTCTAGCTGGAGAGATTACAAGTACATCTATAAGTATATACAAGCAAAGCAGTAAAGGATAACTACAGAGCAGTTTGGGAGGCCAGTAAAAGTTGGGGGTGGGGGAGATCAGGAAAGTCTTTATATAGAAGGTATTATTTGAGCTAGGTCTTGAAGGAAGAGAGGGATCCCATGTCACTCATGATGCTGCCCTTAGCTCTTTTGCAAACATCTTAAATCCATTATTCATCCTAGCTTACTAAATCTCCTTACTAAAAGGATTAGGCCATTTCTAATGGGTGGCAAAAAAAAAAGTCAGATTCATTATACAACTGTAATATTTTCATTTGGTGTTGCAGGTTGGAAAATGTGCCTCTAATGTAATAAGTGCATCATCACAATAAAATGACATATTTTATAAAATACTATAAGGTTTGCAGAACATTTCACAAATATTATTTCATTTGTATTCTCACAAGGGAATAGGTGTTATCATTATCCCCAATGAAAGATTAGGAAACTTAATGAGACAGTTGTTTTTGAGTCTTATTCCAGTCATATCTGACTCTGTATGACCCCATTTGGGATTTTTTTCAGTGAAGATACTGAGCATGGTTTGCCATTTTCTTCTCCAGCTCATTTTACAAATGAAGAAACTGATGTAAACTAGGTTAAATAATTGGCTTAGTGCCCTATAGTTAGTAAGTGTCTGAGACCAGGTTTGAACTCAGGAAGATGAGGCCCAGCACACACTCACTCTCTCTCTCTCTCTCTCTCTCTCTCTCTCTCTCTCTCTGTCTCTCTCTGTCTCTCTCTGTCTCTGTCTCTCTCTCTCTCTTTCTCTCTCTGTCTCTCTCTCTCTCTGTGTCTCTCTGTCTCTCTGTCTTTCTCTCTCTCCACTGTGCCACCTAGCTGACCTAGTAAGACAAAGGTAAAGGGAATTATCCATCATCACACAACTAGGAAGTTTCCAAGGGAGGTTTTGATTCCAGCACTCTATCCTCTATGCCATCTAACTGCTTCTCATATGTTCTACTAGAACACAGGTAAAAAACACCACCAGGAACCTGAGAGAGCTCCCTGAGGAGGATCCAAGAGAAAGGTGGCTGGCTCTATGACCTTGAGAAAAACCTTTCCCAAACTAGAGCTAATTGCTACCTAATTCAAGGAATATTGGATGTTTCTGTCTAGCTATTTGATGCATATCACAAACCTGTCAAAAGCACTTATTTTTGACATTTGGGAATGTAGCAAGGATACAGACGTCTTAGCTAAAGGTTGAGGATTAATTAGCATCTTCCAGATAAAGTGAAAATTTCCTTGCTCTCCGTCCCTCCGCCTCCATTTTAAATCAGAGGTTGGGTAGAGAGATGGGTGAAGAGACAGGGGATGAGGGAGGGAGAACGCCTGTCACTTGTCCTGGTGATGCTGATGGCCTAAGTTGAGTCACATATTTTCATTCTGAATATCAACTGAGGGAGCAGCAGAGGTCGTCTTTGGAGAGTCCTATTCTTGTGTGTTTTGAATACTGGATTAGGAGTCACAAATCCTGGGTCTGCATCTTAGTTCTTTCCTTTAAAAGAGCAAGCTATGCCTTTTCTCTGGGCTTATTTCCTGCCTATAAAATGGGGGATGATGCTTATTCTATTTCTCTTGTATAATTGTTATAAGAAACAAATGAGATAACAATTGCAAATTGCTTTGTAACCACAAAATGCCCTCATTTTAAATAAAGAAGCCCTAATACAAGATTCTCCCTATTTTACGTAAAGCATACATTTTTATACATTTCCATCTAAAAAGAACGTGGAGACAAATAGCTTTTTTCTATGATCAACATGCCTATTGCTCCCCCCACCCCACTGGCATGTTATTTTAACAAACGAACAAATAAACAAACCATTACAGAATTATTGACTATTTACTTCTCGGACCCAACAGCTAATGTCAGGATTGCCCAGACTTCTTCACATTCTCTGTCTGCTTCCACTACAACAATTATGTGGGAAATGACAATATGTACTATGTCAAGACACCTGGACGAGTTCTCCAGATGGGAATCACTAATTATTATGGTAGGAGAGATGTTATGCTTTCCCCCAGTTCATTTCAGATTTCAACGTTAATAACTTTCCTGGAATGAAAACACACATGGATTGCCAAACTTAATATAGCACATTAAGCTTTTCCTATTCGAAACAAATTTTCTGACCTGAGTCCCCACAACTGACTCCCTTTTCAGGACTTAATTCATAGTTAGAAAATTTTTTTTCTTGCCACTTAGTCCTCTCTGCTCTCAACCATGCCTGAGATAATTGCATTAAAAATAGTTGTTAGGGCTGCTGACATATCTTGTCTTGTTCAGTTCAAGGCCTGTCTTCTATTTTATTCTTTATCATTGATCAAAAGAAAGAAAAGAACATTTTAGTCTCATTCCATTCTTTGGACTCTTTTAATAAAAAAAATTGGGAGACCTGCATAGTTACAGAGAAAGAAAGAGGTAGTCATTAAAATATGACTAAAGATTCCTGGAGGAATATTTGGATGAGAGTGTTGTCATCCCTATTATTATCTTCTTCATCTTCATTTCCTTCTTCATCATCACATTTATTAGCTTCCTCTTTCTCTTTCTTATAGTAATGAACATTTCCCCATCTTTCTCTGTATAAAAAAAACAAAAACCCTTACCTTCTGCTTTAGAATATATATATATATATATATATATTCTATATCTATATAAATCTATATATTGGTTCCAAGGCAGAAGAGTGGTAAGGGCTATGCAATTGGGGTTAAGTGACTTGCACAGGGTCATACAGTTAGGAAGTGTTTGAGGCCAGATTTGAACCTAGGACTTCCCATATCTAGTCCTGGCTTTCAATCTACCAAGCTAACCAGCCACCCCATATCTTTCTCAATAGTCCAGAGATTGGCAATTCCATTGGTGTGAGCATTTCTTCTACCAACCTAGATTACAACCCTTCTACCATTTAGTCTTCAAGAGTTTTATTTTTGACCCCAAATCCATCAAACTACAGCCAACCTGGCAAAATGATCCCTTTTTGAAATTAGCTAGGCTGGCCTGCGGATGAAAGGCATACAAATGCATTATTGGATTTGTCCTGATGAGATTTTCACTGGACAATTATTTAAAAAGAGGCTGGGGATGCAAAGAGGGATGCAAAATTACTCATACTGAGCTTCCTTGCCCCTATTCCAAGTATTGTAGAACATTAGAATCAGAGGCCTTGGAAATCATCTCTTTCAATATTCATTGTGGTGAAGGAAAAGACCCAGCAAGGTTAAGTGATTTGTTTAAGGTCACCCTCATTAGTGGCAAAGCAGGGACAACAACCTGGGTTTCCTGAAACACACAGCTCAGTCTCTTTCTGTTGTTTTTGTCAAATCTTTGTTTTTGAGATTTAGCTTCTTTGGGATATGTCTGTGAATGTAGAAACAGATTTTTTTTGAAACAAATGCTTTGGCCCAGCAATAAGCACAGGGAATGCCAGTCAACTCAATTGGATTCAATTTCAGCATACATTTCTCTAGTGCCTAGTAGGCACAAGCTACTAGGCTGGGCAATTTGGTTGGATCTGGGCTGCCTTCTCTCTGGTTTTCCATTTACATCTTTAGACTCAGGTGAGGGAACACACAAGACAGGATCGATAACATAGCAACATTTATAACCAACCGACAGAGGCCACAGAACTGCACACGTTTTCATTGCTCTTCTGGGTCCTTTATTTCCAAACCATTTCCACCTGAGACAAAAGAGCTAAATTAAATGTGAAAGCAACATATAGGGTCACAGAATTTAGAGCTGGAAAGTGCCTTAACAATGCAGCTGAGTGACTGTGTATGAAAAGGAGCTATGATCCCTTCCTATTGTAAGTCCTCATCCTTCCTGTTAAGTGACAGTAAAACGCAGAATGCCTGAAACACTGGAGTAGAGTAGAAAGAGTACTGGCTATATGACCTTGGGGGAAATCATTCCATTCTCAGGATCTCAGTTTCTTCATCTGTGGAATGAAGGAATTGGATTAGGATCATATCTTTGCATAAAACTGCAAGAGACCTAAGAGATCCTCAGATCTACCCTTTTAAATTTTGCAACTGTGGAAATCAAGGCTGAGAGAGATTAAATGACTTCCCCAGCATTACATGACTAGCAAGTATCTCAGGCATCATTCAAATCCAGGTCTTCCTAATTATTTAAGTCCAACATATTGCTCATAGCACCAATCTGATGTGATGATTTTAAGGTGTCTTCCATCTCTAAAAATTCTATGAGTTTCTGATTATATGAATCTTGGAACATGTGTAAAGAAGTGGAGGTTTGGGGTATAGCCAAATGAATTGCAAGTTCTTATCTAGATTTGTAGATACATTCCCCAATGGAATGGGCAGTTGAGAACAATTTCTTCCAATAGCCGTGAATGTAGATGAAGCGGGTGCTCTGGAGCACTTAGACTTTGGTCAGACATTGAAAATACCAAGGTCATTCATTGTATCCTGGGCCATTTCCAGTCATCTCGACTTTTGTTTTGCCACTGGATTTTGATGCCTCTGAAAGAGAGAGTAAGGCTGGAGACTTTGTGCAACTCTGACTTACTTAAATCTAATTTGTGCTTCAGTCAAGATATCACTGTGTGGTGTCATTGGTCCTCTGAAATGAAGGATGAATGAAAGATAGAGTTATAGACTATTGGAACTGGAAGGGACTTCGCTTCAGTAAGCAGATTGCTCAAGGTCACAGAGTTGGGATTATATCTTCCATTTCTTGAAATCCAGTGTGGAGTGTTTACAAAATGATCTTGATACTCTGATTAGCCAATTTAATTACTATGAGAACAGAATAGTGAATCCAGGATGAAGACACCTAGTGCTTCAGAGGAGCAGCATTGGTTTATGAAAAAGGAACTTATGACATGAAAGATTATGATCAGTGTCTAAGCAGACTGTAGCTATAGATGCTTTTCTCCTCTGATCATAAAACTGTGAATATGAATCAGTGTCAAATTGGTCCCCATAGCAAGGTCGTTGCAACGGGTTCTCCTCCTCCTTGAAGTGGGGAGGGAAGAGCAAGGCCAAATCTTGGGCAGAATTGCAAATGAAAGGAGGTTTCAGGAAGATCTCCCTTTCTGCCTAGCATTAACTCTTAGGGGTCCTATTGTTATTACCTGTGTGCTCAGCATCCCCATTTTGTCTTCTTCCCAGTGAGGTATATGAAAGTATTAGAATATTATTGTGCGATGAGAAATAAAAGAAATGGACAGTTTCACAGGAAAACTGGATGACCTTTATGAACTGATGCAGAATGAAGTGAACAGAATTATGAGAACAATTTATATAATGACAACAATATAGAGAAAAACAACTTTAAAAGGTTTTAGGATTCGGATCAGTGCAAAGACAATGCAGGAGGCTAGAGGACTGAAAGTGAAGCATGAAACTCACCTCCTGTCAGAGAGGCGATGAATTTAAAATACAGAGAAGGACATGTATTTTGGAGCATAACTAATGTGGGAATTGTATTTGTTAGACTACACATGTTTATGATTAGAGTATTCTTTTTCTTTTGCTCAATTGTGGGACATTTGGAGGGACAGATCCAGGGTCTCAGAGCTAGGAATGTTCTCAGTCCAGATTTGAACCTAGGACCTCCCATCTCTAAGCCTGGCTCTCAATCCATAGAGCCACTTGGCTTCCTCTGCCTGGTTATATATTAATGTAAAAAACAAGGTATTGAAGTGCTTAAATTCATAATGAACTGAGCTTAGCAAGGGAAGCTCAGAAAACAGCAAAAGAGGTTTGTTTGTTTGTTGTTGTTTTTAAAGCTATAGGGAAGAAAAGAAGAGAATCAAAGAAAGAATAAGATCACACCTGAGATGGATGGATGGGACAATGATAAGTGACAACAGAGAGACAGAAGAGCTGCTCAATTATCTTGTTTCTATTTTCTCTGCAAAAGAGAATGACACTTACATTAGAAATGACAGCACAGAAATACAAGTTCATAGGTACGTGGGTCACAGATCTGAAGATAGAAGGGAATGTAGAGGTCATCTAGTTGAACTTCCTTATTTTGTTAAATAAGAAATTGAGATCAGAGTTGCCAAATGATTTGCCTAACATGACATCGTTATTAAGGAATAAGAAAGTGAACCTGAGTTGATAACAAAGGTAAATAAAGATAGAGAGAAGAAAGCATTTTTTTTTAATTTAGAGAGAAATAATTTGATCTATTTGCATAAATTCTTCATAAGACTCAAGTCCAGTGGCACATGTGTTTCTATAATAATTCCATTCCACAAATGAATTTTAGGTGTGTATATTCACTGGCACTCACAACTATATAGAAGATGCATTATCCACAGGCAAATTCAATTTCTTCCTCTGGAGACTTCCTATTCAGACTTGGCTGCAGTGGAAACCACCAGAGAGCACCTGTCATACCTCTGGGAAACAACACGCTTATGGAGGTGGGACTTGGCCAGTGTCTGTCTCTCCTTTCATTTATTGACTTCAATCCTTAAGCTTCAGAGTCCAGCCCTGTTTCTGGAACCCAGCTGTAGTTAGAAGCCAGGCTGATCAGGCTGGATCAGCAATAGCAGTAGCAGCAATAGAAAAACTGTGGTTACTTAAGATTCAGGGCTTTCCTGCTACCCACACTGTGGTCAGTGGTGGCATTGTCTCTTTCCATCCTAGCCTCACTATGAGTAGCTGTCAAGAGACTGTCTATTTGTTGTTTCTGTCTTACATAATACAGGGAAGGGGATCTAGGAAATCTGTATCTGTATATAGAACCTGGATGACTCTTATCCTTGTCATTGGAGACCAAGGATAATAGCCTCTTCAATTATCCTACAATCCAGGGCAAAGGCAAGGTATGGAGGGGATGAACAACAGTTTAGATTCAGCTTCCATTGAAGCAGACATCTTCAAAATTAATGGATGAGTGGATGGGGACAGCTGGTGAGTGTAGCTGAGAGAGGGAGAAAAGGAAGCCTTTAGGTCCATAATTCTGAGTTTCAGTCCATCAGTGGTCCTGGGATCTTTCACAGGGTAAAGAAGGGAAAGAAGGTAAAGAAAGCTGATTGAAGCAGCTTGGGGATTGTATCTTCATTTTCACGTTGGTAGCAGCAGCCTCTTTCTTAGTGCCTTCCAAAGGGCTAGACAAAATCTGGGAAGGATGAGGTAGTGGTAGAGATGATGAATATGTGGATGTACCTTCATCCTTCCACCTGGCCGAGAACCTGCTCCAGAAGTTCAAGAAGCCCCAGGCCTTCTCTAATTCCTGATCCCCTCCTACTTCCTTTGCTGCTATAAGACAGCATCTAATTAGCCTTGGAGAATTCAAGTTACCTGGCTCAGGTAGTTATTATTATTTCAGTTTTGAAGATGAGGAACCTGAGGCAGAAACTGAGTGACTTGCCCAGAGTCACATAGCTAGTAAGTGTCTGAGTCCAGATTAGAACTTAGATCTTCCTGACCTCAGACCTAGTACTCCAACCACTAGACCACCTGCCTGTCCAGGCAAAACTTCCAGGAGTTAAGGAGATATTCCTTTTGTACTTTGCTTCTAGCACTCTGAACTACCACCTTGAGTTCTAAAAAAATAGTCAGATGTGATTATCAAACCTCTGATAATGATATTTGAAAAATCACAGATCAGGAGATTTACTATAGGGTTAAGGATAGTCAAATATTATCCTGATTTTTAAAAAGGAGAACTAGAAACTACAAAGATAGGACTTGGATGCTTCAGAAAATTGTAAAATGGTTCATTAAAGAGATGATCAGTGAACATTTAGAAAAAGAAGCAGCAATTACAAAATGGATTCATGGCTTTATCAAAAGCCTACTAACTAAATTGGTAGGTAACAGGGAATGGTATAGATATAATTTACCTAGAATTTCATAGTGTCATACTATTATTATGAAAAATTAGTAAGAAGAATTAATGAGAAGTGTATTGGACCTTAATAAAATTAGAAGGATTCAAATCTTGTTAGATGGTTGGAATAAAAACTAGTAATAATGCCATCATAACAGGAGGTGTTCAGTGATCTATCCTTGGCCCTATGATGTTTAACATTTTAATCAAATATTTGGATAAAAGCATATATGATGTGATCATAAGATTTGGGGATGGCATGAAGCTGGGAGGGAGAATTGTGGATGATAAAGTTAGGATCTGAAAAACTCAAAAGGGAAGAGCCCTAGAATGAGTCTAATTAGATGAAACTCAGTAGGGCTAAATGTAGCCTCTTATACATGAGTTCAACTTCACAAGTACAGGATGGCAGAGATACAGTTAGATAACAGTTTGTTTAAAAAAATATATGAGGGTTTTGGTGGGCTGCAGGTCCTGTATGAGTCAGTGTGTGATAGCAGCAAAAAGCTAAAGCAATTTTGGACAGCAATAATAAATAATAATAGTTAATTTTTCTATAACACTGTGCCATGTGCTATGCTAAGAACTTTACAAATATTTGATCTTCATAATAACCCTGGAAGGGAAGTATAATTATTTCAGTTTTATAGATGAAGGAAATAAGGCAGAGGTTGAGAGTCTTGCCTAGAGTCTCACAGTATGTGAGGCCAGATTTGAATTCAAGTCTTTCTGACTCCAGGTCTACTGTTCTATCCACGGAACCATGTAGGTGCCTAGGCAAAGCTTCCAGGAGTGAAAATGATATTCCCTTTTTACTCTGCTTATGGCACTTTGTACTGCAGATGAACGATATCTTTAGAATGGTGTTTAATTATGGCTGTCACTCACTTTGTCATTGATAAATTAAAGAGCATCCAGAAGATAGTAACCAGAATGATGAAGGACCTTGAATCTATGCCACATAAGGATAAGTTGGAGGAACTGAGGAGGATTAGCTTGGAGAGAACACTCAAGGTGGGTGGGTATTATAATTGAATTCTGTTATATAGAAGAATAATGAGTGTATAGAGTGCTGGGACTTGGAGTCAAGAAGACCTGAGTTCAAATCTGACCTCAGATACATACTAGCTGTGTGATCATACACAGCAACTCATTTGCTTCAGCTTCTTCATATGTAAAATGAGTTGGAGAAGGAAAGAGCAAACCACTCCCAAATAGAGGTCAAATGTGCCTGAGCAACAATGTACAGAAGAGGGGTAAAATATTTTTGTAGGGTATCAGCTAGTCTTAACAGAGAGACTACTAGATTTACAGTGAGAGTATTTGGGTTCAAATCCCAGCTTTTCTTTTTACTAGCCAAGTGACCTCAAACAAGTCACTTTGCTCACCTGTAATTTAATTTGCTATTCTTTAAAATGAGGGGAGTTGGATTTTCTGATCTCTAACATCCCTTTCAGCTTTAAACATGTGTCCTTATAATCCTATGACTTCTTAGAGTGGAGAACCAAGAAAAATAGATAGAAGATATGAAGAAGCAATTTAAGGTGGTTGTCAAGAACAACTTGCTAATTAGAGTTATTTAAAAGTAGAAAGGAAAGTTGGACCTCAAGACAGGAGGTTCTAGATTAAAATCTGTAATCAAACACTTCCTAACTGTGTGACCCTGAGCAAATCACTTACCATAATTGCCTTGCCCTTATTGTTCTTCCACCTTGGAACCAATACTTAGAAATGATTCTAAGATGAAAGGTAAGGATTTTAAAAAAAGAAAAAGTGGAACAGACTGCATTGGGAGTTGGTGGGTTCTCCCTCATTGAAAGTCCTCAAGTAGAGACTGGATTTGTCAAGTCTGTGAGAGTGGAATTTTTATTTTAGGTATAGACTAGATTAGCTCCCTTCTAATTCAAAAAAATCTATCAATATGATTCTATATTATTACTATTGCAATTGGTATTCTAAAGAGGAAGAGAGATGTTCTCTGCCTCAGTTTGCTAAGATACATCCATTGTCATAGTTTGATGTGGCACCAACATTTTCACAGATGCTGTTAGAATCATTGGCATGACAGTGTTTCTAGAGTAGAGTTTGTCAAATTTAATTGAATTCAACAAGGAGAACCTATTAAACACCTAAACACCTACCATGTACTCCTGTTATATACTGAAACCTCTGTTGCTCTGTGGTCCCTGCCCTAGTGGAATTTTCAATCAGATTTGACACAAAACAGATGCACTGGAAAGGCATGCATAATCATAGAAGGCAATATATGAGCAAGGAAAAAAATAGCTGCTCTAAGTGTTGCCCAAGGAAAGGGAGAGTAGTCAAGGCTGGGGTGTTCAGGGATAACATTAGAAATAACAAGAACTTGAAATAAGCCTTGTAAGAAGGGTAGGATTTGAAGAAACCAATATAGACTGCAGCAGAGTGCCTTGCACATCACTGTTTCACAAATCTTTGTGGAGCTGCTGTGTGGAACCATACAATCTCAGGCAATTTTCTTTTACTAGGAAGAATGAACCAAATTTTTGTTCTTGGTCAGTCAGAATGAGTAAATTAAAGTTGCCTACTAATCAATCTGAGATTGTGAGACCTCAAGCCTGAAGCTCCTTTATTGATGAAAGACAAAAGTCATCTATCCATTTTAATACAAATATCTATTCAACTTAAGGAGTCCTCAAGAAAAGCAATATGTGGGAAGCATTGAGCAGCATTAGTAGACTCTGGAAATGTACTCAGTTGAGGGTCTGTTTGAAGTTAAGATACTGCAGAGTGGTCAATGAGCTAAACCCAGTCTCACGTTTGCCTGGCTGCTGACCCAGAGACAGCATGATAGAATGGGGGAAGATCAATGGACTTTGAAGAAGACATAGGGAACACAGAATAGTTTCCTGGTAGATTTTTGAAGAAGGGAAGAATTTATGACCAAATGAAAGATAGAGAGTATTATAAGATGTAAAATGAATAATTTTGATTATATTAAATTAAAAAGTTTTTCGAAAAGATCCCAGCTTTTGGGACAAGAATTCACTTGTCCCAATTGACAAATTGACAAAAAACTGCTGGGAAAATTGGAAAACATTATGGGAAAAATCAGGTTTAGATCAACATCTCACATCCAATATCAAGATAAATTTAAAAATGGTAAATGACTTAAATAAAAAGAGTGAAATCATAATTACATTAGGTGAAGATAGCATAATATACCTGTCAGATCTGTGGGAAAGGAAGTAATTTAAGACCAAGGAAGAGATAGAGAACATTACAAAATGTAAAATGAATAATTTTGATCATCTCAAATTAAAAAGGGTTTGTACAAACAAAACCAATGCAACCAAAATTAGAAGGAAAGCAACAAGCTGGGGGAAAATTGTATAACGAAATTCTCTGACAAAGGTTTAGTTTCCAAAATATATAAGAAACTAAGTCAAATTTATAAAAAAATCAAGCCATTTCCCAATCAACAAATGGTCAAGGTATATGAATAGGCAGTTTTCAGATGAAGAAATTAAAACTATCAATAACCACATGAAAGAGTATTCGAAATCCCTCCTGATTAGAGAAATGCAAATCAAAACAAAGCCTGAGTTATCACCTCACACCTAGCAGATTGGCCAATATGGCAGCAAAAGAAAGTGGAAAATGTTGGAGGGGATGTGGCAAAATTGGGACACTAATGTATCACTGGTGGAGTTGTGAATTAATCTGATCATTATGGAGGGCAATTTGGAATTATGCACAAAGGGCTTTAAAAGAATGCTTTTGACCCACCAATACCACTACTAGGTTTGTACCCTCAAAGAGATAACAAAGCAAAATACTTGTACAAAAGTATTTATAGTTGCACTCTTGTGGTTGCAAAAAAATTGGAAAATGAGAGGATGTCCATCGATTGGGGAATGGCTGAACAAATTGTGATATCTAATGGTGATGGAATATTGTTGTGCTGAAAGGAATGATGAACTAGAGGATTTCTATGTGAATTGGAAAGACCTCCAGGAATTGATCCAGAGCAAAATGAGCAAAACCAGAACATTGTATACAGACATACAATCAAAGGCAATGGACTTCTCTACCAGCAGCAATGCAATGATCCAGGACAGTTCCAAGGGACTTATGAGAAAGATGCTATCCACATCCAGAGAAAGAACTGTGGGAGTAGAAACACAGAAGAAAAACATATGATCAATCACATAGTTTGATGGGGATATGATTGGAGTTTTGGTGTTAAAAGTTCACTCTATTGCATATATGAATAATGTAGAAATAGGTTTTGAACAATGATACATATATAGCCCAGTAGAACTGCTTGTCAGCTTGGAGATGGGGGAGGGAAAGAGCGTGAATCATGTAACCATGAAAAATATTCTAAATAAATTAATTAGTTAAAAAATTAAATAGCTTTTGTACAAACAAAACTAATGTAACCAAATATGAGAAGGGATACAATAAATTGGAAAAAATTTTATAACAAATATCTCTAATAAAGATCTTAATTTCTCAAATTTATAGAGAACTAAATCAAATTTAAAAGAATATAAACCATTCCCTAATTGACAAGTGGTCAGTAATAATCAAGCAATTTTCAGATGAAGAAATCAAAGTCATCAATAATCACATAAAAAATGTTCTAAATCCCTCTTGATTATAGAATTCAAATTAAAGTAACACTGAGATACCAATCAGATTGACCAACATGGCAGTAAAGGAAAGTGGTAAATACTGGAGGGGATGTGGCAAAACTGGAATAGTAATGTATTGTTGATGGAGCTGTGAACTGATGCAACCATTCTGGACTGCAATTTGGAACTATGCCCAAAGGGCTATAAAACTGTACATACCCTTTGATTGGTAATACCACTACTGGGACTATTTCCCAAAGAAATCATAAAAAAGGGAAAAGAATTACTTGTACAAAGATGTTTATAGCAGCTCTTTTTGTAGTGGCAAAAAATTGGAAATTGAAGGGATGTCTATCAGTTGGGGAACAGCTGAACAAATTGTGATACATGTTGGTGATAGAATACTATTGTGCTATAAGAAATGATAAGCAAGTTGATTTCAGAAAAAGCTGCAACAATCTGTAAGAACTGATGCAGAGTGAAATAAACAGAACTGGGAGGACATTGTACACGATAACAGCAATATTGGATGATGATTATCTGTGAAAAATTGGCTACTCTCAGCAATTCAATGAACTAGGAAAATTTTGAAAGACTTATGGGGGGGAAAGCCGTCCAACTCCAGAGAAAGAACTATTGATGTCCATCTTTCACATCAGTGTATTTGTGGTTTTATTTTGGGGTTTTGGTTATGTAAAGAGTTTGCTCTTAAACAGTGACCAATATGGAAATGTGTTTTGCATGACATTAAAAATAAAATTAAAAAATTAAGAAGACATGGGTTCAAATCTTGGTTTTGTCACTTCTTGGATTTATGACAGGTAAAATTTTTTGTTTCCTAAGCCTCAAGCCTCAGTTTCTTGATTTAGAAAAGGACAGGGGCCTACGTAATAAGAGCTCATGTTTATATGTTACTTTTAAGATTCACCATACTGTAGACTAAAAAACACTTTGAGAGTTGCTGTTATAATTTTAAAGAAAAGGAAAGGAAGAATCTAGAAAGTAGTAACCAGAACAATGAAGGATCTTGAGTCCATGCCATATAAGGATGATTTGAAGGAACTGAGGATGATTAACTTGGAGAGAACACTCAAGAGAGGGAGGTTCAAAGAGTTGAATTTAAAGGACTGTCATAAAGAACAGCTAGGTAATACAAAAGATAGAGCTCCAGGCCTGGAATTAGGAGGACTTGGATTCAAATCTGACCTCAGACACTTCCTAGATACCTCTAGGCAAGTTATTTATTCCTGTTTGCCAAACCCTTGACCTTCTGTCTTAGAGTTGTTGCTCAGACAGAGGGTAAGAGTTTTTTAAAAAAGGAAAGGGAAGAAATTTTAGGTTTTTTAGTTTAGAGTTTAGTTTAGAGTAGTTTAGTTATTAACCCACAGACACACAGCTAAGAAATATTGGAGCCAGGTCACAAACTTGAATCTGTCTGCAGTTTGGTCTCTTTCCATTAGTTGCTGATATCACCTTTGTGTGAAAAGCTTAATTCTAAGATTTCCTTCTATATATAAAATATATTCTAAGAAGGCTTCAATGAAATTACCTTCCTCCTAGTCTTCATCTCCTTTTATTGGAATAAAATATGGCATCAATTTAATCACTATCTAACAAGGAATGTCTGAGTGGAATGCCTTCTACGGAAGGGCTATGAGGATGCCACTTCACTGGACACAGTGATTTATTGGATGCACACAGATGTGTTCAGGGCAGCCTGGATGGGCCAACATAAATCACTGGGTGTTGTTTGAGCTTTTCACCCAACTAGATTTTCTCTGAAGATCTGTCCATTTTTTCTTTTCCTTGGTGGTTGTATTCTCCTCCTTTTCCATAAAAATAAAAAGGAAGATTGAATATTGATAGGAGTTGCTCTAAACTTTCCATAGTCAGTTGGGTGAATAGGGTTGTAGAGTAGAAACAGGCACTGGATTTAAAGACATATGACCTATTTCAGAGTTCAGAGCGACTTCTCAATTGCTGTGTGAATGGGAAAGCAACTGAATCACTAACCTTCAGTTTCTTTGTTAAATAAAGGAGTTGGACTCCGGTCTAACTCTAAAGGACTTTTTAGCCCTAGCATCTCAAGATGCTATGACTTTATCCATTCTAAATAAATATGTGATAACCTTGAATCTAGCAATCCTCCTTGGGTAGGAGTAATACTTTGGGTGAAATGACCATCAACTAGTCCTATTTGTAGTTGGTTATATGTGCAGCTGGCAGTTAAGTGGTATACTAGGGGCCTGAAGTTAAGAAGATGAATCCTTCTTTAAATATGGCCTCCAGTAGTTACTAGCTGCTTGGCCCTGGGCAAGCCACTTAACTCATTTGTTCCTCAGTATCCTCTTCTGTAAAATGAGCTGGAGAAAGAAATGGAACTCTAGTATCTTTGCCAATCCTCCAAACTCCCAACTGGGGTCATGATGAATTGGATATGTCTGAAGAAAACTAAACAACAAAAAAATATATGCTATATGATATGAAAGGACACCAAAAAGCTCTTTCTGCCCATAAATTTTTCCCCAAATCTATTAGTCTGTAACAATGCCTGAAAGCAATCAATTAGAATCACTTTTTAGGAGTACAAGTATCATGAAAGTCCCACTGTAAATATGAAAACTTTGCAGGTGAGAAGAAATAGATATATTAGTCTATGAATATAGCAATTTTTGAAATTCAGGAATCATTGACTGTTGTACACAGAAACCTGGAATATGGATGACAACTTCTAAGACAATTCAGCTTTCTATGCTGCATAAATCTCAAAGAGCATTGGACTCAGGGACTTCCCTTCTAGTCCTAGCTTTGCCACTAATTACATTACCCAGAGAAATAAGGGAATTTTAGGCTCCTTCTATACGTGCAGTTTGCAGTGTATGGAATGATATATATAGTATAGTGGAGTGGAAAGAACACTGGATTGTGTGAAAAGATTCCAGGTTTCAGTCCTGGCTTTAACACTATTGATCTAACTTTTAGAAAGTCTCTAAATAACACTGGGCCTCAGGTTGCTCATCTATGAATGGGGGTAATAAAGTTGTTATCACTTACTTTACAGAGTAGTTCTAAAAACACTTTGTGCAGGGCAGCTGGATGGCTCAGTGGATTGAGAGCCAGGCCTAAAGATGGGGTGGAGGGGTGTATGTGCCTGGGTTCACATCTGACCTCAGACACTTCCTAGCTGTGTGACTTTGAGCAAGTCACTTAACCCCATTGCCTAGCCCTTACTGCTCTTCTGACTTGGAACCAATACACAATATTGATTCTAAGATGGTAGGTAAGGACTTTAAAAGAATTAAAAATTTAAAACTAAAAAACCAAAACCAAAACCATTCCATCAATCTAAACTAATAGTATCAAAGATGAAGAACCAGAAACCCTGAAAGACTGGTAGATTTAGAGTTAGAAGGGACCATAAAGCATCTAGTCTAGCCTCTGCTTTTTATAGATGAAGAAAATGCAGCTCAGAGAAGTTAATTGATTTACTTATGGTCACCCAACTAATAAGTGCTAAAGACAGGATTAGAATTTAAGCTTTCCTTACTGAAGGCCTACTTTTCATTCACTATATTTATACCACCTCTCAGTAAAGGGACTTGCCCAATATCAGAGCAATCCAATAATTTTGGTATTCAAGTCAAGCTTTGCAAAATTTGTCTGGACTGTATAAAATACAACTTCAAATCCCCTTTTATAGACAAATTTCTGAAGAGTTTAATTTGCATTTATTTCAGTAAATTTCTTTTTATATCATTTAGTTTATATCTACTTCATCTTATATAATGCTTTAATTTGTATATGTTAACTAGAAAATTAGAAAGGCTAGTCCAAGTTGTTAATTAACTGTGATAGATAAGGAGAGAGTTAGCTTAAGAACTCCTGTTATAAACCTCATGTTAAGTACACATCTTTACTATCTCCTGATTGTGAATAAAGATAACAGAAACAGTGAGTCAGTTGTAAAAGTAGGGTTAGTGTTTACTTTCCTAAGAATGTATGTCAAAAGTAGAGTCTTCAGATTTTATGAATCAAAGAGACAACTTTGTGTATCTTCAAGTTTCTTCTTGTGAGTTATTGTCTGTTAAAATATCAATGTCTTTTCCTAAAATATTGTCTGAAGATAGTAGTGATAGGATCAATAAAGTAGTTGGACCTTGTGCTAGAATTTATTAACTATAGCTAACACAGTTTTGAGTATGTAGGTTTTGTTAATCAATGCTTTGTGCCAACTGTCAAAGACCTATAAAAACAACTATGAACATTCACAAGATGTCAATCATCACTGCCTGAGGTGATGTGGCCACTGACTATTTTTTGCCTATGAATAAAGTCAGTTTCAGCTCAGAATTATGGCCCAGAGATTTGTTTATTTCTTACATTTCACTGGCATGAGCATATAGGGAGATTGTAGGATTATAGAACTACAATGGACCTCAGAGGACAACTAGTCCTTTTCCCTGATTTTATAAAAACTGAGGCCCAGGGAAGGTAAATGATTTGCCCAAGGTCACTCAGGTAATAAGAATCAGAAGTGACATTTGAACCCAATTTTGGAGCCTGGGCTCTTTCTACTTTATAATCCTGGTCCTAAGATATCTGGTAGGGTGAGAAAGGTGGGAGAAAGTCCCATGGGAGAAGATAAACCCATAAAAGTATAAAACCATCAACCTAGGAACTCTAGTCCCCACAGCTGGAGAGTCTGTGATGCTGAGAGACAGCTACTGGGACCACTGTCTCTGGTCCTGAAAAAAGAGCTCACCTTAAGTTCAGATGTGGGGTATAAGAGCACACCATTTAATTGCTTCCTATTTTAACTTAATCTTTCTCCTGTGTTATGTTCAGTTTCTGTGCTATTGATGGAATATAAGCACTGACTGTTGCCTCCTAAATCCCAGTGCCCTAAGGAAATGCCCTGTCTGCCTATCACCCACCTATGGATGTGCCCAAACTCATAAAGCTAGGTTAGGGACAGACCCTATTTCTCTCTGTAGGAGGTGCCATCTGCTTACCATTTAAGATGTCATGAAGATCAAGTCAGATGATACATTAAAAAAATTTCAGAAGTGTCTTACAAATGCAAGATATTAATATTATCATCTCTTAATTTGCACACCTGGGAACCCAGCCAATTTCTCCTAGAGATGAATAAGATTGATGACAAAATATCCCAAGGTGAGGTATACTTCAGCATAGAAAATCACTACAAGAAGATTCCCAGAATCTAAAGGGCAAATTTTAAGTACTGTTTAAAAATGGAAGTGTTAGGTTCTGGTACTCTAGAAAATAAAGTCAACCACAAATCAGGAAAGCTGAATTCAAGTTGTAAAGAGATCATCATTGGTCTGGGAGGGTCACGAAAAATTTCATAGAGTTTCTGTGATATGAACAGAGACTTTGAAAGACAAGAAGAAATCAGGCCCACAAGGAAGAAAGAAGAGGATATTCTTGAGGGGGGTCATGGTATGAATCAAGCAAACAAGCAACTATAAAGTCTCTCATAGTCAGGCAGGGCTGGAGATACAAAAATGAATCTGCACCTGCCCACGAGGAGCTTACATTCCAATGGAGGAGACTATATGCACATACATAAGTGTATAAATAAAAGGTATATAGAAGTAGAGTCTTGCTCCACATGAAGCAGTTACCTAGAAGCACCTGGGCCTTGGAGGAGAAAGCACTTGCAGGGTGGGGTGAAGTTGTGGGGAATGGGAACCAGAAGAGGCCTCTCACAGAAGGAGACACCTGAACTGAGTCTTGAATGAGCCTGGTGGAGTGGAAAAGAAATTGGATTGAGAGTTAGGAAATCTGGGTTCAAGTTGGCTTTGCCACCAAGGGGTTCTGTATGAGCCCAGGAGATCATGTAAAGAATCTCTAAGGCTCTTTATTGCTTGGATACTTGATTATTCTATGAATTGACTGCTATTAATTTGCTCTTTTCTATAATTTTTCACTACCTCTAGCATCAGACCTCAATGGGTCATTCACATGTGAATAAAATTAGTTAAGATTACTTTTTGTTTTAGCAAATGGCAAAACTAGCTATTTTTCACTCAATATTTGCAATTGCTGTCACGTAGGACATAGTGTTACATAAATAAATGATGGTGACTGTTTTTTTGTTTGTTTCCCATTCCTTTCCACCTGTGCCAGGAGCATGTTGTGAGTACCTGACCAGGGTCTAACTTTGATAATTCATAGAGGTGAAGGGGAAGTGTCAGTCTCAGAAATTAAGCCCATCTTTTCTCTTGGCAGAAAAAGCTGAAATTCCACACCGTCTGAGACTCCTCAAACTTCTGTCTATCTCACTCATCCCTTTCACCTCAGGTGTTTTTTCCTCTCACAGTCACAACCTCATCTAACTAGATTGTTAACTGGCCTGCCACAGTGGTTGGGGAATGAACTTGAAAACCAGGAGAGATTGGTTCTGTGCTTCCCCACACTCCTGCTTGCTCCCCCAACATACTTATCTACAATTCTCATTCCACTCCCTACAATAGCTTGGCTTCTATCATTTTCTTCCATCTAATCAATGGATCAGTCATTTGTCAGCTGAGCTACAGTAAGCTATTACTCCATGTTATCCAGATTACATTTTGGTAAAGGAGGGAGGCAGGGAGGGAGTACAAAAGATCTGAAAGGAAGATGAGCACTTCTTGGGGAACAGGGAAAGCAATATGAAGCAATAATCTACTTCTTCTGAGGACTTGTCCTCTAAACCTGAAAAGCAGTTCCAAGTCCATAGCCTGTAGCATAGAACTCCTAAGGCTAGAGCTTGACCAACTGAGCCAGTCTGATGTCAAGTCTATTTTTTTCTCAAGATTTCTTCCCTCTAGGTTTAACTGTTTGGTTTTGATCTAGTACTCATTTATTCATCTCAGCAACTTCTAGCACTGAGCATAGTCACCAAGGTCCCAGTTTGTAAAATTGGTTCATGCTAATGTTTCCCAAAAGAGTGGTATTTTAAAGGAATCATTTTGTTGTTTCCCTTCTTCTAGTTCCTATTTGGAAGCTCTAAACTGGAAAAAAAACATCCACTTATTTTGCTTCTTAATAAATACCTTTATATGATAATTTACAGTTTACAAAACACCTTCACAATCATTCTGTAAGGTATGCAGTATGAGCATTATTAGTGTCATTTATTATCATCATAAAACATTTAGTATTATTAATATTAAAAATTAATAGCATAATAATATTATTATTGTGTCAGTACCTCCCAAGGTAAGTATAATCAGTATCATTTAAAGTCCTTAACAATTTGGCTCCAGCTTATTTTCCAGACATGCTATAGCCTTTACAAACTCCACAATCCACCAAACTGGCCAACTTGCCATCTATCACATACAACATTCCATTTCTCATCTCTGTGATATTGCACAATTTATCACCATGCCTGGAATGTACTGTGTCCTAATCAACACCCTTGAAAATCCCTAGTTTCTTCCAAAGCTTGGCTTAAATCTTCTAAATTGTTCATTTCCTTATATCTTGGCATCTAGAGCCTCCCTTTGCAACTTCTCTTCCCCCTCAAAAGTCATCTTGCATTTTCTTTGCATGAAGGACAATATGGTACAGTAGAGAGATTTGACCTCGGAATTAAGAAGACCTAGGTATGAGTTCTACCAGTAACTAACTGGGCCACTTACTTGATTTCCCAGTTCTCTATGCAACCCTTTAAGAGTGTAAGTTGCAGAGGAGGTACCAGAATAAATTGGCAGAGAGAATTTATATAGCTGGAAATTCTGTATACCATTGAAATGACAGGTTCAGTCCCTATCCTTATTAATATTAATATATGTACACACACACATATATATATATACATAATACACACATCTATCTATCTATCTATCTATCTATCTATCTATCTATCTATCTCTCCACCTATGTATATTTTGTTTCTCCTGATAGCATGCAAGCTTCCTGAGGACAAGGATCATTTTGTTTCTATCTTTGTAACCCTGATGCCTAGCACAGTGACTGGCACAAAGTAGGTGGTTAATAAATGCTTTTTAATTAATTGAACTTCATTTTATAGAAGAGAAGACTGAAGCACTGAAATGCTGAAGGATATCAAACAACTCACACGGCTAATAAATATATGAGGCCAGATTTGAACTCAGGAAGAGAATCTTTCTGATTCCAGGCACTTCTGCCGATATGTTTGGGCTGTCGTGTTTTCCATGGTGTTCTGAGGCACATGCTTTGGCCAGAAGTGCCCAGTGCTTAGCTCTCTCCACATACATGTATGTAAAACTAGCAAACTCCTCTCTTCAGGAGTGTGTGTGGAGAAGTGACAGAAGTCTTGCTGATGTGGCAGCAATGGTGACCATTAGAAAGCTTTGCCCTAGAATTTGGGGGATGAGTGCTAATATGAGATTTCATGAGAAGGATCTATTTTGGTAACTTTGTGTGGAGCCTGGGTCAGGTCATTGGTCCACATTCACTGACTTGGATGAATCTTGACTTTATCATTTGTTCCCTGTGAGACCTTGGAAGAAACCATGTTATCTCTATGAGCCTCAGTTTCCCCATCTATGAACTGAAGGATTTGGTATAAACAATCTCTACCGACTCTAAACCTAAGATCCCCAAATTATAATAATGAGCATTTGTGTAGCACTTTAAGGCTTACAGATTGCTACCTCATTTAATCTTCATAACCCTCTGAAATAGCTGCTATTCTTCATTTTACCAAAGAAGAAACTGTCAGATAAGGTTAAGTAATTTGACCAGTGGCAAAGTGACTAGTATCTGAGGCAAGATTTGAAATCAGGTCTTCCTTATTCTGTGTCCAGAGCTGTAACTGCTATATCGCCCAGCTCTTTCTAAATCTCTGCCATAGTCAGTCCAGAATAGGGAAATTTTTGCATAAAGTTTCATGACTCTGTAAGTCAATAATTTTATATAGTCCAGGTTGGTTGCATGTCTTATTTCTTTCTCTTGGTTTCTAGTTAAATCCTTTAAGAACTCTATGTAGCTCAAGTGTACCCTTGGGGAGCTGAGGATATCCCTATGAGGCTGGGGAAGTTGGGGTAGTCAGGTCGCAGAGAGAGAGAGGCTAAAATAGATTCCTCCTCCACAGTGGCTAGCCTAGATTGGCAAAGCTCCAAAGAACCCTGGAGTTCGGACCTGTCTGCTTCCTTCTTGGAGCCATGTTTCCTCACACTTATCCCTTTACCAGTCACTGGGGAATAAGCCACAGCAGGGGCCTTTTCAATAAATTAGAGTGACTTGCATGATTCCCTGCTGTTGAACAAGGAGCTATTTTTTGCTGTTGCAAATTGGTTAAAGAATGTGATTTTCCTACGTCAGTTCACACTGAATTATTTGACAACAAGGTTATTAGTTTGCATGGAGTTTCATCTGCCTATGCTGAAACGGGGACCGGTGGGCATGGTACAGCTTTCCTGTGTAAAAAAGACAATTCAGTGCTGAGATACTTGGGCGCTGGTATTAGTTTCAAGGTCCACATCTATTACTAGCCAGCCATGTGACTGGATATGGATTGGCCAAGGGAGCCACTAAGGTTTCTTCCAGGTCTAAATCTGTGATGCTATGATCCTATAATTTTATGTAATTCACTTTGCTCCTTTTCCTCTTTGTAACAGGAATGAGAGATTGCATGGCACAATGGATATGGATGACTATGGAGGCAGAAAGATCTGAGTCTGAGTCCTGCCTTTCACATAAATTACAGAAGCGGTGTGATCATGGGAAAGATACCCAAGATTTAAGAGCATTAGTTGTGATATTCAGCTGTATCTGACTCTGTGGCCCCTTTTGGGGTTTTCTTGGTAAAAATACTGAATGGTTTGCCATTTCCTTCTCTCCCATTTTACAGTGAGAGTCACACAACTAGAAAGTGTGTAAGGTCAGATGTGAACTCATAAAGATGAATCTTTCTGTCTCTTGTACCTGAACTCGATCTATTGCACCACTTTGCCACCCCAAAGGCAACTCTTTAAAAGTCCATGTTGTAGATGAGCTGCTAATCTGCATTAGTTTGTCAGAAGCAGTTTGGGGTGGAAGAATAGGCATTAGAATAGGGTGAGCCCTGGTCCTAGTTCCAAGTACAGTGCATCCTCTAGGATCATTCTTTCAAATCTTCACTTGGACTGGCAGAGTGGGTCCTCAGAGCTGAGATGACTATTGCTGCCATTTCTAATGCTATTGTTCATGAGATACTCATCCTTCCCTAGTATTTTTCATCCAGTGATTATTAAATCATATTAATTAGCCATCAGACTTAATTAATTGTTAGAAAAAGGGTATTTAGGACTTTTGGTACAAAATACCTTCCTCTTTCCCAAGCTTGGGACATATGACCCTAAATTACATTAAGTCCACAGGTGAGGTTAAGCTCAGAGCATGGGATGGGGATGGAGGCAATTTACAGCTCCTAGAAGTCCTTTTTGCTGGAAGTCTATTTCCCTTTTTTCTCCTTGGTACAGCCCTTAGGAAAGGTATGCTGTAGTTTTCTGCTGAGTTCTTCACAGTGTCCTGAAGGTACCTTTGCTCACTAATTTATTCTCAGCTCTCAATGCAGATATTGTCACAAGCTCTTTCAGGAACATTTCTGGGACACCCATGGGAAGTCTAAGACATCTAGACATTTGGAAATTCAAAAGGTTTTCCTTTGGTTAAATGAAAGAGGGTAGGGTAGGTCCCCCTAACCCCATTCCACCCTTGCAAGCAATATCCTTTTAGGGGCTTGGTTGGAATGATTTCTATCACTAAACTGGCCAGTGGGTTTCAAATTAGCTTGTTCTTCTATTCCAAACCCATAGGATAGAACTGGATCTTTGCAACCAATCCCAATATGCTTCCTATGTAGAATCATTTTTTAAATCCATCTAATGGCTAGAAGCATTCTTCTCTTTCCTCACTTTATTAACTGTTGTCCTCATTTAGTTCAATGTCCTTGAAAGATTGACTGATTGACAATTGTTCTCACCTGAGAAAGAATGATGTCTCCCCCCCACCTCGAATTTTTGTAGTTACTTTAAGTGGGCTGGAATTATTGATTGGTTGGTTCAATTAGCCTCTACTCTTATTCAAGGGTCAACTTTAGAAATTAATAGTTGTGGTGATCCTTACAGCTCACTTTACCCTTCTAGATCTCTATTTTCCTTTTCCACAACACAAGAATTATAAATAATAACTGCACTATCTGTAACAGCAAGGTTGTTTCATGAAGATAAATGTGGCAGATAAATAGATGTGAAGGTGTCTTAGAAGTAAAAGTACTACATAAATGGGACTGAGTCCCATGATTATTCCTCTGTGACAGGATTAAAGATAATCAACCTGGCTGAACTTCATTACTGACGGTTGGATTCTACAGAGCAAAATCAAGCCCAGAGAAGCCTTTCAGCCTCCCTTCAATATAAACATGGTCAAGCTTCATGCAGAGTAATTGGGATTAGTCATTCGGTAACCTACAGTCAAATTCTAATTCCTTATCAAGAGGAAACAGTTCTGTACAATTGGCTGGTATGTCTCCTCTTCTCTCCCTGCCTTTGCCTCCCCCAACTGCCACTGAAGATTCCTATATTAACAAAGAATGGGAAGAGAGTACTGTACACATTTTCTTTACTATACAAAGATCAGTGCAATGGAAGGATCCTGTGACCAAGAGTTAGCAGATCTGTACTTTTGTGACTCTGCCATGAGTTCCCAGTGTCACTCAACAATCCACTTCTCTTTTCTGGATCTCATATCTGTGAAAAGAAATGACTGTAGTAGACAATTTCATAGGATTGTAGCTTCAGAGCTGGCAGGGATTTTAGAGGCCATCAGACCCAATCCTTCATTTTAGAAGCAAGGCAACCAGGGCTCCAAGAGATCAAATGACTTGCCTAAGGCCATACAGGTAGCAAGTTCCAGAGACAGGATTTGAATTCAGGTCCTGTAACTACCCATTCAGTTCTATTTCCCCAAAGTTCCTTCTCTTTCTTCTATAACTTCATGAAGTTCTGTCACTTACTACTTGTGCAGCTTTGACTGTCACTTCTCTCAGCCTCAATTTCTTCATTTGCAAAATGCCAGGAAAGGATCAGATGATGTTTGAGGTCCTTTCAGTTTGGAATCTATTAACCTGTGGGCTGAAGTGTCTTAGGGTTTGTGTGCACAGAAAAGGAAAGAAACTGGTTCTCTCTTTTTTTTGTTTTCCTTTGCTTTTTACCCTCTGATCCTTTCTCTGTTTTTGTTTTTGTTTTTTTAGTTTTGTTTTAGTTATTCTTCTATCACTTCTCTCCTTTAAGTGGTTGTGTGACAGATCTCAACTATGTATTTTTAAAATTCTTTTATGGAAAAAGTCCACAGTAGGGCATTAGGAGAACTAAACTCTTGTCCTATCTCAGCAACTAAATAAACAGATGACTTCATTTCTGGGGTTTAGTTTTCTTCTTTGCAAAATAAGGTTGTTGGATTATACATTAACAATTTTTAATCACCTCCCTCCCTTTTTTTCATCATTTATCCTTTTGGTAGTCTGATGATACCTTTTGGTCTCTTCTAAGAATGGTGTTTTTCAAATGTAGAGAATAAAATAAAATCCATATGATTACAAAGAAAACCATTTATTTGGAATTATAGTCATCTCTCTCTGTCTCTGTCTCTCTTTCTCTCTCTCTCTTCTCTCTCTCTTTCTTTTAAGTTCAACTAAGTAATTCTGGATTATTTGATCACCTTGGGTCAGTTTCAGATGTAATATTTTGTGGTGCAAAGACAGGTTTTATTTTCCTTGAAGCTTCATTTCCAGAGCTTCCTGTTAGCCATGTATTAGATATTAGAAGGCAATGGCCAAATTTTACTGACTCGCAAAATTCTGTGGTTAGTAGCTTAATGGATTTTTTTCTCAGAAAGCTTCATACTCACAGAAACCTGTATCCCTAGCATCCACTGTTTGAGTTCATTTTTTTTCAGACAAGAGAACTCATCTACATGAATCCTTCTTTCCTCCCACTGCAGTTATATTTCAACAACTAGATGCTTTCCTTGCTATTCAAGGGCTTCATATGTCATATGGCACCCGGGCTATGGAGTCCACTTTGTCCCTAGGGAATTGAAGGCCTGTGACTAGAGAGGCAAAATACCTTTCTACAAGTATTTCGTTTTTGTTGTTGTTGTTGTTGTTATTTGTTTATTTTTAAACCCTTAACTTCTGTGTATTGGCTCCTTGGTAGAAGAGTGGTAAGGGTGGGCAATGGGAGTCAAATGACTTGTTCAGGGTCACACAGCTGGGAAGTGTCTGAAGCCAGATTTGAACCAAGGACCTCCCATCTCTAGGCCTGGCTCTCAATCCACTGAGCTACCCAGCTGCCCCCTCTACAAGTATTTCCCCCTTGAAAACTGTCTGCTAACAATGCAATGATGCAAGACATTTCTGAGGGACCTATGAGAAAGAATGCTATCCACATCCAGAGAAAGAATTGTGGGAGCAGAAACACAGAAGAAAAATAATTGTTTGATCACATGTGTCGATGGGAATATGATTGGGGATGTAGACTCTAAGTAATCACCCTAGTACAAATATTAATAATATGGAAATAGGTCTTGATCAATGACACATGTGAAATCCAGTGGAATTGCTCATTGGCTACAGGAGTGGGGGATGGAAGGGAGGGAAAGAACATGAATCATGTAACTGTGAAAACATTTTCTTAATTAATCCATAAAAAACTGTCTGCTATTGAAGAAAGATGCTGTTTTGGCAAAGTTGTTTTACTGCAAGGAGAGAAGATAAGGACCACTCTAAGATCTCAATCTACTTAGATTATGGGTCCTAGATTTAGGTCAACTAGTCATTTTACAGATAAACTGAGGCCTATAGAGGCTAAATGATTTGCACAAGGATTTAAACCTCTGATTCCAATTTTTTCTTTCCACTTTTCTATGCTACCTACCGAAACTTCTCTTCCCCAACCCTCAAAACTATATCAATTCTAAACACTGTCCCCCATCCCTGGAATTCTCTCCTTTCTCATCATCATTTTCAGTCATTTTTAGTAAGGTCCAACTCTTTGTGACCCCATTTGGGTTTCTTTTTGGCTAAGATTATTGGAATGGTTTGTTATTTCCTTCTCCAGTTCATTTTACATATGAGGAACTGAGGCAAACAGGACTGAGTTGACTTCCTCAGTGTCAAACAAGCTGGTATGTGTCTGAGTTTAGTTTTGAACCTGGGAAGATGATTCTTCCTGATTCCAGACTGATGATCTCTCCACTGAGCTACCATTACTCATCTCTACCTCCTGGTTTCTCTGACTTCCATGAGGTCTCAACTAAAGTTCTACTTTCTGCAAGAGGTCTTTCCTAATCTTCCTAAATCTTAGTATCTCTCTTCTAAGATTACTCTTTTTTTTATCCTGTATGTTCATAGTTGATTGAATGTTGTCTTCCCCACTAACCTGTGAATTCCTTGAGGCCTGGGACTGTTTTTTTTTTTTTTTTTTTGCTTTTCTTTGTATCTTAGCGCTTAGCCCAGTGCCTGGCATATAGAAGTTAGTCGATTGATTGTCTGTCCCTGTTTAAAGAAAAGGGAAAGTCTAGATCATCCTACTTCTGGGTTTTACAAAGAAGGCATCAAGAGGAAAAGAGTAAACTAGTAAAGAATAGGAATGTTGGTGGTGGATGTTAATTGTTTTGGACTCTTCCAAGGGAGGACATATCCTCTGGTGAACAGAATAATATTTAGTATTTTTTTTATTTTGTTTTTTTCCCCAAGAAGTTTCCAAATGAAAACTGATCATACTTGAAAGTAAAATGCAAACTCCTACTTAACACAAGAATATAACATTATGGACCATCCTATTGTTCTTGACAAAAAGCTTTATTTTATTTACTTTCTAAAACTAAGACAATTTCTTTGTTGCTATCCACTCAAATCTTATCTTTCAGAGCATGAGGCAAATAAAACCTTTGGGAACTTTCTTGATTTTACTGTTATGCCATTGAATTATATTGCTGTGGAAACATTTTTGTCACATAGGAAGTCTTCTCTGAATCTCTTCTTCTCTGAATCTCAATTCCTCATCAGTAAAATGAGGCAGTTGGATGAGGTGATCTCAAAAGTCTCTATCACTTCTACCATTGTCTTCTATGCCCCTTAGGTTCCTTCCTGCTTTTGGCATGGACATAGAAGGGAGACGGCATGGCATGGTAGGGAGATGGCATGGACACCTTACAGAGATGCCATGGACATTGTACCCCTTAACTCAGGCAAACTGTAAACAGGGATATTCCCTTGCTCCTTTCTGTCCTTGTGACTCCACCCAAGAACATCTGATAGCTACTATAAGACCCTGAGATCACTATCATCCTTGGATGTCCTTTTGGTTGAGATAGACAAAGAGATACTCCTCCAGGCAACACCTTGATAGCCTAAACCATGAGGGTCTCAGGCTGACTCTGCACCCCATCGAATACCCAAGTGCTTACCACCCTATAGACATGTCCACACCATGACATAAACTCACATACTCACTGTTGTAAAGGGTATAAAAACCTCTCAACTGAGGCATTCTGGGAGCAAACCCCAGGGTTGTTCCACTCATGAGATCTTGCTGGCCATTAATCAATCCTACCTTACTAATAGATCTTTTACTTTTAAGCTAAGTTTTGGAGTCCTGCATTCTTGCAAAAGGTATCCTTCCTGAACCCAGGGGTTCATCATTGTACCCCAAAACACCGGGTTATAACCCCATAACACTTTCACAGGAATCAAGATAGAGGAGAAGTAACTGAGTGTTATCCAGCTATTCTTACAAAAAAATTTCCTTGTATTTATTTTTTATATAATCGTCTATATATCTGTTGTCTCTCCCAGGAGAATATAAGCTCCTTGAGGGCTGGGACTATTTCAGTTTTGTCTTTGTATCCTCAGAGTCTTGTAAATGCCTGGTATATAGTATTTGCTTAATAAATTTTTTTTATTAAAGTGATTAAGAGCTTCTTACATTTTCTAAGACCTCAAAGTATGGAAAAATAGTAATACAGAAGTCATACACCCAGTCAAAAGGTAACTCAGTAAGGTCTTTTTTTTAAATTTAATTTTGGTTTTTCCTCTCTTTTCCTTCCTTCTTTATACGCTCCTTACAACCTTGGGTGTTTTTCAGGCCACTGAAGTTAATGACTGTGCATCAGAAATGCAATAAGTGTTACTAAGGGTCAGAGAAAAAAGGAGGGTGGTTTCCAATTCAAAGTTTAATGCACTCTGTGTTGGAAAAGGCACAGAACCAAGAATTAAGAATCCTTACTTCTGTGCAGATTTGACCCTCAGCTAGTGGGGTGACATTGAGCAAGTCAATTCTCTGCTCTAGCCCTCAGTTCCTTTTATAAAATGAAGCTATGCTACATTTTCTTTAAGATTCTTTATAATTCTTGAACCAGTTTCTGTACATGTATAACACTTTATGGGTTCCCTCATATGGCAAAAGCCTCACTCACTAAAAGAAAACCCTGAACAGGATAAAATTGGAAACAACTAATAGTCAATAGTCATAAAAAACAAGTTCTTCTTTCTATATGTCCCCACAGCCAATGATTCTGCCTGGCATGGGGCTAGGATATTTGATAACAGGGAAATCAGTATAAATCCAGGCTTGCTCCCTCTTTTCTAATATAAGCAAGGAAATGTAGTTCTTCATAGAGCCTGAGCACCATGTAATAGTACACACTGTGGAGAGCATTCCCATTGGTCTTTGCACTGGAAAAGGTGGGGGAAAAGATTAAAATGGAATGTTTGCTCTAGGGTGTGAGCTGGCATGTGGTAGGTTTACGTAGAGAACATCACCCCAAAAGAAGTTCACTTTTGAGTGTGTTGGAGTTCAGACAGAAACCATGGGACAATTCATTATTCTTCTATTTAAAAAATGTAATGTTCTGTGAATGATTGCTGAGGAGAATAAAACAATGGCTTTTTTGTAATTGAATGCCAACATTGGGAGGTAAACTTATCTTCTATAGACTCACTTAAAGCATCTCTGAGGCAGCTAAGTAGCTCAGATGGAAGGAAGACTCATCATTTTGAGTTCATATCTGGCCTCAGATGCTTACTAAGCTATATGGCCCTGGGCAAGTTCCTTTTTTGAGCTTTCTCATCTGGTCAAGGAAATGGCAAACCAATCCAGTATCTTTTCCAGGAAAACTCCAAATGGGGTCATGAAGAGTCACACATGACTGAAAAGGGACCAAATGACAAAAGCATCTTTGGGATAACTCCAGTAACATACAGGATGACAAGAATATCAATCATGTCTTAAGTCAATATGGTCTCAATTTTTTCTCTTGGGCTTCTATATTTTGAAAGCATTACACTTAATTTAGCTTGGAGATTATGAATAATCAATGCGGTGACATCTTTTAAAATTTAAAATTTATGGAGCATTATTATTAACAGTAATTATATTGGTATTAAAATGTTTTCCATTGCTATTATCACATGTTTATTTATAATTATATAATAGACAAAGCATTTTCCTCTCAACGTTGTTAGGTTAGGTGCTTCAATACTCCAAAAGTTTGATGATTGATTTTTTTCTGTTTGGCATGCCCTTACACATCTTTGATACCTTAAGTTTATGATTTCATGAAATATGGTCACCAAAATAAAATACTTAGGACAGTCTTCTGATGGTTGATCCTCTTCACATTTATCTAAGCTGGATTTTGGAAAACAGACATAGAAACAGCTGCTAGATGGATATACAAAGTCATTCTCGCTGAAAGGGCCTGCCAGAGCTCATAAGGCTTTTAAGAATGTTGTCTACATATTATGATTATGATAGTAGGACTTTAAAGAAGTTTTGATAGGTAGGGCAATTCTCCTTTTTCATATTTTCTAGATGAAGAAATTAAGATTTATAGGGTTGAAATGACTAGTCCAAGATCACACAGAAAGTAAATGGTGGAGCTGGGACTCAAATCAAAGTCATTTGTCTTGATCCCTAATACTCTTCCCCCACCCATCTAAGCAGGAGATTGCTTTGGTTGGCTTATGGATAATCCTCTTTAATTTAATGTTGTGGGATGAGATGGTGGAAGGCACATAAGGTTGCATTTTCATTTAGTAAGGAGCCCAAATCCTTGTCTGTATCTCCCAAAAGGACAAAGAACATGCTTCAATGAGAATGGCTTTATTATGCCTCTATACTCCTTAGGAAAAACAGTTTATTTTTTATTAGCTTTGTAGGTAAGCTAATATTTTCTTTAGATCTTCTTTTTAAAATTAAATTAAATTAACATTTAAAATTATTTATTTTTTATTATATGTAAAAATTAATTAAACATTTCCGGGTTAAGATGGCTGCAGAGTAAAAGGCAGCTCTTAACCTCTCCTGACCGAAACACACAAAACTCCTCAAGGGGACATAAAAACAAGTCCAGACAAACGGAGGAACCCCACAACAGGGCACAGCGTGGAAGGTATGTGGAATCGGGACATTTCCATGCTATAAAGGGGTGAAACAGCTCTCACTAAATTGCGGGCTGAGCAACCACCCCACCCCACCCCCTCCACACACACCACCTATAGCGCCGAAGCAAGTTAAAAAGAAATAGAGCAAGTTTGGGGCACCCATCGAGTCATTGGCAGCTCCAGGGCCTGTTTCTGAGAGCAGCAAGATTTGGGACCCCAATAAGCCAAAGAACGCATGCGAAATCTGAGCCAGGGAGCAGAGCGTGGAGGCTGGGCGCAGAACGTGGGCTCAGAGTGCAGGCGTGGGCGAAGGCAGACACAGCCACCAGCTAAACTCTGAAACCCTGAGTGGGGAACCAGTGCAGACGGGGATACGACTGTGGAAGCAGCGCCCTGAGACTTGTAAGGGAACCTCTGGCAGAGGATCAAGCAAGGGGGTCTTGACCTTGGAAAAGACCAGAACTCAGACCTCAGGAGCCAAAGGACCGCAGACAGACCCTGAGCGCGAGGATAAACCTGAGAAGCTGCTGGGCTAATGATGGCTACCCAGTCTCAGGAAGTTCAGAAGAGAAAGATAAACAACAAGAAAAAGAAGTCTTTAACACTCAACAGCTTTTACACAGAGAAAATCCAGACAACCGAGCAAACAGAGGAGGAGAACAAACAAGCATCCAGACCCTCCTCAAATAAGGAAAACGGGTCACAAGCTATGGAAGAGTTCAAAACTGAGATTCTGAGGAAGATGGAAGAGATCTGGCAAGAAAATAACAGTTTAAAAGGTAGAATCTTGCAATTGGAAAGTGAGGCTCAGAAATCAAATGAACTGATAAGCAAAGTGAACCAGATTGAAAAAGAAAACCAAAAGATCATAGCTGATCATATTTTCCTTATTTTCTTTATATTTCTAATATTTGTCATTTCAAAATAACATAATACAATCCATTATATTCAAATATCACCTCAGAGTTGTTTTAATTTGCATTTTTCTAATTATTAGAGATTAAGAACATTCTTATGTGCTTATTGATAGTTTTGATTTCTTTATCTGAAAATTGCTTATTCATGTCCCTGGCCCATTAATCGATTGGGGAATGGCTTGATTTTTTTGTACAATTGATTTAGCTTCTTGTATATTTGAGTAATTAGACCTTTGTCAGAGTTTTTTGTTATGAAGATTTTTTCCCAGATTGTTGTTTCCCTTCTGATTTTACTTGCATTGTTTTTGTTTGTACAAAACTTTTAAATTTAATGTAATCAAAATTATTTATTTTACATTTTTCAATTTTTTCTAACTCTTGCTTGGTTTTAAAATCTTTCCTTTCCCAGAGATCTGACAATCATACTATTCTGTGTTTGCCTAATTTTCTTATAGTTTCCTTATTTATATTCAAGTAATTCACCTATTCTGAATTTATCTTGCTGTAGGGTGTGAGATGTTGTTCTAAACCTAATCTCTCCCATATTGTTTTCAGATTTTCCCAGCAGTTTTTGTCAAATAGTGGATTTTTGTCCCAAAAGTTGGGCTCTTTGTGTTTATCATAGACTGTTTTGCTGACATCACTTACCCTGTCTATTCCACTGATCTTCACTTCTGTCTCTTAGTCAGTACCATATTGTTTTGATGACTACTGTGTAAATGGAATTAGCTCACCCTCATCATTCTTTAGACTCTAGCCACTAGAAATAATGTCACCCCACCCAACTTAGAATTAAGTGAGGAGGGGGGAGGTCTATTACTCACACGTGATATAGTAAGTGACAAATCAAAAACAAGGGACTGCCCTTTGTGCAGTCCAAAAAAGTATAGAGGCTGCCATTTGTCCACGTGAAACTGGAGGTGGATGCAGGAAGTTACAAAAGATGCTATCTTTTAAATATGATGGTAATTTCCTGTGGAGACAGTTGGCGCTTTGAACTTGGCATTGAAGGAACTCTGGTGAGACCTCAGACTGCTTCCCTTTGAATTGTCACATGGGTAAGTTAGGCTGACTCTCTCTTCCCTCTATGCACAAAATATTATAGCACCCAGATTTTTAAAATATATTTTTTAATTTTTATTTTGAATATATTCCCATAGTTACATATTTCATGTTCTTTCCCTCTCTCCTAACTCCCCCTGCCCCCCCCTTAAGCTGATGCACAATTCCACTGGGTTTTACATGTATCATTGATCAAGACCTAATTCCATATTACTGATAGTTGGACTAGAGTTATCGTTTAGTGTCTACATCCCCAATAATATCCCCATCAGACCATGTGTTTAAACAATTGTTTTTCTTTTGTGTTTCTCCTCCTACAATCCTTCCTCTGAATGTGGCTAGTTTTCTTTTTCATAAGTCCCTCAGCCTTGCTTTGGATCCTTGCATTGCTGGTAATAGAGAAGTCCATTATATTTGATTGTAGCACAGTATATCAGTCTCAGTGTACAATGTTCTCCTGGATCTGCTCCTTTCACTCTGCATCAATTCCTGGAGGTCTTTCCAGTTCACATGGAATTCTTCCAGTTCTTTATTCCTTTGAGCACAATAGTATTCCATCACGAACAGATACCACTATTTGTTCAGCCATTCCCCAATAGGACATTTTCTCATTTTCCAATTTTTTTTTTTTTTAACATTTATTAATATTCATTTTTAACATGGTTACATGATTCATGCTCCCCTTTCCCCTTCAACCCCCCCCGCGTCCCCCCCCACCCTTGGCCGATGCGCGTTTCCACTAGTTTTGTCATGTGTCCTTGAACAAGACCAATTTCCAAATTGTTGGTAGTTGCATTGGTGTGGTAGTTTCGAGTCTACACCCTCAGTCATGTCCACCCTGACCCTTGCGTTCAAGCAGTTGTTTTTCTTATATGTTTCCTCTTCTGCAGTCCTTCCTCTGAATGTGGGTAGCGTCTTTACCATAAATCCCTCAGAATTGTCCTGGGTCATTGTATTGCTGCTGGTACAGAGGTCCATTACATTCAATTTTACCACAGTATATCAGTCTCTGTGTATAGAGTTCTTCTGGCTCTGCTCCTTTCGCTCTGCATCAGTTCCCGGAGGTCTCTCCAGTCCGCCTGGAACTTCTCCAGTTTATTATTCCTTTTAGCACAATAGTATTCCATCACCCGCATATACCACAGTTTGTTCAGCCATTCCCCAATTGAAGGGCATTCCCTCCTTTTCCAATTTGTTGCCACCACAAAAAGCGCAGCTATGAATATTTTCGTACAAGTCTGTTTATCTATGATCTCTTTGGGGTACAAACCCAACAATGGTATGGCTGGATCAAAGGGCAGGCATTCTTTTATAGCCCTTTGA
>NC_058131.1:379463141-379557437 GCF_016433145.1 Gracilinanus agilis | reverse complement strand
CTCTGTTTGCTCGGTTGTCTGGATTTTCTCTGTGTAGAAGCTGTCGAGTGTTAAAGACTTCTTTTTTTTGTTATTATTCTTTCTCTTCTGAATTTCCTGTAACTGGTTAGCCATCATTAGCCCAGCAGCTTCTCAGGTTTATCCTCGCTCTCAGTGTCTGTCTGAGATCTATTGGCTCCTGAGGACTGAGTTTTAGTTTTTTCCAAGGTCAAGCCCCCTGGTGGATTCCCTTGCTTGAACCTCTGCAGGAGGTTTCTTTACAAGTCTCAGGGAGCTACTTCCACAGTCGTATACCCGTCTGCACTGGTTCCCCACTTGGGCTTTAGTTCCTGGTTGTGTTTGCCTCCACCCACGCCTCTGCTCAGCCGGCACCCACGCCTCTGCTCAGCCGGCACCCAAGCCTCTGCTCAGCTGGCACCCACGCCTCTGCTCAGCCGGCGCTCCGCTCCCAGCGTCCGCTCCCGCGCGCGCGCGCGCGCTCAGCTTTCGCGTGTGTTCTTGGCTTAATGGGGTCCTAAGTCTTGCTGCTCTCAGGAACAGGTCCCGGAGCTGCTGATGACTCGATGGGTGCCCCAAACTTGCTCTATTTCTTTTTAGCTGGGTTCAGAGCTATAGGTGAGTGTGGAGGGGGTGGGGTGGGGCGGTTGCTCAGCTCGCGCTTGAGTGAGAGCCCTTTTTAACTTGGAAATGTCTCGATTCCACGTACCTTCCACGCTGTGCCCTGTTGTGGGGTTCCTCAGTTCGTCTGGACTTGTTTTTATGTCCCCTTGAGGAGTTTTGTGTGTTTCGGTCAGGAGAGGTTTAGAGCTGCTTCTTACTCTGCCGCCATCTTAACCCGGAAGTCCTCATTTTCCAATTTTTTGCCACCACAAAGAGCATGATTATAAATATTTTCATACAAGTCTTTTTTTCCCTTATTATCTCTTTGGGGTATAATCCAAGCGGTGCCATGGCTGGATGAAAAGGCAGATAGTGTTTTAAAGCCCTTTGAGCATAGTTCCAAAATGCCATCCAGAATGGTTGGATCAGTTCACAACTCTACCAGCAATGCATTAGTGTCCCAATTTTGCCACATTCCCTCCAACATTTATTACTCTCTCCTGCTGTCATTTTGTTCAGTCTGCTGGGTGTGAAATTATACCTCAGAGTTGTTTTGATTTGCATTTCTCTAATTAATGTCTTGCTGACGTCACTTACCCCTTGTCTATTCCATTGATCCTCCCTTCTGTCTCTTCTCCAGTACCATATTGTTTTAATGACTACTGCTTCATAATACAGTTTAAGATCTGGTACTGCTTGACCACCTTCCTTCATATTTTCTTTTCATTATTTCCCTTGATATTCTTGGTCTTTTGTTCTTCCAAAATCAACTTTGTTATAGTTTTTTCTAGTTCAGTAAAAAAGGGTTTTCAGTAGTTTGATAGGTATAGCCCAAGGTCTGAGCTCTAGCCTCCTGGGGTCTCAAGTCTTGCTGCTCTCAGGGGCAAGCTCCTGCTGGTCCCAGTAGTTGCCAAGAAGCTAGATTTTGCCCCTCCACTCGCTCTAACTCTGATGTGCAGCCTCTGACTCTGGTACTGTGGGTGGGGTGGGGGAGGGTTGATCATTTCCTGTTTTAATGGGAGCTATTTACCCCCCACTTATAGCATGGAAATGCCCAAATCCCATGTACCTTCGATACTGTGCCCCATTGTGGTGTCCCTTTGTTCCTCTGTACTTGGTTTTTGTGTCCTTTTGAGGTATCATGTATAGGTTGGTTTGGAGAATAAAGCACCCTGCTTCTATTCTGCAGCCATCTTAACCCGGGAGTCTCCCCTTTCATTTTGGCTCATTCCATTTTATCCCTTCAATCTTGAGTCTGCCATCCACACCCACTCCTTCAAAATACCCAGAGGCCTCCTCCAGGATGGAAGTTAGTCTCTTAGGAAAGTAGTCAACCCTTTTCACTGATCCAATGAAGTAGCTCAGGAGTCAGAATCTAAGTTGATGTCACAATTCATGCTGCAGTCTCCAGTGAAGTACCCTTGAAAACTATCTCCAGGAGATACTCTCCAGGATACTCACCTTCACAAGAATGCCCCACCACAAGGATTTCATGGCTTTTATAGTGGTTTCCTATTCCTGCCCCTCTTCACAGGGGCCAATCACAGTTTCCAAATTGTCCAGTCCTGCCCAGGGGCAGTGTCTGTGGGATTGACTTGTCACCTTTAAAGGTGTTAACTCTTCTAGGATTCACATATTTCTGAGTTGTCATCCAGTTAGCACCTGGATTATTGACTTCCACCTACTTAAGGTTAAGTAGGGTTGTCTTTTTTTGGAGGTATAAACTCCTGTAGTAAGAGTTTCCCTTACTTTAGGGTTAAGTATGGGTGTATTGCTTTTGTTGATTAATTAAAAGTAGACAAAGGAGAGTTAATCCTGTCCTCATAATCTAGTGAAGTACTAAGTAGGAGTATTCCAGTTATTATTAACCAAAGTTTTAACTCCAGCTAGGCAAAGAGAATAAAGGATACCCTTTTCACAAGTGTAATCTCAGAATAGACAAAGAGAACCAAGAATTTCCTTTCACAGCTATCTTCTCTCTCCGTTGCTTGCTTATTTTTATTTATTATATTTAATTTTTAATTTTAGCCTCTGGGCTTTTAGGGCTTCCAGGTTAAGATGGTGGCAGAGTAAAAAGCAGCTACTTAACCTCTCCTAACCCACACATATAGGACTCCTCAAGAGGACATAAAAACCAATCCAGATGAATGAAGGGACCCCACAACAGGGCACAGAATTGAAGGTACGTGGCATCGGGGAATTTCCATGCTATAAGGGGGTGAAACAGCTCTCACTAAAACAGGAGCTGAGCAAACCCATCCCCCCCCATACACAACCTACAGGGTCAAAGCCAGCACACAAGAGTTAGAGCAAGTTTGGGGCATCCATTAAGTCCTTGGCAGCTACCTGCGATCACCAGGGCCTGCCCCTGAGAGCAGCAAGACTTAAGACCCCAAGAGGCTAAAGAACTGGACTTTGAGCACAGACCCTGAGTGCAGGCGCAGTTGTAGCTGCAGAAACAGATCCTGAGCATAGGCATGGACCTTGAAAGGGGCCCCAGTGCAGAGGGGTGCACAATTGTGGAATACTAGCAAAGAGACTCCAGCAAGTGATCAAGAGGATTATCCACCATGATCAGGTGGGATTTATAGCAGGAATGCAAGGATGGTTCAACATTAGGAAAACCATCCACATAATTGACCATATCAACAAGCTAACAAACAAAAATCACATGATCATCTCAATAGATGCTGAAAAAGCCTTTGACAAAATACAGCATCCATTCCTATTGAAAACACTGGAAAGTATAGGAATAGAAGGACCTTTCCTAAAAATAATAAACAGTATATATCTAAAACCATTAACAAGCATCATATGCAATGGGGATATATTAGAAGCCTTCACAATAAGATCAGGCATGAAAAAAGGATGCTCATTATCAACTCTATTATTCTACATTGTACTAGAAACACTAGCAGTAGCAATTAGAGAAGGAAAAGAAATTGAAGGTATCAAAATAGGCTGTGAGGAGACTAAGCTATCACTCTTTGCAGATGATATGATGGTATACTTAAAAAAATCCTAGAGAATCAACTAAAAAGTTAGTAGAAATAATCAACAACTTTAGCAAAGTTGCAGGATACATGTGAACTGGAATGACCTCCAGGAACTGATGCAGAGTGAGAGGAGCAGAGCCAGAAGAACAGTGTACACAGAGACTGATATACTAATGTAATGTACTTCTGTACCAGCAGCAATGCAATGACACAAGACAGCTCTGAGGGATTTATGGTAAAGAAAGCTACCCACATTCAGAGGAAGAACTACAGGAGTGGAAACACAGAAGAAAAGCAACTACTTGAACACATGGGTTGAGGCGGACATGATTGGGGATGTAGACTTGAAACTACCACAGCAATGCAACTATCAATAATTTGGAAATAGGTCTTAATGGATGACACATGTTTAAACCAGTGGAAATTTGCATTGGCTATGGGGGGGAAGGTTGGGGGCGTGAAGGGGAAAGTAAGAACATGAATCATGTAACTATGATAACTTTTCTAAAAAATAAAAAATTATTAAAAAACATTTTTAGCCTATGGGCCAATAGATTATCTTGATGTATATTTTCTCAGGTTTCTGGATTTTGTGTGTGTATGTTTGTTTTTTTCTAGGGTCTTGTTTATTTATTGCTGTTTTTATAGACCAGAGTCTGATGTACTCTGGATCTCCAGATCAAGCTCGGATTGTTGATTGACCTCAAGTGCTCCAACCAGATTCCATAGACAGTTTTGCTACTGTAACTGCAAGCATCCAATATGCCTCCCACTGTGGCAACAACTAAGGGACTCCACTCTCCTAGAAGTGACCACAACTGACAAGGTCTCTGTCTCTCCTCAAACATATTCACCTGTGTGTGCCTTTTCTTCACTCCTCCTTTCCTACCATAGCAGCAGCCTCTGACAGAGCAGGTGTCCAGTCTGCATTTCTTAAGCTTCCAAAGCCCCTAGTTTATTAACAATAATAAATAATATTGAGTTCTAACCTGTAGGATCTGGTGCCTGCTGATTCCAAGGTGTCCAGTCCTACAGGCCAGGGCCTTGTACCAGAGCTGAGGCTGCAGCAGATACAGATGCTCTCTGGGCTCTTCTCCCTGGGAATTCTTCAGATTTCTGTGGTATCCTCTGAGATAAGCAAATAAGGTGAATTTGCTAATACTTCCCTCCAGGGCTACTTTGTGCATTCCCTCTATTAGGTCTATTTTTGCCCCTAGAGCCTATGGTGGTCAGAACCCTTCCTCCACAGTTGTCCTTGGCTATTCAGCTTCACTCTAGACTCCTATCATTTTTTCCATTTTTAATGTTGTTTTTATTGAATTATTTTTGCTTGTTTGTGGGAGGTTTGAGGAGGGCGGGTAAGCCTCACATACTACTCCACCATCTTCCCACCCTACTCTCTAGTACTCTTTTTGTTCCATCATGCTGTTTGAAAAGTAAGATGTCCTGAAATTATGAAGAATTATCTTCTCTGAAAACCAGGTTGTCAACACATATTAGAAGTTGAATTAAATTTTAGGGATTGCTAGCAAAAAGTTTAGGTGTGTTACTCTTGGAGTATTCACAAGTTTCAGTGCTAGAAGCAACTTTGTTATCAAGTACAACCTTCTCATTTTACAAAAGAACACAATAGGACTCAAAAAAGTTGGATGATTACCCAGAGTAACACAGGGAGCAATCTGGGTAGAATCCAGACTTAAATCAGTTTTTCTACTTTTAAATCTAGTGTTTTTCTGCTATGCCATATTTTTTAGCTGTTATAATTGTTTGAGAGGAGCAAACTGAAAAGAGGGGCAATCCACTGATTGGGTGATTTTGAGTTAGACAGAAAGCAGACCATGGTAGCTGGAGTGTCCATTAGGGGAGTTGCATTGGATAGAGGTAATTGTTCTGCTTAGAGAGTCCTTGAGGAATGACCCAGAAAATTATCCCCATCACCCACTGGAAGGCAATTATTTTTCCTTCATTTGTTTTCAGATGAAAAGGAAATGAAGATGGACACTTGACTCTGTGCCTTTCAAAATGTCATGTAAGAAAAGGCTAAATGGTACCAGACTACCTGAACTGAGAATTTGTTTGGGAACTCTGTCTCCCTCCATTTTTGTAATGAACCATCTTTGACTTTATTATTACCTTTGTTGAATGGGAGAAGATAGTTTAGAATCTCTGGGCTCCCTCAGAAGAAGTACTGTTGTTAGAATTTTTCAGAGTAGCAAAGATAAACAGTGTTGGCATCTGTACATGTATATATGTAGGGTCGAAACACTGTCAGCACGACACCAATCCAACAAAAGCTTAAATCTTCTAAATAAAGTAACCTATTAATAAAAAATAACAGATAGGGTACATAAAGAAGAAAAATAACCTATGCTAGTATTTTTCCAAATAATTTTTTATTTCTTCCCTTTTTTCTATTCTCCATTACTAATTTCCCAATGCCTAATATAATGCTTTGAGCATATTAGGGGCTTAATAAACTTTTATTGACATGAATTAAATTTCCTTCCTATTAATTAATTTTCTCATGAACTAATGTTTTATTTTTTTAGGTTACTGAGGTCCCAAATAATCATAAACCCTTACATAAAAATATGGTCTACCAAGATGACTTCTGCAGCATTGTAGAATCATACTATAGATAGATAAATAGATGATAGATAGATAAAGCATTTATTAAGCACTTTTTGGTACTGTATTTGCTAAGCACTGGGAATTAAGCAACTATATACTTTCTGTCCTCAAGGGGCTTACATACTAATGGGGGATGTAAGAAATTAAATTAAGGGTTTGACTAAATATGTGAGAATTCTAAAATAATATGGTGGTTGCTAATTTAAAATATTATAGCTCGGGGCAGCTGGGTAGCTCAGTGGATTGAGAATCAGGCCTAGAGACGGGAGGTCCTATGTTCAAATCTGACCTCAGACACTTCCCAGCTGTGTGACCCTGGGCAAGTCACTTGACCCCCATTGCCCACCCTTTCCACTCTTCCACCAAGGAGCCAATACACAGACATTAAGGGTTTAAAAAAATAAAATAAAATATTATAGCTCAAGTCAAAATGACTTTTAATAGCTTTTATTTATAAAGAGGTGGAAAGAGTGAAAGTAGAGAAATACAAAAAAGAGGGTAGAGAAGACATCTAGCCTATCACACTAAATATTGCTCTGATGCTCAGCTAAGCCAGGCAGGGCTTGTTAACAGTGGGCGTTAACTCCTTGAATCCAGAGAATGGACTGTTTGGAGAAAGATGCTTGCAAAAACCTACACTGCATCAATAATATCCAGCATGAACTTTGAGGTACAATTGACTGAACTGAAGAGGATTGAATGCAATTATTTTGAATGTACACTCTTATGCCAAAGGGGACTGCCCCCTAATTGGCTTTTTCAATGTACCTAGCAAAGCATTGGTTTTGCTTTCTCTCTCTTCTATTTCCCTCTTATCTCTAACTATTGTAGTTTCCTTTTAGAAGGTGAAATATTGTATACACCTGTAGTTAGAAGATTTTTAGGGATACAAGATGATTATGTCAAATGATCAACTGGGGAGACAAGTCTCCCAAATGATCATAGGGGGGATTGTGAGGATGGGATTAACTCTACACTGCCCATGTTTAGATTTAATCACCAAAACTGTACACATTCCACTTATCCTCAAGAGTGGGGGAGGTCTGTGATCCTAAGCAAAACTTTAACTGTAATTGGTACACATAAAATGGGAGGAAGGCACAGGAATGGTCTTCATAAATTGCAACAACCTCCACTGATGAGGGCTCTTTTTGCCTTGTGTCCCTGGAGGAGCTCAGGCTGAGGACTATTTTCTATTAGGACTACCAAGTGGGTGAGGGAAAAAATGCTGAGGAAAACAATTGGAAAAAAATATGGGAGAGATTAGGTTTAGATCAACCTCTCACACCCTATACCACAATAAATTCAGAGTGGGTGAATGACTTGAATATAAAGAAGGAAATTATAAGAAAATTAGGTGATCACAGAATAGTATACTTGTCAGATCTCTGGGAAAGGAAAGATTTTAAAACCAAGCAAGAGTTAGAAAAAATTACAAAATGTAAAATAAATAATTTTGATTATACTAAATTAAAAAGCTTTTGTACAAACAAAAACAATGCAAGTAAAATCAGAAGGGAAACAACAAACTGGGAAAAAATCTTCATAACAAAAAACTCTGACAAAGGTCTAATTACTCAAATATACAAGGAGCTAAAACAATTGTACAAAAAATCAAGCCATTTTCCAATCGATAAATGGGCAAGGGACATGAATAGGCAATTTTCAGATAAAGAAATCAAAACTATCAATAAGCACATGAGAAAGTGTTCTAAATCTCTAATAATTAGAGAAATGCAAATCAAAGTGACTCTGAGGTATCGCCTCACACCCAGCAGCCTGGACAAAATGATATTAGGGCAGAGTAATGAATGTTGGAGGGAATGTGGCAAAGTTGGGACATTAATGCATTGCTGGGTTTGTACCACAAAGAGATCATAGGGAAAAAGACATGTACAAAAATATTTTAAGATATGCTCTTTGTTGTGGCAAAAAACTGGAAAAAAGGGATGCCTGTCAATTGGGGAATGGCTGAACAAATTGTGGTATATGCTGGTGATGGAATATTATTGTGCTCAAAGGAATAATAAACTGGAAGAATTCTATGTGAACTGGAAATACCTCCAGGAATTGATGCAGAGTGAGAGAAGCAGAACCAGGAGAACATAATACACAGAGACTGACACACTGTGGTAAAATCGAATATAATGGACTTCTGTACTAGCAGCAATGCAATGACACAGGACAATTTTGAGGGATTTATGGAAAAGAACGCTACTCACATTCAGAGGAAGAACTACAGGAGTGAAAACACAGAAGAAAAACAATTGCTTGAACACATGGGTTGATGGACATGATTTGGAATGTAGGCTTTTAACTAGAACAATTATCAATAATATGGAAATAGGTCTTGATCAATGACACAGGAAGAAATCAGTGGAAATGCTTGTTGGCTACTAGGGGTTGGGGTGATGTCGCGAGAGAGAGAGCAAGAACATGAATCATTTTATGTTCTAAAAAATAAAAATTAAATTAAAAAAAATCCTAAAAAAAGGCTGACTCCCTTCCTTGGCTTTTTCCAGGAGGTACTATCCTCCAGAGGAGCCCCTCCTCTGGAAGAAGCCTCTTGGCTAAAACTCTTGTTAAATGATCCTTAGGCCCTCTGGCTGGAGCTACTGGAGCCCTACTGGAGTAAGCCAAGGCTTGAGCACAGTCTACCTCATAAAGCTAGTTCTCTTACTTTGCCCTCTTCTCATTTCTCTACTTTCACTCTTCCCCTCTATTTTATAAATAAATTGCTAAAAAAAATTGAAATTAACTCATTAAATTCCTGGTGACCACCCTATTAAATATCTAGTCCAACCATAATTTTCCCCTTACAGTAGGTGACCAAGATGTTGAAGACTGAATATCATGCCAAATGATGATAAGTTAAGGAATTGGAGAAAAATTCTCATCTGTGGATGGCTCTCTGATAGGGGTGGTGGGGGTAAGAAAAGAGATACAGGAAGAAATCAAGGTGATATAAAATGTTTCAGTAAAATTTATTTGTTGTTGTTCAGTCATATTCACATAGTTCAGTTCATTCTTCTTGACCCTATTTGAGATTTTCTTGGCAAAGATACTAGAGTAGTTTGTCATTTCCTTCTCCAGCTCATTTTACAGATGAGAGACTGAGGCCAATAAGGTTAAGAGACTTGCCCCAGATAACTCAACTAGTAAATGAGGCTAAATTTGAACTTGGGAGACGAGCTGCCCTGACTTTTTGCCTGACACTCTATCCACTGTGCCACCTATCTGTTTAAAAGCAAGTAGATGAAAAAACTTAGGATATTTTACAAAAAGAAATGAAGATTTGGGAGAACATGGTAGATTAATTTAAGTACTTTATGGTTTGTCATTTGGAAGAATTAGACTTATTAAAGGATCACAGAACTGGAACTGGAAGGGATCTTAGAAGTGAAGTCCAATCTCTTCATTTTATAAATGAGGAAACTGAGACTCTGTGTGTTTAAGTACCTTGCCCAAGGTCTCTTAGGTATTAAATGGAAGAGCAGATTTGAATTCAGTTCCTGATAAATCCATCATTCTTCCCACTATACCATAATGATTATTCTTCCCAGACCCAGGAAACAGATCTAGGAAGCAAAGGGTGGAAGCTACAGAGAGGCACATTTTAGCTTCAAGTAAAAAAAAACAAATAAAAACCTTCCCTACAATAAATTTGTCTAGAAGTGGTATGGATTTCCTTTGCAGGAAGTAGTAGATTATTATGCTGAGTTCCTCCCTTCATGTAGAGGCATCCTTGGTCTGGGATATGGTAAAAGGGATTCCTGTTCAGGTACTGGTGGAATGAGATGGTCTCTGAGGTCCCTTTCTGTTCTAAGAATCTCAGTTCTTGAGATCAGTGAATTGGAAGCTGAGAACTGCATTCTAAACTTGACTCTTCTCAACTTTGTGTGGCTTCTTAGCTCTGATCTTCCCTCCCTCTTCAGGATGCCAACTTAAGCATTCTGACATCGGAGGCAGATGTCCTCTCAAAGTAACTTATTTTTAAAACCACCAGACATTTTTAAAGATAAGTGAGTGACATGTCAAATTTTGCATGAATGGAGAAATGAGGGTGGGAGTGGGGAACTGTTTTATTCAGGTGATGGTTTCTTCCATTTTCTTCTTGGCCCAGGGCTAATTAAATGCTCACTGCCTTATGCTGTGCTTTGGCGACTGACACCAGGCTAGTTATCTGCTCTCTGGCAAAATTAAGAGAACAAAACACATTTACCAGAGAGTGGAAGGTCAGCTCTGCCTAATAAAGGATTTGTGACTATGTGAAATTGGAAAAGAAATGATATATGCTGAAGCTATTTTCATCCCATTAACTCAAGTCAGAAAGGATAAAAGCAAATGTAGTTTCAAAGATTAGCTTCAGAATCTGATGTGCATTGAAGGAATACGACTGGCCTTCTGGACCCCTCTCCTGTTTCTCCCTCTCTCAGAACTCCATCAATCTTTTCCAAGTTGGCACCTTAATGTGGAACATTTACAAACGTCTAGAATCTAAAAGAACTTTCCAGGCTAAAGGGTTCTCATTAATAAAGGGTAGTGTTTACTGCTCTCTGGGTCTTTCATCTCCCCTTCTTTCAAGTAAGAGATCTTCAGTAGTAAGTGGTATAGGTAGTGTGGTGGAATGGAAAGAGCATTGGGTTTGAAGTTGGGTTGGGCTCCTATCTCTGCCACTTAAGACATGTGACATGAGGCATTTTCCCAGGCACTCAGACTTACAACCTTGGTGTCACTGTCTGTTTCTCAACATCCAATCTGTTGTGAGGTCCTTTCATTTTTACCTTCATAGCATCGCTCTAAAATATTTTCTTCTTTCCAATCACTCACCTGCCTGGTGCTGGCTCTCATTACCTTAAACATGGACTAGTTCAATAGCATCCTGGTTGGTCCCCTTGCCTCAAGTCTCTCCCCTCCCCAATTAATTTTCTATTCAATAACCAAAGTGATGTTCCTAAAGTGTAGGTTTGATTCTATCATTCCCTTACTCAATAAATGCTAGTAGCTCTCTATTGAATTCAGGATTAAATATAAAATATTCTATTTGGCATTTAAATCCTTTCATATCCTGATCCTTTCTAACTCTCTATACTTCTTCCATATCATTCCCTTCCATATACTCTGAAAATCAGCTATGTTGGCCACTCTGTTGTTTCTTGCACAGGCACTCCATCCCCTGACAACCTGCTTTTCGCTGGCTGACCCCATATCTGGATGCTTTTCTTCCTTATTTCTATGTTCTGGGTGCTTGGTCTCTTTCAAGACCCAGCACAGAATTCCAACTGTAAGAGGCCCTTTGGGTCCTTTTTGCTGCTAATATTTTCCCTTTGAGACTATCTTCTATTTAAACTGCTTGTATCTAGTATATGCCTAGACTTTTAGGGCATATTTCAGGACAGGTCAGCAGTGCAGAGAATAGAGTACCAGACCTGGAATCAGGAAGACTCATCTTCTTAAATTCAAATCTGGCCTCAGGATCCAGCTGTATAATCTGGGGATAAGTTACTTAACATTTTTTGTCTCAATTTCCTCATCTTTAAAATGAGCAAGAGAAGGAAATGGCAAATCACTCCTATATCTTTCCTAAGAAAATTCCAAATGGGGTCATGAAGAGTTGGATATGATTGAAAATACCTGAACAACAACATGTTTCTTCTAGTCAGGTTTGTGGTACAGTGGATAGAGTGCTAAGCCTGGAGTCAGAAAAACCTGAGTTCAAATGTAGCCTTAGACACTTGCTAGTTGTGTGACCTTGGACAAATAACTTAACCTCTGTTTACCTCAGTTTCCTTAATTGTGTAATGGGGCACTCAAGGTTGTTGTGAAGATGAAATGAGATAATATTTATAAAATATAGCACTATGTCTAGCACATAGTTGGTGCTATATAAATACTACTTATAATAAATATTGTTAATTATTATTAGAATGCACACAATTTATTCTTTATGTTAATGATTATTTGTTCATGTTTGCCTTATTATATCTCTCTTGACTCCTGAGTTGATATTTCAAAACTTCTGTGAAACTCTGGTCTTTTTTTAATCAAGGATTCTTAGAAATCCTATATAACATTTTTTTCAATATATTTTCATTTATTTCATTAAACATTTCCCAATTATATGTCAAAAATTTTTAACATTCATTTTTTAAAATGTTTAATTCCAAATTCTTTCCCTCCCTCATGTCCCTTCCATTTCTTTGAGAGGTGAACAATTTCATTTTGATTATACATATGAAGTCATATAAAACATATTTTCATATTAGCCATGTTGCAAAAGAAAAGAGACCAAAAAAGGAGGAAAAAAAGAAAGTTAAAAACATATGCTGTGGGACAGCTAGGTGGCAAAGTAAATAAAGTGCTAGGCTTGGAGTTGGGAAGACCTGGGTTCAAAACTGGCCTCATAATTTCAAGTTGTATGATCAAGGCATTTAACATAGGTAACATGTTCAAAATTATAATTTAATTATTAGTTAAAAATAATGTTAAAACAGCTTTAAAAAATTTCATTTTCCCAATTACATGTAATAACAATTTTCAACAGACATTTTTTTCTCTTTTTTAAAAGCCTAACCTTCCATCTTAGATATTGGTTCTAAGGCAGAAGAGCAGTAAGGGCTAGGCAATTGGGGTTAAGTGACTTGCTCAGCATTACACACCTAGAAAGTGTCTGAGGCTAGATTTGAACCAAGGACCTCCTGTCTCTGGGCCTGGCTCTCAATCCACTGAACCATCCAGCTGCTGCTTCAACAGACATTTTCTGAAATTGTAAGATCCAAATTGTCTCCCTCCCTTCTTTTCCTTCCCCCTCCTGGTGATGGTAAGTGATTTGAATTGGATTGTGCATATATTATCATTGAAAACTTATTTTTATATTGGCCATTAACCCCTATTTACCTAGGCCTTTCCCTTCTGTTTTAGAATTGTTACCAAGACAGAAAGCCAGGGTAAAAACAAAATAAAGCATAACAAGATGAACAAAAGCAAAACAAAAAATGTGTGCTTCAATCTGCATTTAGAGTTCATCAGTTCCCTCTGGATGTGAAAAGCATTTTTCATCATAAGTCCTTTGGAATTGACTTGGATCATTGTGTCGGACCCTGATCTGAGTATCTCAGGCTTTTTTTTTTTTTATAGTTGATGGTTCTTACAAGGCTGCTATTATTGTGTACAATGTTCTCTTGATTCTGCTCAATTCACTTTACATGAATACATAGGAATCTTCCCAGGTTTTTCTGAAACCATCCTGCTCATCTTTTTTTTAATGACACAATAGAGTTCCACCACAATCATATGCCACAGTTTGTTCAGTAATTCCATAATTGATAGACATTCCCCTGATTTCCAATTCTTTGCCACTACAAAAAGAGCTGCTATTAATATTTTTGTATATAGAGGTCCTTTTCCTTTTTCTTAGAATTCTTTAGTGCTAATATAGTGGCATTGCTGGGTCGAAGGGTTTGCACATTTTTATAGCCCTTTGGGTATACTTCCAAATTGTTCTCCAGATTGGTTTAGACCAGTTCAAAACATTACTAACAGTACATTAGTGTATCTATTTTCTCACATTCCCTCCAGCATTTGTTATTGTCCTTTTCATTCATGTTAGTCAATCAGATACTTATGAGGTGGTATCTCAGAGGTGTTTTAATTTGCATTTCTTTAGTCAGTAGTCATTTAGAACATTTTTTCATCTGACTTTGATAGTTTTGATGTCTTTTTCTGCAAACTGCCTGTTATACCATTTGACCAGTTATCAACTGGGGAATAATTCTTATTTTTTATAGTGTTGAATCACTTCCCTATGTATTTGAGAAATGAAGCCTTTATCAAAGAAATTTGCTGTAAATTCCCCTCCCCCCCCCTCAGGTCTCCTATTTTCCATCTCCTTTTGGCTGCATTTGCTTTGTTTTGCAAAGGCTTTAAAAATTTCATTTAATTAAAACTATCCATTTAATTTCCATGATAGTCTCTATGTCTTGTTTGTTCATAAACTCTTCCCTTATCCATAGATCTGACAGTTACATTTTTCCATGCTCCCTTAATTTACTTATGAGATCCCCTTTTGTGTCTAAATCATTTATTCATTTTGACTTATGCTGGCATACAGTGTGAAATGTTGGCCTATGCCTAATTTCTGACAAACTGCTTTCCAATTTTCCCAGCAATTTTTGTCAAATGGTGAGATCTTACTCCAAAAGCTTGGATCTTTGGGTTTATCAAAACTAGATTATGATGGTAATTTACTACTGTGTATTGTGCATAAAACCTATTTCACTGATCTACCAATCTTTTTTCTTAGCCAGGACCAGATTGTTTTGATGATTACCACTTTGTAATATAGTTTGAAATCTGGTACTGATAGACTGCCTTCCTTCACATTTTTTTCCCTATTGATTCTCTTGATATTCTTGACCTTTTGTTTTTATAGATATGTACTAACATTTCATCATTTGGGCTCTGGAGAAGTTTCCAACCCCTTCTCATCCTTCTTTCAAACACTTAAGTTAACTTGGCCGGAAGAATGTTTCACTCTGACCTTTTGTTGGCTCTACCATTTCAGAATATGATCTGAGATATTACTTTACAGTTTTTGGAGGGGACTATTGGAAGAACTCAACTGAGTGCTTTCTCTATTCTGCTGTCTTGGTTCCCTTTTCTTTCATTAAATGTTCATTTTCTACCTATAGAATTATACTCAGTTTTGCTTGATAAGTTATTCTTGACTAAAAACTCATATCCTTTGCCATCAGGAATATCATATTCTGGTGTCTATTCTCCTTGATAGTGGTGGCTGCTAAATTATGTGAGGAATCTGATAGTGGCTCTTCTGAACTTGATGATTGTTTACAATATTTTTTCTTCTATATGGAAGTCATGGAATTTGCCTTTAATGTTCCTGGGAATTTTCATTTTGGTATTTCTTTCATGATCTCTTTTTTCACCAAAAATCTTTTCAAAAATGTTTTTCATTTTCTATCTTGTCCTCTGGTTCTGAGAAATTGGGCCCTTTCCTTTTATAGCTTATTGAAATATACACCTATGCTCTTTTTCTTTTTTTTTGGTTCTGAGATAGTCCAGTGATTTTAAAATTATTTTTCATCAATTTGTTTTCTAGGTCAGTTGTTTTTGCTATGAGAATCCTTATATTTTTCCTATTTTTTCCATTTTTTAATTTTAATTTTTGTATTTCTTGTTATGAAATGGAGTCACTAGTTTCTATTTGGTCTATTCTAATTTGTTGCTTATGTAAGGTTTTGTATCTCCATAGCTTTTTTTGCCTTTTCATTTAAATCTTGTCTCATTTAATTATAAAACAACACATTTTTAAAAAAAATTTTCAAAGGTTACATAATTCTTGTTGTCTCCCTTCCTTCTTCCCTCCCCCATTCCAGAGATGGCAAGCAATAACACTGGGTTAGACATATATTATTACTCAAATCCTATTTCCATATTATTCATTTTTAATAGAGTAATCTTTTAAAACCAAAGCCCCAAATCATATATCCATACAAACAAGTGATAAATCATGCTTTCCTCTGGATCTCTGGTCCCACAGTTCTTTCCCTCATTGTGGATAGAATTCTTTCTCATAAGTCCCTCAGAGTTGTCCTTGGTCATTGCATTGCTTTTAGTAGCAAAGTCAATTACATTTGACCATCCCACAGTGTTTAAGTTACTGTGTACTGATTCTGCTTATTTCACTCCACATCAGTTCATGCAGGTCTTTCCAGTTCTTACAGAAATCAAGCAGTCCATCATTCCTTATAGCAAAATAGCATTCCATCGCCATCAGATACCACAATTTATTAAGAAATTTCTCAATGTATGGACAAACCTTCATTTTCCAAATTTTTTATCGCCACAAAAAGCACAGTTATACATATTTTTGTACAAACAGATCCTTTCCCATTTTTTTTCTCTCTTTGGGAAAGAAACCTAGTAGTGGTATTGCCAGATCAAAGGATAGGCATTCTTTTAACGCCCTTTGAGCATAGTTCCAAATTGCCTTCCAGAATAGTTGGATCAATGCACCCCTCCACCAGCAATGCATCAAAGTCCCAATTTTGCCATATCCCCTCTAACATTTATTTTTTTTTCTTTACTGTCATATTGGTCACTCTGCTAGGTGTAAGGTGATACCTCAGAGAAAAATAGCACATTTTTTAATGGCAAAGATGTATGTATTTTATTTTAAATTGATTTGTTTGTTTGTTACACTTAAATACCCACTCAACTCCCTCCCCCATCCACTCCCTCTGTAAGAGAAAGCATAATTTGACAAAAAGATATATGTATGTGTGTGTGTGTATATATATATATACATATATATATATATATATATATGTAAAGCTATGTCATTCATATTTGCCAGTTCTTTTCTGGAAGTAGATATATATGTTATTCTTCAAATAATATTTCTGTTGCTGTACATAATGTTCTCTTGGTTCTGCTCATTTTACTCTTCATAATTTCATGTCTTTCCATGATTTTCTTAAATTAATGTTTGTCCTTTTTTATGGCATAGTGGTATTCCATTGTAATCTTCCACAACTTGTTTAGCTATTCCCCCACTGATGGGTATCCCTTCAATTTTCAGTTCTTTGCTACCAAAACAAAACATTTTAAACTCTAAAAAATTACTTTATCTCTTAGAATTCTAATTGAATTTATGTTCATGCTCTATTTTTTTGTGGCTCTGTAGATATATTCGAGCCATTCTCTCTTTCTGGACTTGTCTTAAGCATTTCTGTCACTTTAATAGTTTTTTTTTTATGGTTGAATTTTTGTGTTTGTTTTCTTGTTTTTCCAGGAAACTTTCTGGCTTTTGACTTAATGCCAAGATCAGGCTCTACCCACTTTTTGGAGGTCTAACCTGGTCTGCATCTTTCTTTCTTGGGGGTTTGAGTATTATGTCATACCAGAATTTCAGGGGCACTCAGACTAGGCACCTAGAAGCAATTAGTGCTCTCCCAGGGGTGTGATCGGGGACTGTCTGTTTGCCACCTACCGAGGTGGATAAGTTCCTAATATAAGTTTGGATCTGAAAAAAGTGCCTACAGTCTTATCCTTTGTATCACTCTTGTACCATCTATAAGTTTAATCTCTTCTCCTCTGGATATGGAACCTCTTCTTGCTCCAGTGCCTTTTTCTGTCTTGGTATGCTCTGTGCTACATGCTTCTGGCTAGATCCCATCCCCATTGTCAAGAGACCTGTCTATCTCCCTAAGTTGAGCTGCGAAGGAAGAAACAACTTTGTAATTTTTTCTTGGATTTCCCAATCAAGCTTCAGTCTAGGCCAGTGATGGGCAAACTTTTTAAAGAGGGGGCCAAAATAAAGGAAATGCTCATCTGTCAGTCTATTTTTAAGGCAATTCTTTTGAAGTTTCATTGTATTGTATCCTACTCATTGTATTCGTCAGATTAGGAATAATGTTGGTTGCCAGATAGAACATTTCAGGGGGCCAGCATCTGGCCCGCAGGCCATAGTTTGCCCATCACTGGTCTAGTATATTTTCTAGATCTCTTTGGAGGTTTTTTGTCTTTTGTTTTTGTTTTTGTTTTCCCTCCCTGGGGTAGAGGGAGAAGAGAACTTAAAATTCTTCTTTCTACTTTACTATCTTGGTTCCAATGATGACCTATTTTCCCATTCTTCTACTTTTTCCTATCTGATGGTTAGGAGGTGGACTATCAACATAATTTTAACCTGTGTATTTATTATTATTAATTATTTGCATCATTCTTTCAAATTATGGTAATCAATTTGCATTTCTTCATTTGAAAAATGCCTATTTATATTCTTTGACCTCTTATCCACTAGGTAATGACTCTTGGTCTTATATATTTGTAATATATTTTGTCATATTTGGTAATTCTATAGGAGTTGACAGGTAGCATATATTGTTCATAGCCCTGAGGACTGCATTAGTATCTCTCCCTCTTAGGACAGCCTGTACAGAGAAGCAGACCTATTGTTATTATGTATATTTTGTATATTAAGGAGATAGTTTGACTTTGGAAAAATAGATATCTTTCACAATATAAAGACAAAGAAAGAAGGAACTTTTAGTAAGTTGCTTAGTAACTTGCTTAGTAAGTTGTTTAGTAACTTGCTCTTTGGGCAAGAGAGAATTCATTAGTTTTGAGCAATATTTGATCAGAGAAATGGTGGATGAAAAAAACACAGAATCTTGGATGTAAAAACTGAAAGGGACCTCAGAGGTTTTATGATTGAACACTTCATTTTTCAGGTAAGAAAACTGAGGCAAGCCCAGGTATATGAAGGGACTAGTCCAGGATCACAAAGGCAGCTAGTTTTAAATGATAAATTTGAAACCATGTCCTCTCCCTCCAGAGCCAGTACATATATTTGAATTGTGAAAGTAGCAGTTTTCTGAATTGTATACTTGCATAGCTTCATCTTGGATTAAAGTTCAAATCTGTTACCACTTCCCCTTCTAGAAAGACTAAGAATTATGTGTAATTTCCAAGTTCCTGAACCAAGGAGTGGGACAGTTAGGTGGCACAGTGGATAGAGTGCTAGCCTGGAGTCAGGAAGATTCAACTACTTGAATTGAAATCTGGCCTCTGACAGTTAATGTCTGTGTGAGCCCGAGCAAATCACTTTGCCCTATTTGCCTCAGTTTCCTCATCTGTAAAATGAGCTGCAGAAGGAAATGGTAAACCACTCCAGTATCTTTGCCAAAAAAAACCCAGTGGTGTCTTGAAGAATTAGACATGACTGATAGCAACTCAATAACAACAGCAACATATAAGCTATTAATTGTCATATATCAATCAGAAATCAGTTTGTGGAGGTCCCTAATGTTTTCATCACTTTTATTCTACATTCTACCCCTAATTAATGATTTTTCATTCTCTCCATTTTATACTAGATGCATATGTGCAGTCTTCATGTTTACATTATTTAACATTCATGAAGTCACAGATCATCCAGAGGTGTGTAAGTAGACAGTAATATCATTAAATTGATCCCGTAATTTTTTTAATTATATAAGAGTGGGGACAATTAGATTGCTCAGGGCATAAAGAGCCAAGTCTAGCATTGAGAGGATTTAGGTTCAAATCTCTGTGTTCAAATCTGGGTTCAAAGCTGTGTGACCCTAGGCAAGCCTCTTAACCCCAATTGCCTATCCCTTACTACTCTTCTGCTTGATTCTAAGACAGAAGGTAAGGTTTAAAAAAATTCTTAAGGTTGTTTGCTGAATCACTCTCTTCTCCCTTAAAAGTACATATTATTTTGCATAGGCTCCGGAAGGGGACAATTAAGTGGGGTCAGAATGAATAGGAATAGGTGAGGTGATTAGATTGCATCTGGGGAAATGCACTAGACTTTCCAACAATCCCATGTGCTCCTCTACCGAAGACTAACTTGAAGCACTGCATTATGCTGCCAGTGCTGCTATGGGATTACAAATCATCAAAATCACCACAGTCTCAGAAGAAACAAAATTTCAGGTGACCCAAAGGGCCATGAAAAGCAGCAGGCTGGTTTTCAGTAGATGGGATCCTCTCTCCAATGTTGACCTACACATAAGAAGCATCTCTTAAAAGACATTCTTCAAACAATCAAAAGATTATTCACACTGCGCATGCGTGGAAAAGGAAGGAGATTGATCATACATTCAGAGCAAGGGATCCCAGAAGGACTGTCAGAGCATTGCACTGGAACTGATGAACTAATGATAAGGATAATAATAATAATAATTAATAATAATAATAATAATAGCTAGCATTTTTATAGTGGTTTAAGATTTGTAAAATACTGTACATGTTTTAATAATAGCATTTATATAATGCTTTAGGATTTGAAAAAACTCTGTACGTATTCTCTTTTGATAATTACAACAATCCTGTGAAGTAGGTGCTATTGTTATCACCATTTTACACACAAAAATAAAAACTGACAGAGAAGTCAAGTTACACAACCAGGAGTTATTAAGTATTTGAAGCAGGATTTGAACTTTTTGCTATCTACAATATTAGCATTTAAATAGCATTTTTATACCCTAAAGCCCTTACTCTCTCTTAGAATCAATACTGTATATTGGTTGCAAGGCAAAAGGGCAGTAAGGGCTAGCTTTAAGTAACTTGCCCAGGGTTACACAGTTAAGGAAGCATGTGAGGACAGATTTGAACCAGGACCTTTAGTCTCCAGGCCTGGCTCTCAATTCACTGAGCCATCTACCTGCCCCTATTTTGGTCTATTTAAAGTCTGCAAAGTACTTTAAATGCTATTTCATTTGATCCTCACAATCACCCTGGGAGTTCTGGGTGATTATAAACTCTATCTTAGAGATGAAGAAATAGTTTCAAGGAGATGAAGTGACTAGCTCAGGATCATTCAGCTGGTAAATGTCTGGAAGAATTAGAGCTCAAACCTTCCTGTCTCTAAGTCCAGTGCTCTTTCCAGAGAAGGATCTAGACAATGATCTGGGCCTAGAATTGAATAAAATGAGGAGAATAGGTTGGCTGGATTGAATTAGGGAAATTTGGGCATTTGGAAGAGATTGTAAAGCTGTCCCTGATGGTTGAAAATGATTTTTTTTAATGATGTGGGGAATGGCTTGCAAGTGATTAAAACACAGAATTTCCTGATGGGTGTCCTGCAGGCAGCAGATTTGTGCCAAACAAATGGAAATGGGACTATAAATGAGCATGTAGAAATACTAGATGAATTCTGAATTTTCTGGTGAACTTAATCTGACTTTGGTTCCCATTTTTCAAAGGCTCAGACAGCATTGTAGAGAATACAGACTGAAGAGATCATCCATTACTCTGGCCCAGATATAGGATGGTAGTTTTATGATATTTGAACCAGATTGAATTTTTGTCTAGGAAGAGGTATATTTTATTCAAATGGTTGACCATGAGGCTAAGTATTCTTTCAGCCATAGTGCTAAGGAGGCACCAGGGGATAGCCCCCTCTCTCTGAGTAGAGGGAAAACTATCAATGAAATAATAGACCTTTTGGAATTTTGAAATATTAGGGTTTTATACAGACCTGGGACTACAGATTGATGAGATGGTTCTTCAGCCACCAGACCAGTTACATTTTTAATCTCTCTTCTTGAAGTCTTCCAAACATGCTATTAGAATAAGAATCCTAAAGTCATTCTCCAAACCACGCACTCCAAGCATTTTCATTGACTGAAATGCTTTCCCTCCTCAACTCTGTCTCCTGGCATCCTTCAAACCTCATCTATAATCTTCTCTTTTGCAAGAAGCCTTCCTTAACCCTCCTTAATCTTAGTATTCTCCCTCTGAGATCACATCCTTATCTTCCTTTTCATGTTTTATTTGCACATTGCTGTTTGCATGTTGTCTCTCATTAGATGGTGAGATCCTTGAGAAAGGATTTATTTTGTTTTGTTTTGTTTTTTTGCCTTTGCATCTCCAGCGGCTAGAACATAGTAGATGATTTATAAATGTTAGTTGACTGACTAACTTTTGATTTCTGGGCAGAATCTATCAAACAGAGAATTCAAATGCCACTTTTCGATACTGCATAAATCTTCAGGTCTGAGGGCATGGGATTAATTTACCAAACTCCCAGTGTCTGGCACCACCCATTATGTGGTTCTTAGACTAATTTCTTAAGATAGCAAATCCTTTTTCAATGGTAATTTAGTGTCTGAGGTATCATCTCTATAGAAAAATATCAACTCCCACATCATATCATCATTATTAGCAGTATGCAATGCTTTTTCCAACTGGGGTCATTAGGTAGGCAAAGGGCACAAAAGAGAGACAACCAGAAAATCTTCTGCACTAATTGACTTGTTCCCTTTATCCTATGAATTAATTCTATGAGCAAAGTTCACAGTGGTCAAAGCTTGCTTTTTCTCTTGTTGTCTAAAGAGCCCTTTGAGATGGCTTGCAGAAGAGAGGGAAGGATAAGGAACTCTTTTTACAGTTGAAAAGCAAAGTGTCTCAATCTCAGATATGCCACCATTATAGAGCAAGCACTGAAATGTGAATGAAATATAGAGTGCTTGCCACTATAGGAGTGATTGGTTTTTCAGAGGTAATGACTGAAGACACTTCTCTTGCCTCGTGGGCCCTAATTCAGTCAATAACAGTTTCTGGAAAGTAAGTTACTGGGCTTCTAAAACCTCCTATTTCCAAAGACAGCTTAAACAGTGCTATACTTTGAAACATGTTCACTGTTTTTAAACCCTTTGTAACATTAGTGATTTTAAAAATATAAATTATTCCCCCTCCAATTAAATGTAAAAGTTTCCAACATTTATACAAGAATTTTGAGACTGAATTCTCTCTCTTCCTCCCCTAACCCCTTCCCTGCCCACTAAGATGGTCAGTAATATGATACAGATTTTACATGAATGAGCATCAGTGATTTTTGAACATATTAATAACTATCGAGAGGTGGTTTAGTGTTTGTGGATAGAGATCTATTCTCAAGACAAAGATGGTCTAGTTTCAAATCCTGCTTTGACAAATAAAAACTTTTAGATCCAAGGTAAGCCTACTGTCCTCTATGTCCTTGGCCTTTCTTTAAAACTGCAAATTGCAGAAAAGGTTTCTACATGCATTAGTAGAAGCTCTCTGTACCAACGAAATCACAGGTCCCTATCTCTTTGATAACTATTATACTATGAATTTATCCTTGTACTTGTCTAGGTTCTCTGGGCAGTTTCATTCACTCTGGAGTCAGCTATCTTGTCATTTTAGACGACCTCCAAATGTTTATCTCCATTTGTATCCTTCTTGGCATCAGGGTATCAAAGACTTAAAACTAGAAGGAATCTTGGAGGTCTTCTTATACAACCCCAAACTCCTCATTTTATTGATGAAAGAATTAACATCTGGAAAAGTTAACTGATTTGTTCAACATCATAGACATAATTGGTAGCAGATCCAGAAAACAAACTCCTGATGTCCAGGGTTCTTTTCATTGCACCACGCTCCTCTCGATTCTATTCCGTATCTCCAACTGCCTATAAGACATCTCTGCCTAGGTATCTTCCATTCTTTTAAGGATTACTGTGAGTTCAAAGAACTTCCATAGTTTCATCAGCAGTTGCTGATGGGATTTGTTTAGCATGAAGGCAGTGAGGACTAGAAGGGAATCAGATAAAAGAGAAATGGCTTTAGATGAGGGCAGATTTTTCTTGAATAGTATTCCTATGACAACAAGACTTCCAAGTTGTGAATCATCTCAAGCACATGAGGTTTTCTCACCTGTGCATCTCTCTGTTAGGTATTTGTAAGGGTGTATCCACTTTTTCCTATGAACATTGAATGTATTGGTGGAAAATGGGACCTCTGTTTATGCATGCACTGTAAGGTAATGATTATTCTTTCATTTGCCTTATTGTTAAGATGCTCTTATGTTTGTGACCTCAATTTTACAGTGACTGATTTTATATGAATGAGAAGTCCAGTGGTGGAGCCTTATGAGCTACAGTTTTGAGTACATTTTTCCTTGACTCAACCTCATGCTCCCATACAACAGAGTTACTCCAAGGACTCTTGAGAAACTTTGAGCCCATATTATGGTGGTCTATCTCTGAGAACTCAAGACTGGCCAGTGAGAAGTGAAAGAATGAAATGTTACTAGACCGAATAAATAACTGGGATGATAAATAACAATCAGTGGGTTTACTGGGATTGGTATAGATGACAGTTAGGTGGGTAACACCAGGGAGTCTGCTGGGGTTTCACTGTGGGACCTTTAGATGTCAATTAGGGTATTTGGGAAAGGAACTTACAGGAGAGTATATATTTTAAAGGTTTAATAAAACACTGGGATAGGGAGTGAAGGGAATGGGTCAACTAACTTAAGTTATTAAAGGTCTCCACCCAAAAGTTCAAGAGAGAAAAATCTACTCTAATCAGCTACAAACTACCAACTGCCTTAACTCTAACCAAATCCAGGGACTGGATTGGTGAGCAGGTCCAGTGGTCTAGGATGGGGTTTCTCACATATGAGTTCAAGCTACATGATCTTCCAAACTGTTTCACTGGAGTCTTGATGGCCTGCTTTTAAATCCAATTAAGGAGAGGGAGTGAGGATTTGATCCTAATGTCCACCACTGGGCCTAAATCTCAACCTTCCTCCTTCACTGAGTCTCTTGATTGAAGATGATCTCTGGTTTAATCAGGATCCACACCAAAGGGAAAACAGCTCTCTTAATCCAGGGAGTTAGTGAGAGTCCAACTCTCTTCATCCAGGGAAAACAGTGACACTCAACTGACACTTTGCCAGTATCCCAGAGTTCTGGAATCTGCCTCTCTACCAATCATCTTGCTCTGCTTCCCTATAACAGAAGGCAGGTTAGGTTGAAAAGGCTAGTCTAGAGAGAAAGGAGGTGACTCTACACTTAATGTTTGTAATATTTGGAGAAATTAGATATTATATAGATACATATTTTAAGGCGTGGTCGCCGGGAATCAATAATTCAGATTGATTCCATAATTAAAATAAACCCAAGTCAGAATGGGTTTTATGGTAGTTTATTTACAATTAGGAAGGTAGAAGGTAGGGAAATAGAGAGAGGGGGAGGCTAGTCCGGGCCTGCAGAGGCCCAGACGGAGAGAGGGTTAAAAGGCTAATTAAACTAGGCTACAAGCCACAAGCCCTTAGCAATCAGAGAGGCAAGAGGCCTACTTAAGGTAGAGAGTCTGGAAACGCCAAGGTAGGCCGAGAAAGTCAGCCTAACTTACCCACATGACAATTCAGAGGGGAAGCAGCCTGAGGTCTCAGCCAAGATCCTTCAGCACCAAGTTCAAAGCAGGAACTGCCTCAACAGGAAGTTACCAACATACTTGAAGAGATAGTGTCTTTCTTCACTTCTTGTGGGTCCACCTCTAATTCAAGTGGACAAATGGCAGCCTCTACACTGATTTGGACTGCCCAAAGGGCAGTCCCTTGTTCTTGATTTGTTACTTATTGTCACATGTGGGTAACTCATCTCCCCTCCCCACTAAGGGAGGTGGGGATGACATTATCTCTGGTGGCTAGAGTTTTAACTATGAATGGGGTAGAGCTAATTCCATTTACACATGTTCTAGGTGCTATACATAGACATATACACATTCTTATTGGCGGGGGGGGGGTGATAGAGATATACAAATTGGACCCAGAATTGAATAGGAAAAAGATTGTTCCAGATCACACTTGGGAAACTGCCATGCTTTCAATAATCATAAGCCACTTGCTGCCACTCTGGTCCTTTTATATTCCTGGTATTTCTTTATGGTTGTCAATCCTGTAATACCATGATATCAGAGAGAAGCAGTGTGATATAGTGAACAGAGTGGTGGACTTGTATTCAAGAAGACTTTTGTTCACATCCTGCCTCCATTACTTAAGTTGTGTGACTTTGGCCAAGTCTCCAACTGCCTATAAGACATCTCTACTTTGTCGAAGCATGACATCTTCTCATCCTCATTTCTTCAGTCTTACATCTCTTGCCATTTTGTCTATGCTCTTACTGCTAAATCCTCCCAACTGAACCCTCAAGGACCCCCTTGGGATACTTGCATTCTCTGGTTCTAGTCACTTACCATGCCATTTTCTTGCCATCCCTATGGAGGTATTCTATATGCTCTCCTCTCCATCTCCCAATTTACCTCTTGTTCTAGGAACAATGATCAAAACTACTATTGCTTCTGATAAATCACATCAAGAACTGAATGCCTCCATTTATCATCCCTGTGATTTCATCCTCTCATTTCTCATGTGTATTGCCTCCTCCTATGAGAATGTAAGCTTTTTGAGGACAGAGACTGTCTTACTCTTGTATTTGTATTATCAGTACTCAGCACAGTATCTTTCACATAGTCAACACAATGGTGTTTCATTTATTTTAATTCAGTGGCATTCTTTTGTTCCTCTATTGGATGGAGATAACGATTTGTATCACTTAACTCATAGGGTGGTGAGATAATGTCTGTAAAATGCTTTGCCAACCTTAAAAGCACTATTGAAATGTCACTTGTAGTTAGAAGAAAAATTATAGTGACCCAAAAGGCATTATAAAGATAGCGGGTAGGCATATGTACAAGATCAAATGTTACAAACCATGAGTTGTTCAGGAGCAGCAGTATAAAAGGCTTCACTGAGAACATAGGTGACCTTGTGCATAATTCAATGGCAGGGTCTTTTCAAGGTCCCCAGGCACATGCCATAAATGCTTATGTATCTCCTAAAGCTGCAGGGCTTTGCACAGTGAAGATCATCTTTACTTGCATGAGCGTAGTGATGGAAATAAATTAATATGGGAAAACAAGAAGTGGAAAACAAAATTTATATCTGTATACTCTCACACTTAGCCATTACATCATAGTTTGGAGCTAAAGGACCTTAGAGATGACCTACTTCAATTCCCTCATTTTACAGATGAAGTAATGGTGTGCTTGGAGAGGGAATGTGACTTGCCAAATGCCACATAGCTATTAAGCATCAGTGACATAATTCAAAAGCTGAATCTCCAGGTGACATAAGCTTAGGATCATTAACCATTGGTATCCTAGGAGAATATCTTAGTACATTCTACTAAGCAGAGGGGAGTTATTTCCTGGGCAACAAAGTTGTTTATTGAGATCATAGAGTAAAAAAAGGACAAAAAAGAGGCATTCATTGTATCTTTATTTTGTCTTACATTCCAAGGAGAGATGAAATATGGCTTCCAAATAAGAATAATATTTTACCTGCAGTAAGAAATAGCCTATTTGTTTCTGTACTCCAGGATGAAAGGTGCATGACTCATGTGTGGCAGCCTTTCCTATTCCCACCAATGAGTATTGCAGCCTTTGCCATTCATACTCCACAGCCTTCTTGAACAGAGAATGGCATGAGCATATGTGAAAGACAGAGAAAGGATGAAGAGAGAGAGGGGAGATAAAGTCAGAGATGGACATCAAGAAACATCAATAGAGAGAAGAGTTAGAGAAACAGATAAAAACAACAGAAACAGAGAAGATAGACATGGAAACAAACAAAAAAAAGATACAGATACAAGGAAAGAAAGAAAGATAGGGAGGGACATGGAGATTAAAATAACAGAAATGGAAAGAGAATGAGACAGAAACAGAATGAGAGAGAGAGAGAGAGAGAGAGAGAGAGAGAGAGAGAGAGAGAGAGAGAGAGAGAGAGAGAGAGAGAGAGAGAGATGGATGGAGATAGACAGAAACAGAGAGAGACATGAGAGACAAAGACAGAGTCAGAAAGCTCCACATGTAGAGGCTTATTGGAGAAAGCGCCATCTTTGTCTTTTATGAGGATCTTCCTTTTAGCCAGGACAATGAGTAAATATCTCCACAGAACTTCCCCTCTAAGCTGATCCACTGGGTCTCATTACACCAAAAGCTATTCATTCCCCAACTGCTTCAGCTTTTTATCATGAGTTCATTATAAATTACATGCTCTCTTCTGGGATCTGTTCTGCCTTTGAAAAATCACAAATGCTTGCCATCTATAATGCTGCCATGAGCTGCAAAATCCATCCATAGGAATGGAGCTTAGTACATCACCATCAGACCTAGTTTAGAGAAGAAATTTTGTAGTTTCAGCTTCTAGTACCACTTCCCAAACCATATTTTCTTATTGAAGGAAAATGACCAACATAACTAACTAGCATTCATTTTACTTTATTTTTAAACCCTTACCTTCTGGCTTAGAAACTCAGATTGATTCTAAGGCAGAAAGAGTGGAATGGGCTAGGCAATTGGGGTTAAGTGACTTGCCTAGGATGACACAACTAGGTAGTAGCTGAGATCAGATTTGAACCCAGGACTTCCCTTCTCCAGGCCTAGCACTCTATAGCAACCTAGCTGCTCCTTCAACTAGAATTTATTAAGTACCTACTGTGCCAGGCAATATAATTCAAAAATAGTGGTACCTGGCACCTAGTAGGCATTTAATATTTGTTGATCGAGTCCCGTATCTTAGCTGTGAATCAACTAGGATCAGAGCAAGGGAAAATATTCCCTGAACACACTTACAGTTCCAGACCTATACACAATTTTAAAGAGACAAGAGGGCAGAAAAAGTATATGCCTTGGGATCATGCTCATCTTTGTGTTCCTATTGAAGGTAGTAGTTAAGTTTGACTAGAACAAAAGTGGGTATTTACCCAGGGACTAATATTAAATAAGGCTAGGAAGGTTTGTGGGAACATATGTGAAGCACATATGTGATAGTCACTGGGTGACTAAAGATTTTGACATGCTAGGCTGAACATTTTTTATTTTATCACAGGGACAATAATGGAGCCATTGAAGATGTTTGAATAGGGACATGAAGTGCTAACATGGTCAATTCAGTGTTATAGAAATTTGGCAGCTATCTAGAGATGGATTTCAGAGGAAAGATACTAGAAAGATAAAATAGCTTAGATCATAGATAAGATAGAAAAGGTGGATAGATGAATGGGTGAACAGATAGATAGAGAGAGAGATGGATGGATGGATGGATGGATGGATGGATGGTTGGATGATGATAGAATATATTCTATGCAAAGGAGACTCCCTTTTCAAAGGCACAGAGATAGGATATGGGATGTCATGCTCCTAGACCTTCAGCTTTTTTCTGCTCCTCAGTTCCCTCAGTCTGCTTATCCAGGGCTTTGACATCTGCTCCAGATACCTCTTCTTCTTCTTCCCCTCCATCTATCCCATGCCTAATCAGATATATCCTACTGTCATGATTCCTTCTGGGACTTGGACTTTTGCTAGTCACTATTGTCACTACTTCCCAAGGGTGACTGCTTTTACTCTTTAGAGTGGCAAGTATCTAAGTCTGTGTTGTGATTTGAGAGTTACCATAAGACCCAACTGACCAAAAAGATTTCTGATTCTTTTCATCTTGCACTTCCACTATTAGTTTTACTTCTAAGACCTTTCTTTAAGAGAAAGAAATATGGTTTAATAGAAAGCACACTAGGTAGGGAATCAAGAAAAATGAATTCTTCTGCTGACTTTGCCATTAACTTAGTGGGTGATGAGTTATCAGAATTCTCTTATATCTTTAATTTCCCTTCTGATTCTAGAGTTTTATGAGTCTTTGTGTTAGATGTGATTTGTAACTGAGTTAAGGTGTCATTTGTAAGGAATAACACATTGGCTGACAATAATTCATTTATTGTTCCTGATAACCACAAACAGGTATCTGCAAAAGAACAGGGCTCAGAAGTGACAGGACTTGGTCTTTATGGAAGGAAGAATCAGAATATATTGCGAACAGGTATAGTTGCCTAGGGAGAATAGGCCTGAAAGTGAATTTCAAGGGGGAAAACCAAATCCCACAAACACCGAGGTATTGAGATGAAGAGGAATGGGAGCAACAAGAATACTTTGAGTACAGTAGATGCTCAGTATATGTTTGTAAATGCTTTGAAGGCAAGAGACAGATTTTGATTTTAGTCCAAGGGCCTGGAAGGTAGGGTGGAGAAGGGGAGGACGGGATTCTTTTAATTTTATGTAAAATTTCTACATTTGAGAATGCAGAAAGAACATAGTATGTCAGTGCTTGGAATTCTCTACCTGGGGTGTGGAAGTTAATTAGGTAGGCTCTCCCTATTAAAATGTATGCAAATCAAAAACAAGCTTTAAAAGTTTAACCTACATTATTAATGTTCTTTCTCTCTTCTTAAGTTTAGAAAATCATCAGAATAATAAACCAAGTCCTGATTTGTAGTTTGCCAAATTCTAAGGTGTAAATTGTTTGCTCTGAAAACTTAACATTTGAAAGATGTTAATGGGCAGAGTGAGGTAACCTAACCTAGAAATTGGGGGAAGAGAAGGGTGCAGAGGATAACCATTTTCTGAGTCCAAATGTGAGTCTAGGTGGGAGAGAAAGGACTTGTTTCTAGGATCCCAGATCATGAAGGAGGAACAAAGGTCCCAAGCAGTTCTCATTTGAATAACAATTGCTTGATATTCCAGGGCCAATCAGTCACTCCTGAAGTCCCACCTGTTTCTACCTAGATATATCAAACCTTAAGCACCACTGAATTCTGTACATTTGGCCAGCCCATTCCCAGGGCAAGAGAGAGCTCTAAATTGCTTCCTTCTTACCTTAGAATTAAACTTGTCTTGACATCATCCTAAGGTTCAGAGCCAGTGAATAGAATGATTCCTACTCATTCCTCCTCAGCACCTCTTGCCCCTGGGTTGATCTCTGGTTGGAGAGGGTGGAAAGGTGGACATTTGGGAGCTCCTCACTATTTAAGGAGAGCACCTAGGGAATTCTCCCTGTCATTTTCTACCTGGTTGCTGTCTTGGACATCATCATCTCCATAAATTCATCATTCTGCCAAGTAAAATCAGCCTTGAAACTCTTGCCTCCTCATACTATTTTCCTCGACAGTTGCAAGAATCCTGGGCAACTTCCCCCCTATTCCCCATGCCTTTTCAGCTTTTTAATGTGTTGCCTCTCTCTGGAGATTGCAAACTCTATTAGGATGGGGACTATCTTTTGCTTTCTTTATTTCCCCAGCTCTTAGTCCAGTGCCTGACATATAGTAGACACCGAAGAGATATTGACTGACTTTTCAGTGTGAGCTGTGTTAGTAGTGGAAAAAACTGCCTACATTCCTCTTTATCCTCTCCATTAGCTAGCCAGCCAAAAGGCATTTATTAAGTTCTTATTTTGAGCAAGCCACTGTACCAGACATAGAGGATACAAAGGAGCTCACCCTCAAATGGGGGAGTAAACATGTAAATAGCTCTATAAAGCTAGCTCCCTATTAGTATGAATAATGAATCCCCAGAGTGGTCCCATCATTGGAACAACACTCCATATTTCCACTGGACTTGAACCAAGGATGATCTTTTTCATAATTATAACTTGAAATAATGTGAATGAATATATTTGACCCTTTCAGGGGATTCATTATTTGCACTAATCATGACCTCTTCACCTGCTAATTTCTTGTTTGAGACTGGAAGTTCTCTGAGGAGTCTTTGAGTTCCTTAATGCCATCTCATGGGCAAGAGATATAAAGTAAAACTTTATTCAGTTCTTTTTCTCTCTTTTGTATGGTCTCTACTCTCTTGCTTACTCCTTGTTCAAATATCTCCTTATTACTAGGGCTATCTAGAGGGGAGCAAATAGGGTTGAAGACATTTATGCATTCTCTTTAAATACAGAACTTCTTGAAAGACAGAGGGAATAAACATTCTTTAAACTATTTATACACTTCAATTCAACAAGCATAAATTGCGTGCCTTCGGCATGCAAGCCACTACTCTAGGTGCCTTGGAATAAAGTTCAGAAAATAGTTCTTGCTTTCAAAGAGTCTACATTGTATTGACATCTAGAGAATTATTCCAATAAATATGTATACATTTCTGGTTATACCATATACTGGTTATATATGATGATGCAGTTCTCTTAGGCTATCATATAATATATCAACAATACCAGATCTCCCTTTGAATTTCAATGATATCTTGCTAATTGTCTTTTAAAAAGTTACTTGTTTTCTATTTTTCATTTTCTTTATGTCCTGGTAGTTGAGAGAGTGATAATCATTATTTCAGAATATCTGAAGAAATGATTGAACACTTTGGATATGAAGTGTGATTTTTTAACTGGCACATGTACTTTGGATCTCTACCCGTGCTCCCATCATACATAATTCAAAGGTTTCAGAGGCTGGTTGTGATTGAGACTCTTTTCAGTTTTCTGAAAGGTATGACAGAGGGAAGCTGTGGATTATGAGTCAGTCTTTCTTGAGATGAGCTGATGTACAGAAAGGGAAAAGCATAAATTTGTGCCAATTTTCTCCCTGAACTGACATATTATAGGGGGAAGGATATGTTACATGAACTCAACTGGAAGCAGGAGAAGCCAAACTGAAATTTGGTACTCTTTTTATGACAAAATTTGGATAATCCTAAATGTCTTATCCAGTGTCTTTTGTGAAAACATCTCTCCAAGGGCCCAGAGCACCTAATTTTTACTAGTTACTTTCTCCCCTAAACTTAGCCATGACCTTTGTCCATTATAGGGAAGGCTGGAGATGTGGAATCACTTTTCCAGTTTCCTCACTTAATTCCTTACTTCTCTCTTTCTTGGAAAAAAATGGTCAAGGATAACTTTGGGTTATACCTAGGCAGACATGTCGAACTGAAAGTTTTGGTCAGAAATTTCTTTTGTTAATGATCAGGGACTGGGATGGAAAACTTGGGTAGGTGCTATTCCTAAAGGGAGGAAAAAGATCATTAGCCTCAGAATCAGGAGAAACCTGGCTTTAAAAAACAGTAAATTCCATTTTTCTAGCTGTATATGTGTGGTATAGTTACTTAAGGTCTCTGAGCTTACTATGATGAAGAGATACCATGTAGAGAGGATATAAATGGGTTGCTGGGATTTTGGTTAGACCCAGCCTGATAGGGAGATCTCTTCAAGGTCAGAGAACAAAAATGGCTGTACTCTCTGTCACAGGCCAGTACAAAACCAATCTGACCGCTTCTTTTACTAACAAGTTTTATTAAAAATATAACAGAAGAATGGGGTTAGGAGTGTGGGTTTTGGAGGCTTCCCTACCACTAATTTCTCTATCTTATGGCCCACCTGTCTGACTTTACTTTAAAGTCTCTTTGTTGATTGATGTGGGAGTTCCGGGTTAAGATGGTGGCAGAGTAAAAAGAAGCTGCTTAACCTCTCCTAACTGAAGCATATAGGACTCCTCAAGGGGACATAAAAACAAATCCAGACGAACAAAGGGACCCCACAACAGGGCATAGCTTTGAAGGTACGTGGAATGGGGCATTTCCACGCTATAAAGGGGTGAAACAGCTCTCACTAGAGTGCGAGCTGAGCAACCCCCTCCCCCACCCCCATACCACCTACAGTGCCAAGGCCAGAGCACAAGAGTTAAAGCAGATTTGGGGCATCCATTAAGTCATTGGCAGCTCCAGGGCCTGTTCCTGAGAGCAGCAAGACTTAGGACCCCAAGAGGCTAAAGAATGCATGGACTTTGAACACAGACTTTGAGCGCCATTGCAGGTGAAGGCATTGACTTGGGCGTGGACAAGAATCTAGAGCACAGGCTTGGACCTCTAGTGGGGACCCCTGTGCAGACGGGAGAACGGCTCTGGAAGCAGCTCCCTGAGACTGTTGAAGGAGCCTCAGGCAGAGGGGCAGGCAGGGGGACCACCAGGAGGCTTGACCCCAAGAACAATGAGGCCTGAGACCTCGGGAGCCTTAGAGCACAGATAGACCCTGAGTGTGAGGATAAAGCTGAGAAGGCGTAGGTCTAACAATGGCAAGCCAAAATTGGGAACACCAGAAGAGAAAGATCAAGAAGAAATCTATAACACTCGACAACTTTTAAACAGAGAAAATCCAGACAACAGAGCAAACAGCAGAGGAGAACAAACAAGTAATCATATCCAAACCTTCCCAAAATAGTGAAAATTGGTCACAAGTTATTGAAGAGTTCAAATCTGAGATGATGAGAAGGATGGAAGAGATCTGGCAAGAAAATAACAATTTGAAAGGCAGAATTTTGCAATTGGAAAGTGAGGCTCAGAAATCAAATGAACTGATAGGAAATTGAACACCAGAAATGACCAGATGGAAAAGGAAAACCGAAAGACTATATCCTAAAACCAGTCCCTAAAGACTAGAATTTAGCAATTAGAAGCTAATGATCTCTCAAGACAGCAAGAACAAATAAAACAAAGTCAAAAGACTGATAAAATAGAAGGAAACATGAAATATCTCAATGTGAAAGTGACAGACCAAAAAAAGAGGTCTAGAAGAGACAATCTGAGAATCATTGGTCTTCCTGAAAAAGCAGAAATTAATAGAAATTTGGACTCCATACTAAAAGAAATTATTCAGCAAAATTGACCTGAAGTTCTACAACAAGAGGGCAATATAGACATTGAAAGGATCCATAGATCACCCTCTACAGTAGACCCAGAAAAGACAACCCCAGGAATATAATAGCCAAATTCAAGAGCTTCCAAGTAAAAGAAAAAATCTTACCAGAAGCCAGAAAGAGACAATTCAAATATCAACGAACACCAATCAGGATCACACAGGATCTGGCAGCATCCACACTAAAAGACCCCAAAGCTTGGAATATGATATTCAGAAAGGCAAGAGAATTGGGTCTTCAACCACAGATCACCTACCCATCCAAACTAACTATATACTTCCAGGGGAAAGTTTGGGTATTCAATAAGATAGAAGATTTCCAAGTATTTGCACAGAAAAGACCAGGACTAAATGGAAAGTTTGATATCCAACCACAAAAATCAAAAGAAACATGAAAAGGTAAATAAGAAACAGAGGGGAAAGAGATAAAACTCATATTTTTTAAATTTGCCCCTTTAAAGGCTTCAATAAGATCTAATTATCTGTATTCCTATGTGGAGAAATGCTATGTATAATTCTCTGTAATGAACTCTATTCACTATTATAGTATTCACTATTATAGTAATCAGAAGAATAATACATAGGAAGAGGTTGGAATATTAAATGGTCTAAGATGATATGGGTGGGGTGGGAAAGAGGGGGGTGAATAGTAGGGGACACCAAGAGAAACTTGAATGAATAAGAAAAATAGGATATTCTATTACACACAAAGAGGGCATGGGAAGGGGAAGGGATGAATACTATTAGAAGAAGGAGAGGAAGAGAGCATTAAGAGGTAATATTTAAACCTTACTCTCAGTGTAATTAACCCTGAGAGGGAAGAGTAGCTATATCCATTGGGATATAAAACTCTATCTAACCCTACTGAGAAAGTCAGAAGGGATAAACCAAGGGGAGCAGGGGAGTGGGGAGGTCAAAAAAGGGAGGGGAGAAGAAGGGTGAAGGAATTCATTAGGCCTTTAAAAATAAAAAGAGGGGAACAACAAGGGAGGGGTTAGAAAAGGAAGTTAATTAAGGGAGGGGATAAGGGTTACTGCCTGAAAGCAAACCACTGGTTTAAAAGGAAATAGTGTAAGAAGAAGGGGTAGAACAAGGGGAGGATACAAAAATGTCACTGAATGCACAAATGATAATTATAACTCTGAATGTGAATGGGATGAACTTGCTCATAAAACAGAAGCAAATAGCAGAGTGAATTGGAAACCAAAATCCTACCATATGTTGTCTACAAGAAACACATATGAGGGAGGTGGACATATACAAGTTTAAGGTTAAGGGCTTGAGCAAAAGCTTTTGGGCATCAAATGAGAAAAAGAAGGCAGGAGTGGCGATTATAATTTCTGACAAAGCCAAAGTAAAAATAGATATGATTAAAAAAGACAGGGAAGATCATTACATCCTGATTAAAGGCAGTATAGACAATGAGGAAATAACATTGCTCAATATGTATGCACCAAGTGGCATAACATCAAAATTCATAAAAGAGAAACTGGCGGAGCTCAAGAAGGAAATAGATAGTAAAACCATAATAGTGGGAGATCTAAATATTCCTCTTTCAGATCTAGATAAATCAAACAAGAAAATAAATAAGAAAGAAGTAAGAGAGGTGAATGAAGTCCTAGAAAATTAGATTTAATTGATATGTGGAGAAAAATAAATAGGGACAAAAAGAATACACCTTCTTTTTAACTGCACATGGTACATTCACAAAGATTGACTATGTAATAGGGCATAGAAACATTGCAAACAAATGCAAAAGAGCAGAAATAAAAAATGTAACCTTCTCAGTTCATAATGCAATAAAAATAATAATTAGTAAGGGCACCTGGATAGGCAAATCAAAAACTTATTGGAAATTAAATAATATGATTCTCCAAAACCAGCTAGTCAAAGAAGAAATCATAGAAACAATCAACAATTTCATTGAAGAGAATGACAATGATGAGATATCCTACCAAACTCTGTGGGATGCGGCCAAGGCAGTACTCAGGGGAAAATTTATATCCTTGAGTGCATATATCAACAAATTAGGGAGGGCAGAGATTAATGAATTGGGCATACAACTTAAAAAACTAGAAAGGGAGCAAATTAAAAATCCCCAGATAAATACTAAATTAGAATACTAAAAATCAAGTGAGAATTTAATAAAATCGAAAGTAAAAGAACTATTGAATTAATAAATAAGACTAGAAGCTGGTATTTTGAAAAAACAGATAAAATAGACAAATTACTGGTCAATCTAATTAAAAAAAGGAAAGGAGAAAACCAAATTGCAGTATCAAAGATGAGAAGGGAGACCTCACCTCTAATGAAGGGGAAATTAAGGCAATCATTAAAAACTATTTTGCCCAATTATATGGCAATAAATATAACAATTTAGGAGATATGGATGAATATTTACAAAAAATATAAGTTGCCTAGATTAACAGTGGAAGAAATAGAATACCTAAATAATCCCATATCATAAAGAGAAATGGAACCAGCCATCAAAGAACTTCCTAAGAAAAAATCACCAGGGCCTGATGGATTCACAATTGAATTCTATCAGACATTCAAAGAGCAACTAATCCCAATACTATACAAATTATTTGATATGATAAGCAAAGAAGGAGTCCTACCAAATTCCTTTTATGACACAAATATGGTACTGATTCCAAAGCCAGGGAGATCAAAAATAGAGAAAGAAAACTATAGACCAATCTCCCTAATGAACTTAGATGCAAAAATCTTAAATAGAATACTAGCAAAGAGCCTCCAGCAAGTAATCAAGAGGATCATCGACCATGATCAGGTGGGATTTATACCAGGAATACAAGGTTGGTTCAACATTAGGAAAACCATCCAAATAATTGACCATATCAACAAGCTAACAAACAAAAATCACATGATTGTCTCAATAGGTGCTGAAAAAGCCTTTGACAAAATGCAGCATCCATTCCTATTGAAATCCCTGAAAAGTATAGGAATAGAAAGACCTTTCCTAAAAATAATAAACAGTATATACCTAAAACCATCAACAAGCATCATATGCAATGGGGAATAATTAGAAGCCTTCCCAATAAGATCAGGAGTGAAACAAGGATGCCCATTATCACCTCTATTATTCAGCATTGTTCTAGAAACACTAGCAGTAACAATTAGAGAAGAAAAAGAAATTGAAGGTATCAAAATAGGCAATGAGGAGACTAAGCTATCACTCTTTGCAGATGATATGATGGTCTACTTAAAAAATCCTAGAGAATCCACTAAGAAGCTTGTAGAAATAATCAACAACTTTAGCAAAGTTGCAGGATACAAAATAAATGCACATAAATCATCAACATTTCTGTATATTTCCAACACATTAGAACAGCAAGAGATAGAAAGAGAAACACCATTAAAATCACCCTAGACAATATAAAATACTTGAGAATCTATCTACCAAAACAAACAGCAATTATAGGAAAACAACTACAAAACACTTTCCAAACAAATAAAACTAGATCTAAACAATTGGAAACACATTGATTGCTGAAGGGTAGAATGAGCTAACATAATAAAAATGACAATTCTACCCAAATTAATTTACCTATTTAGCACTATACCTATCAAACTACCAAAAAAACTTCCTTACTGAATTAGAAAAAACTATAACAAATTTCATTTGGAATAACAAAAGATCAAGAATATCAAGGGAAATAATGAAAAAAATGTGAAGGTAGGGGGCCTAGCAGTACCAGATATCAAACTATACTATAAAGCAGCAGCCATCAAAACAATATGATACTGGCTAAGAGACAGAGAGGAGGATCAGTGGAATAGACTTGGGGTAAATGACATCAGCAAGACAGTGTATGATAAACCCAAAGAGCCCAACTTTTGGAACATGAATCCACTATTTGACAAAAACTGCTGGGAAATTTGGAAAACAATATGGGAGAGATTAGGTCTAGATCAACATCTCACACCCTACACCAAGATAAATTCAGAATGGGTGAATGACTTGAATATAAAGAGGGAAATTTTAAATAAGTTAATTAAACCTAGAGAAGTTTACTTGTCAGATCTCTGGGAAACCAAGCAAGAGTTAGAGAAAATTACAAAATGTAAATTAAATGGTTTTGATTATATTAAACTAAAAAGCTTTCGTATAAACAAAAACAATGCAGCCAAAATCATAAGGGAAACAACAAATTTGGAAAAAATCTTTACAATAAAAAACTCTGACAGGGGTCTAATTACTCAAATATACAAGGAGTTAAATCAATTGTATAAAAAATCAAGCCATTCCCCAATTGATAAATGGGCAAGAGGCATGAATTTTCAGGTAAAGAAATCAAAAGTATCAATAAGCACATGAGAAAGTATTCTAAATCTCTAATAATTAGAGAAATGCAAATCAAAACAATGCTGAGGTATCACCTCACACCTAGCAGATTGGCTAAAATGAAAAAAGGGGAGAGTAATGAGTGCTGTAGGGGATGTGGCAACATTGGGACATTAATGCATTGCTGGTGGAGTTGTGAACTGATCCAGCCATTCTGGCTGACAATTTGGAATCATGCTCAAAGGGCTATAAAAGAATGCCTGCCCTTTGATCTAACCATACCATTGTTGGGTTTGTACCCCAAAGAGATTATAGATAAACAGACTTGTACGAAAATATTTATAGCTGAGCTTTTTGTGGTGGCAAAAAACTGGAAAAGGAGGGTAAGTCCTTCAATTAGGGAATGGCTGAACAAATTGTGGTATATGCTGGTGATGGAATACTATTGTGCTCAAAGGAATAATAAACTGGAGGAATTCCATGTGAACTGGAAAGACCTCCAGGAACTAATGCAGAGTGAAAGGAGCAGAGCCAGAAGAACATTTTACACAGAGACTTATTTACTATGGTAAAATTGAATGTAATGGACTTCTGTACCAGCAGCAATGCAATGACACAGGACAATTGTGAGGAACTTATGGTAAAGAACAGTACCCACATTCAGAGGAAGAACTGCGGGAGAGGAAACAGAAGAAAAACAACTGCTTGAACGCATGGGTTGAGGTGGACATGATTGGGCATGTAGACTCAAAACTACCACACCAATGCAACTAACAACAATTTGGAAATAGGTCTTGATCAATGACACATGTTAAAACCTGTGGAAATGTGCATCGGCCATGCGTTGGGGGGAGTGCAGGCAGTGAAGGAGAAAGCAGGAGCATGAATCATGTAACCATGTTAAAAATGAATATTAATAAATGTCTTAAAATATATATTATTATTATTTTTAAACCCTTAAAAAATAAAGTCTCTTTCTTCCTCGACAAAGTCGAGGCTACTCTGATTACACTCTCTTCCTATAAATTCCCTTCTGTCTAATCTAATTCTAGGCTAAAGCCCACTCTAGAATGTAGATTGATGAGAGATGAAGTCAGGTGTCAGGAATGATCGAGTCCATCCTAGAGAGGCTAAAGACTCCCCCAGGCAAACTTAGCAGTTCAATCAGCCCCTTCTCTGGTTTTGGTCTTCTTATAGCTTTAGCAGAGTAAACATCTCAAACAATCTTTTGAATCTAGCCAGATTTCTCACTGGATCAAGTTAGAGAGTTACAGGGGTGCAGAGCTGGATCCTGGAGATGGTTTTTCCTCCAGAGTCACAGTCCAACTCCTCAACTGCCAATTAGAATCCCAGCATTCTCTCTCCCCTGAAGATTCTAACAGGATTTTCTCCAGCCCCTCCTGTTTCACAACATTCCATGCCCCTCTGTTTGCAATCTTGTCTCCCTTTCCAAAATTTCTCTTTCACAGTCGTCACCTTTTACGATTTTGAACTTGCTGAGTTCAATGTTGTGAACTTTCATACTTACCTTTTTAACTCTATTCTTTTTACTAATCCCCCCAAAATAAGAAACCCCCTCTACCATAATCTTGGATTTTCCTCAGGAAAGAAATAGGTAAGGATAGGGTTTACATTATGATTACAATGTTTCACTATGACAAATCCTATCAGTCTTACAAATTGCAACTTCTTAGGACTTTAGAACACTAACACAAATATTCTTAATGCTAACTATTCTTATAACACTAACCTAACACAGAAATCATTCTATCTGTGAACACTAATATACTATAACAATATTTAAACTATAAAATCTTCCACTAAACACAATTTTAGCCGTAGTTTTTACAAGAGATTTTGTCAGAGGAAAAACTTCCTGCAAATGCAGTTTAAAATTCTACTCTTAACAATTCTAACAACGTTGTCTAATTTCTATACTAAATCTTAACCCTATAGCTAAATTGTTATAAGAATTTTATAACTAACTTTATCCTATTTTGTACATGGTCTTTCTACAATATGATACATACTTATAAGCAATATATACACAATTACAAGAAATCTATGTTACAAGGATGTATAGCTACATACAGGTCTATGTGCACATATTTACACAATACTTTTCAATCCTACCTATGCCCTGATATTAATTAAACAGAGAATCCATAATCTATATATCCTCTTATTCTATTAACACCTTATGGATCTATCCTAACTATTTACATATACATGTTATGAGCAGTAAGGGGCTAAGGATGTTAGTGATGGTTGTTCAAATGGAGAAACCTTAACCACAGCTAGATGTGAGTATAGGAATTGTTCCCACACCAAATGGGCTAAGCCTCCTTTAAAACACAAGGTTCTTTGCTAACCACAAGCCTTGGAAACCAGTCCGGGCAGGCAGTTGGGTAGGAGAAACCCAGGAAGTAGAATGTCAGTTCTTGAAATCTTTGGTTGTAATGAAGAGTTACAATGGTTTGAAAATGGCTATAGCCAGCAAGAGATGTAGCAGGATCTGACTACTTCAAAACTGGATACTGTCACTAAAAGTAAGATGTTGATTTTCAATGATTATTTTAAGCTTTTAGACAAAACTGGGTTTATTTGATAACAAACCGAGGGTAAGGTGAGAGGGAGAAGGAAAGTGGGTAATGGAACCCTAAACGATCTTGCCTAAGTATTAAGACTAAATAAATACTGTAACACAAGTTGTTTCCTAAGGTGCAGAGTACAGGAAGACCTTGGGGGTCTCTTTCCATCTCTGTTGCTGCTTGTTGCTGAGCCCAGAGGCTATCAAGCGGCTGGGTCAGATGCTCTTTTTCCCTTGAATTTAGTTGTGTATTCTTGCTTGAAATAAAGGTTGTTGTCCATGCCAATAAGGTGTGAATATGGCTAGCAATAAGGTTGTCCCTACCTGCCTGTCTAAGCAAACTCCCAAACCTCCCAGGGCCCAGTTTGCCACCACCTCCCTAACCCAAGGAGTACAGAGAAAGAAATGAAGCCTCAGGGGTTTGTGGACCTCAATTTATACCCTGTCCTTAACTGTCACCTTGGCACATGGCCTGGGGTGCTTTGTCAGGTTCTGTGTTTCAAAGTGGCAAACTGCTATCTTGAGCCTACAGAAAATGGCTGCAACATTTCTGCATATGACATACAACATTATCTTTTCCATCACATCTTTCACAAGCTTCAGTGATAAAATGGGGTAACAACTGCATGTATGTACCTCACAGGAATCTTAGGAGGATCAATTGAGATAACATATGTAAAGTGCTTAGCAAATCATTAAGTGTTATATACCTGCTAGCTAAGCAGTAGTCTCAAAGTTAGGAATCTGGTATAAGCACTTAGTGGAGGTGTAGACCTAGATCAGGGGCTAAATATTATTTTGTCTTAGTTTAATAGGAAATCTAAAGCAAAGGTTGGTGAAACGATTTTCTCAAGTCATACTGCCAGTTAGCAAAAGAATGAGGATTTGAAAGCAAGTCCAGTAAACTCCAGATTTAATTTTCTTTGTGATACACCATTCTATGCCTCCTGTTTAATACTCAACAGATATGAATCAGGTCATGAGCCTGCCTCTTTTTCTATGGCTGCTTTGTGACAATTTCCAACAAATCTTTGTTACTGGGAAACTAAGAGTATATTTGCTATGTGTTTTCATGTATCATATAATTACAATTATAGTGCGGTACTGTATGCATTTAGGTACCCTGGTGACGGATGTTAGAGAAAATGCCAGATATATGTTCTTTTGGAATTCAGCCTGGGAAGAAGAGAAACATATAACTCATAACCTAAATGTTTTAAAAACCTAAAAACAACATTTGAACCTGTCCCTAGGAGGTAAGAAGACCCAGGAAATTAAAGACATTTGTATGATCCACTGGACAAAGGGAAAGATCATAAGTAGCCTAAAGGTTTGGTGAGAACATATGAGTTTCTGGACATTAATGGCAATGGATGCCTGAAGTAACACATGTGAGGTTTGTCAAAGGGGAAAGGTTAGAGTGCTCAATACAGAAGCAGCCCAGAATGGAGACACTATTTTTGTATGTCTCCAGAATGAAGTCTAATTTTGTAAGAAAGATGAATTTGTTGCATTTAGCTCATTTTCCATTCAGGCTTTAAGATACTCTTTGTAGTGTGATGGGTTCCATTTTCTTTTTAAGCCCGGGGATTATCCACCAAATTTAGGGTGGCATGGAGAGTCTTTATTTAGAATTCTAGAATGAATAATATTCAAGAGGGACTTTACAGACCATTTTATCCAACTTTCTCATTTTACATGAGAAAAAGTTCACACACAGGTATTACCCTTGATATAGTGGAATGGTAGTTATAATATTTAGCATATGAGTCTTGCTCTACTTGTAAGAAATTGTGTGACCTTAGGCAGAATCACTCCCCACAGATTTTATTTTCCTGGCTTATATGGTTATGGGGTTAAATTAGATGATCTTTTAAGTCTCTTCCAGAGCCAGTATTTTATAATTCTGATCAAAGAGGTAAAAGCTCTTTGTTTCTGAATCAAGAAGTTGTCAGGTATCTTCTCAGCCCCTAGGAAGGACAGGGGATGAAGATGAGTAAGGATCTCCATGATATACTTTGGAAGTAAATCCAGAATATGAAATGGGTACGAAATACTTTTTGGCCAAAGAAAAGAAGTTTAATCACATAAAAATCCAAGGGGCAGCTAGGTGGTGCTAGGAATAAAGCATTGGGCCTGGAGTCAGGTAGACCTGAATTCAAATCCAGCCTTATTTATGTGACTTTGGGAAAGTTATTTAACCTATGTTTGCCTCAGTATCCTCAACTGCAAGGAATAATAACAATATTTACCTTGCAGGATTGTTATAAGGGTCAAGTGAGATAATATTTGTAAAGTGTTTAGCACAGTGCCTGATATATATGTATATATGTATATATGTATATATACATATATGTTTGTTCCCTTTCCCAATTCTTTTAATAATACCAAATAATACAGAAACAGGTAAGGTGATATGTTAAGAACACTGGATTTAGAGTAAGAGGAATGGGTTCAACTTATGGCTTTGTTATCATGGGAAAGTAACTGGCTTAATTTTTAAGCTAGTTTCCACGCCTATAAAATGGGGCTAACATATGCATGACTTGTCTCATAACTACCTGTGAAAGAAGGTCAACTGAGCTATATATAGAAAGTGCTTTGCAAACTCCAAAGTATTATATCAAATTCAGTTTAATTCAATAATCATTTATTAAGTACCTACTATATTGCAGGCACTATGCTATACCCTTGAAATATAAAAATAAAAATGTAAGTCTTTACCCTCTAGAAGCTCATCACTTATAGGAGGAGGTAGTGATGGAGGTAAAGAACAAATACACAGATGAATAAATGCAATATATATATATATATACATATATATATATATGTAGCAGGGTTATTTGGATCACCACCTAACTTATAGGTCCTCCCTCAGACTGCTACTTAACATATTCCCATGTTAAAACTCATTATCAGAAGTTCTAGGATAATGCAGGTACATGTTTTACAATTTCTTATTAATAGAATGTCACCATGTTTCTCAATCAACTAAGGTCAGAGCCTTAGAGCAAGATCCAATTCATCAAATATTTATTTAATAAACTGGAGAAATCTCTTTTCCAGTTGTACATATACTTCTTTGTATCTATTTTTCTTATGTCTTAATATCTAGATAAACATAAAAGCTACTGACCTTACAATTTATTAGTAATTCTTATTTACAGTGTTTTAGCTGTATCTATAGATGACAGCTCCTTCTAAAAAGACATTTCCTCCATTCAGTTCCCTAAAGATATGAACTAAAGTTACTTCTCAAGAATTCTCTTCATTCTCTTTGCAAGGTGAAGGTTAAAACTATTGTCTAAAGAAAAAAGTTCTTTCCACCTTATTTCTTTCTAATTTCAGCTTTTCATCAGCCATTTTAGGAAAAGAGTCTCTTCACTTTCAAACTATCACTCAAGAAAGGCTTTGTCCAAACGTACTCATCCTAAAAGTTTCTTTATTTTCTTTATTTGCTAATAGCTAAATAGTAAAATCTCCTTTTTCTCTATCTTCTCCCTAGATTCTCTCAAATCATCTTCCTTAACTATACCCTCTGTAGGAGAGGCTTTTGAAAAATAAATATGAAGTAATATAAAGGATTGAACTAATAACTGGAAGGAAGAGGAAAGATTTCAAATAGAAGTTGTCATTTAAGTCTTGAAGGAGGATAGGGCTTCCAAGAGGTGAAAGAGAGAAAGAACATTCCAGTCACAGGGGATAATCAGGGCAAGGACTTGGAGGAAAGAAGTAAGGCAAGTATGGCATGAGCAAAGTATATGGGGCACAGGTGATACAAAATGAGTCTAGAGATAGGTTGGAATCAAGCTCTGAAGGGCTTTATAGGCCAAACAGAGGGGGGAATATGGAACTACTGAAGCTTCTTGAGAAGATTGTGATATAGTCAGACTTATGCTTTAATAAGAGGATAGATGGTGTGGGCTCATTGGGCTTGGAGTTAGGAAGACCAGAGTTCAAATGTAGCCTCAGACCCTAAATCTGGGACACTGGTTAAGTCATTTAACCCCGTTTGCCTCAGTTTCCTCAACTGTAAAATAAACTGGGGAAGGAAATGGCAAACAACTCCAGTTTCTTTGCCTAGAAATGGCAAATGGGGTCACAGAGAACTGGACTCGACTGAAACAAATGTAAATAACAAGTGGGTGTGTTAATAGACACTGGAGTCAAAGGGGACCGATCAGGAGGCTGAAGGTGAGAAGATCATACATCTGTAAGAATGATTATTTCTAATAGCAATTCTTAATAGCAATAGTATTAGTGTTAATAGTAATAACATTTTTTACCATTTGTAATAATAATCATTATTTCTATATGAATGACATCATAATCAAACTAGCTGATGACAGGAAGCTAAGAAGCCAGGGTAATACACTGGATGATATAACATTAATCTCAGAAAATCTCAGCAGGTTGAATGGTCTGAAGCTAACAAAATGAAATTTTAATAGGGACAAAATGAAGTCTTATATTTGGGATGAATGGAAATAAATTATACAGGTAAAAATGAATTTTGGAAGGTTGAATGATCTGCAAACTAAAGAGAAGTCAATAGCATGTTGTGGTAGCAAAAAGATGTAACGAGATGTTGGGCTTCATTAATTGAAATATTGTATTGGGCACAAAAGATATGATAATTCTGATATACCTGTCCCCAATCAGACCACAATTGTTGTCATATGCTCAGCGTTAGGTGGCATCATTTTAACGTTATTGGAAATCAAATGTCTAGAGGAAGGCAATTGGGATGATGGAATGTAGAAACCATATCCTTTAAGGATTGGTTTATCTTAGGGATATTTAGCCTGAAGGCAAGAACACATGGATGAATTACTGTCTTCAAACATTTGACGGGCTGTTATAGTGGAAGGATTAAACTTTCTTTGCATTCCTCAGAGAGCACAACTATAATAATAAATTGGAAAATGACAGGAATGCAAATTTTGACTTGAGAGTAGGGGTAAGAAAATAAATGTAATGTCCTAACAATTGAGCCAGCCTTAGTTCAAATTTTATCTCAAACAGTTACTAGCTATCTACATTTAGCAAGGGTCACCTACCCTCTGCTTATTTTAGTTTCCTCATCTGTACATTGGGGAATACAATAATACCTACCCCCTAGGGTTGTTGTGAAGATCAATTAAGTCAATAATAGTAAAGCACTTAGCATAGTACTATTTAACTTTTTGCTATTATTATTATTAGGTATTATTACAATAGAATTGTTCCCTCACCACCACACAGGTAATAAGTCCTCTGTCACTAGAGATCTGCAAAATGAGACTGGCAGGGATGCTGAGAATATAATTTCTTCAAAAATTTTGTCTTTTTTTTAACTCTTACCTTCTGTCTTACAGTTGATACTGAGTATTGATTTCAAGTCAGAAGAGCAGCAAGGGCTTGGTAATTGAAGTTAAGTGACTTGCCCAGGGTCAAATAGCTAGGAAATATCTGAGGCCATATTTGAACCCAGGACTTCTTGTCTCCATTTCTGGCACTCTATTTGGCCAGCCACCTAACTGCCCCAAACACTATATTCTTTTCCAACTATGAACTTATGTGATTATATGTTGGGATGTAGTTTCATTGAGAATAGTAATTGATTCTCTTTGGTCTTTGTATTCTCCATACCTAGAAGAGTGCTTGATACATACTAGGTCAGTGATGGTGAATCTATGGCATGGGTGCTAAAGATGGCACACAGAGCATTCTCTGTGGGCACTCGGCCTCTGTCCCTCCCCATTCCCCACCCACAAAGTTTGTTACTAGAAAGTCAGAGGGACTTGGGTGGAGCTGCTCCCCTCCCCTTCTCCAGGATGCCTATTGACATTTTTTTCACACCCTTCACCCCTCTGCCCAGCAGCCAATGGAAGCTCACAGGGGACAGGTGGGGGCAACTCACAGGTAGCAGAGCTGGAGGGTAGCAGAGTACTCAGGCCACTCCCCTCACCCTCTCTACATTCACTGAGGACATTCCTCACTTCCCCTGCCCCTTTACCCAGCAGCCCAATGGGAGGGCTTCCTCCCTTTCCTGTGTGGGGTAAGGGGGAGGTGGGGCATACCCAGCATGTGGGGGAGGGGCACAGCATGTGGTCTCTGAGGGGGGAGGGCATAGCACTTGGTCTGGGGGATGGGGGTGGAAGTGGAATCTCTAAAAGGTTCACCATCACTGTATTAGGTACTTAATGCTTGATGGATAGATTGTTGCAACTTCTTGAATCATCATGACTTTGCCTGGGATAGAATCACAATCATTAAATTTCTTGCCTTCATGGGTATTTCTTAATGTCACCAGCATATGCAATGCCTGGATATATAGCTCTATGGTTAATGTATTATAATTACAGATGTAATCAAAAAGTGAAGTTTGATTTTTAACTAAATGACACCTTTAATCACTCCTGCCTGAGCCATGACTCCAATTAAAAGAATCTTCAGAAAATCATGCCTAATAGCATCATTTGTGAGAATACTAAACAAGGCCTTTTATTCTAGCATCATCTCACTTTGATTTTTTTCCCTTGAGGGATATGTTCTCTTTAGGCTTTGCCAAAGCATTAACTTTTGCAAAGAGAATTTCAAGGAGTCAACCACATGGATAATCAATAACCAACATATTTTCTTCTTTGATATCTGACCAGAAGCTAAGCTCAGAAAATTGTAGTGCATAAGGTCATAGATACAGGGCTGAAAAATATCCTTAAAGATCCTCTAGTCCAATCTGATCATTTTATTGAGGAACCTGAGGTCCAGAAAGTTTAGAAGTGTTAAAGTCTTATAAGTAATAAGGATCAGAGCTCATGCATTATATTTCAGCAGGTCCAAATATCTGTGATTTTGGTTATGCTCCTTTCATCAAAACAGAGAACAGCCTCTAAATGATATTTTAAAGATGGTTTCATCAGTTATGGTAAAAAAAATCATTAGATATCTGACCATTATTGATTGGGGCTCAATGCACTTCATTTCCCATTTGGCTATATACTCTTTTGGACTTGTTCATCATGCTAGTGGAAGTATTTGCTCCACCTCTACCTTGCTTTCCCCATTAGATTATAAACTCCTTGAGGGCAAAAGTCTTTTTCATACTTATATTCCTTGCATTTAGCACACTGCCTGGCACATACAAGGTAGTTCATATTTACTAATGACCTCAGCAAAGTTCTTGAGTGAACAGCATAGGGTAATTCTCTGAATTGGTACTCAAATCTTTTCCTGTTTGTTAGACTCTGTCAGAATTCAGACTCTGCTGCTATAATCTGAGACTGTGGGGTTACCACTATTCCTGATATCTTATTGTCACCTCAGGATAAGACTTTATTGGAGGAAGAAGTTATCCACAATTCTAAAAGGAAATTAATTGCTTGGGACTTGACAATAATTTTTCTTTTCTCAATCTTTTCTCAATCAATCAACAAGAAGTAATTAAGGGTCTTATATGCGCAATTTTAGGTGTGTGTAGAAGAAGTCTGAAGAAGGTAGGGGAAGAATACAAAAAAAACACCCAATATTTGGTTCTTGCCTTCAAGGAGTTTAAGTGGGAAGTATTATGATGAGAAGAAAGGTAAAGGAGTTACTAGGAACCTGGAGCCAGTAACCAGTCTAGCAGGAGATTGGGGTTAGTTGATGACAAAGGTGAGCAGCCTCAGCTGGGAATGAATTTGGTATAAGAATAAATTCAAACCCTGTTAGCTTGATGCTCAGTGTATCTTCACTGCGAGCTGTAGGCTCCTTTAAGATGTTAGGTGAGGTGGCCCTTCCCTGTTGGGGTAACTGCTTCCTATTGGATGAAAGCAGAACCCAGCAGAAAGCCAAGACCTTGACTTCCTGGCTAACAATGGAGGCTCAGATTCAACTTCACAGTAACTCCAACTACTCAGTATTCTCTCCTCTCCCTAGTCTCCTTAGCCTTGATGATATTGGAATAATCACAGGATTCTCAGAGATTAAGGCTAAGGGATTTTTTTAAAGCTGGGAAGGGAAAACCAAGGTAAGAGGGCTAAGGTAATATTAAGCTGTTGCTAAGGTCAACTGACTGGTGTTGGCAAAGGTCCTAGAAGGTTTTGGCAGGCTGGGGGCTGGCTGCCCTCAGCCAGATGTAAATAGTCTCTGGTCAGATATTATTTGAACCACTAGCTACACAAAAGATGTTTTTGGGTTGATCTTGAAGGTGGTCCTAACCACTAGGCTAACCTATCCTAAGTTCCTACCCACAATCCACCACCCTTCTCCCTTCACCACCTGGGGCCCCAGGGGGAAGGTCAGGTTAGGGGAAATCAGAACCCAGGGTTGGGTTTGCAGGACCTTTTATAGCCACAGCCCAACTGCTGGTTGGCACCTGGCACATGGCACATGCCATGTCAGAATTCCATTCTGATAACTGATAGGTTTGCCTAGGGCAATATTGAAATGCAAAAATCCTGCACTACAGAAGACAGGATTGGAGGAAAGAATTAGTGACCAAGACTAAAGTATTTGCAACTTCTTTTCAGTGAAAAATATTTATTAAGTACCTACTAATATATAAGATACTGATGAGATACAGAAAAAAATATAATAAAACATCTTGCTCTTACATAGACTACATTCATAATGTATATTAGGCATTAGACAAGGTCTTAGAAATTATAAGATAAATATTCAATAAGATGAATGGTACCTACTATGTATATGGCACTATAGAAATAGAAAATGGAAGATCACTCTCAAGGACCTTATGTTATGAGGTTATAAGTAAATTAACACACAAAATGCTAAATTATGGGGGAAAGACAATCCTATACCAAGTCAAGATCATCTCTTATTTTCCTGAAAAGCCTCAAGTAAGGCTTTGGAAATGTCTCAAGTGAGGATTGGAAAAGGATCTCAGTGCTTAAACAGATAAGTCCATAAAATCCAGTCCCCTCCAAAAAAAGCAAAAAACAAAAACAAAAAAACCAACCTTAGTTTGTGAATATGGAAATCCAGAAATCCATCTAGATCATCCATTAGTAAACTACTAAGATAATTTCAAAGATTCAGAAATCGTTCATATTATTCTCATTTCAGAGAAAGGAGTTGGGGTTTTGCTGGTTAATCTAATGAATGCCTCCTAATTAACTTTATAATATTATAGAATGTAAACCTTAGTTTAGAGATATCTGAGAGGTACCTCCAAAGGGAGGTAAGTACATCCTTGGCATCCTCTTGGAGGGCAAATGAGAGGGTAGTTCGTGAACTATGTTTTGTGAGGAGGAGACAGTGGTGATTGAATTTTTTAGTTACAATGATACCAGAATCTTTCTAGTGAGAGCAAGGAAATTTCTTTGGCAAGTATGTCATAGATAACTCAAAGTTCAAGAGTTCCCAAGTTTGAGAATTTGGTTATTGGAATAGGAGAAAGAACATCTTGGTATAACATTCTTCTTAGAGGAAGATAAGTTTCTCTACAACATTTTCCTCAGAGAACAAATCTTGTGAGTCATTTGGATTGCATGGGATAAGGGGTGCTTGTTCAGAACTACCTTAGAGTTTACTTTCCACTTGAATTCTAACACACAGGCTAGTACTATAAGTCTTGGCGGGACTATATAGGTTACACTCTCTGGGAAAGAGGGACTCACTAGAATATCAAAATGCTCCTCTGACAGTAGTTCCAAGTTTGGAAGCAGATAAACAATTTGAAGGGATGATTTATGGGATTTTTATATCTGTTTTGGGGCCCCTGGAAGTCCTCTCTGTCCTCTGTTTTCTGTGGGGTGAAGTAAAGTTTGTGTATCTGTGACTTGTACCTGCTACCTTGAATACCTTGCACATGAGCTGGGCACTTGAGAGTTACCTTTATTTGGGGAAGACTAGATGTAAACTATACTTTTAAAGATAAGATTTTTCTGGAGCAACTAATGGTAGTCAATGGGCCAAAGGACAGTAATGACTTTCATGAAATTAATCTGGGATTGGACCTAGTATGTATGAGAATTTGGGGGGAATCTAGGCACGGGTTGTATCAGGAAGACTTTTTTTCTAATTGAAGGCACTTGATAAAACTAAGAAGGTACAATTGATTTACCATTCCTTCCACTTCCACCCTTAGAGGCAATGCTCAGAGACACTTGGAGTCCTTATTCTTTACCTGCCTGCCTCGGGTTTCATCAGGGCTTGTCCTCTTGGACCTTTCTTACCCTCATCCTCCTGGGAGTCCTTGAATGCATATTGTCTTATCTCCCCAATGTTCTGTTTTTAGCTTTTATAGTTTGCTAGCTAGTGGAGTACCTCTTGCTTTCTCCCTTGACATTTAACTACCTGTGATTTCTCCTAGAATTGCTGAGTGCTCTCAGAGCAAAAAACAAGAACCATTTATCTTAGTATCCAGCTGCCTCCGGTTGATGGTTGAGCCTCTTAGTCTGGATTCCCAATTCATTAGTGACCTAACATCCTCCAGACATAATGATGGAAAGAACTTTCAGTGATGAAGCTGGATTAGGGAATAGAGGTCAATTGCAGCCAGCTAAATTTAGAGTCCTTACTCTGTGACAATCTCCCAATCTTACCCTTACAAGCTTCATTATTTTTGTTCTAGTGAGCATAACCTTCTCCCACCAGATACAGAAGTTTGTCAGAAGTACCCTTGGCCACAAGGAAAAATGGGAAAGAATAATGCAGAATGCATGAAGTCTTCACAGTCTTTTGACCTTAAGGGTGATAACCTCAGACAAATACATCCATTGGAATGATTCTAGACTGGGGCACCACATCAGGCTAGGCAGCTTGAACAAAGTAAAGGAATCTTTTTCTCTAAAAGTGAGAAAAGTGGCTGTAACTAGAAACCTGAATGTCTTGTGATAAAATTAAAATCCTTAGTGGAAAAGTACTGGTTTTGGAGACAAAGGACCTGATTCAGGTCCTGGCTTTGTTATCTGTGTTATCTTCACTACTTGCCTTATTTTATGTAAGTGCCTTGATCTTGCTGGACCCTAAGTTTTCTTATCGTTAAAATGAAGTGGTTTGACTAGATGACATTTTGGGTCCTTTGACACTAAATCTGTGATACCATAATCCTAAAAATTTCCATTTTTATTCATGTTCTCCTATAGGGAAAAAATGATACATCTATGAGTGGTAGTATGTTGGCAAATTCATATGTACATGCATATATATATGTATGTATATACCAATATCAATATATGTAGACTATTATACATATATAATATACACACAAAAAAGTAAATTAAATGATGACATATATTTACATTTATTGGTTTCCAAGATGATAGATATAGCCTTTTGTATTCTACAAAGGGTATGTTATGTTTGAGGAATATCTAGAAGACTAGTTTGATTGTAATGCAGAGTGAATGAAGAGCATAATTTAAAATGAGTCTGGAAAATTAGGTTGCAACCCAAATTGTGGAGGGTCTTGAATGCCAGATTAAGGAATTTGTATATTATTTTATTTTTAGAGACAATAGGCAACCCTTCTAGATTATTAAGTAGGATAGTAACATAGTTATACCTCTTCCTTAGAATGATTTTTTTTCAGCAGCTATGGGAAGGCATTGACCAATTGTTTGTCATCTCAACAGATAAAATAGACCACAAGAGTAAGAAGTGACAGTGTTGAGATTTGAGCCCAATAACTCTAACCCCCAAATACATTGTCAAAGATACAATCTTTTTGTCTCTTGCCTTTAGAGAAAAACATTAAAAAGACTTGGAGGGGAAGGGAATTAAATAGGGAGGGATAAATAAGAGCATTAAATAAATATAAAAAGCAAAACCCTAATTAAAAAACACATTGATTCCTGGGAGTTCTGGTGTTGTTGTTCAGTAGTTCTGTTTGACTCTTCATGACCCCATTTGGGGTTTTCTTGGCAAAGATACTGGAGTAGTTTGCTGTTTCCTTCTCCAGTTCATTTTACAGATGAACAGAGTTCAGTGACTTGCCCGGTGACTCAGATTTGAACTGGTAAGTGTATGAAACCAGATTTGAACTCAGGAAGATGAGCCTTCCTGACAGTAAAAAGCCCTGCACTTGGCATCACAAGAGCTAGGTTTGAATCCCTGACTCCTGACTTCTCTAACTACTACACAACCTAGTTGCTCCCTTTGAGTTCTACTTATACCTTAATGAGCTATAACTTCTGTTTTTGAAAATGTGCCTACCATGAGCCCATGAGTATGATCATAGACTTCCATGGAGCAATCTCCTTGAGAAGTTGGCATTCAAAGACGAGTTTTGGATTTCCTTCATTTCGTTCCCTTCCTCCCACCTATGGTCACTGATATTGGAATGTGGGGTGCCAATACTTGTTAATATTTTATAGTTAATACTGATGTATGTTGAAAAGCTTTATACTAGATTTTTGGCTCAGAAATCTATTAAGTGCCAGAGAAAGAGTATGAGGGTGACTCTTTCATTGAGGCTACATAGTGCCTTGCATCTTCTACTTAGGATGTCTCAGATGTCCCTCTCATCAACAAGAAATGGAGAACAACTTGTTTTTGAAAGTATACCAGTTGCTATAGCATTCATTTTAACAGGTAGAAGAAAAATGAGTTGAAATGGCAACAGTTTTCAGTTATGCAAACTCTGCTGACTACCTGAAAAGATGACGAAGACTTGATTATTTCTAATCACCTCTGAACACTCTTACTTCCCTCCTATCAGCTGGTTACCAGTTAGAAGAACTTGCCAATGTTAGTCAGTTAGGATCTTTGTTTTATATTTGACCCCACAACTTATCCCAAACCCCATTGAACTAACAAATAGGAGTCCTCTAGCTTGAAGTCTAAAGAGATTTAGAATTGTTCTGAACTCATTTATACTGACTTTGCTGCTTTGGTCTTCCTCTGGGGTCTCTGAGCAGCAGCATCCTTGGAAAGTAAAATGCCCTACACTTGGCATCACAAGAGCTAGGTAAGAATCCCAGCTCTGCCACCACTGCTGCAACATTTGACAAGATACTTTACTTCTAAACCTTAAATTCCTGATCTGCAAAATGGAGATATTTAAACTCAACAATCACTTGTCCTTCTGTTTTGTGTGGAATAAGTGATGTGCTATTCTCTGGAAAGATCTACCTCAAAGGATTGTTTTGAGCAAAGCTCTTGGTGAACTATAATATTTATTGAATTTTAATGTGTAAATGATTAATGACAGCATAAGTTTTAAAACAAAATGAGGATTTTCGCTTTAAGCTAATGGAATGCTTGGTAGAGAAGTTCAGGCATCATTGATCAGGTAAGAAAACTTTTGGAGAGGAGATGCTGGCTTTCCCAGGTCACTGAAAGAGGGCTTTAGGAATCACAGGATGTTAGAGACCAGGTAGTCAAATCTCCTTCATTTTATAGGTGAAGATGGCAAGCCTCAGATTAGTAAAATGACTTGCCTAAGGTCCCATGGCTAGCTCATCAGTGACAGAGCTGGGTAAGTCTCCAACTCAGGTCACCCCCCATCAACCTGCTTTTTAAAAACTGCTTCTGTGAAGAGGAGAATCAATCAATTAATCAATAAGAATTTATTATTTGCCTCCTGAGTGCCAGAATTTTAATAGGCCCTGGGGACTCAGAGACAGAAAAAAAATGACAGTAGCTGCTCTTTAAAGACTTTAAACTCTGATGGAGACTATATATACATACATATAGGTATGTATGTATATGTACATGTATAAGCATAGACAAAATATATACAAAATAAGTGCAATGTAATTTTTTTAAACCCTTGTACTTCGGTGTATTGTCTCATAGGTGGAAGATTGGTAAGGGTGGGCAATGGGGGTCAAGTGACTTGCCCAGGGTCACACAGCTGGGAAGTGGCTGAGGCCGGGTTTGAACCTAGGACCTCCTGTCTCTAGGCCTAACTCTCACTCCACTGAGCTACCCAGCTGCCCCCTAAGTGCAATGTAATTTTGAGGGGGAGAAGGCATTAACAACTGAGGTGATTAGGAAAGATCTTACATAGGAAGTGGCATTTGATATAAGCTTTGAAAGCAGCAGGGATCTTAAGAAGCAGAAAGGGAAAGGATGTTTCTGATATTTCTATGCAGGAAAATGATCTGACTGATTATTTGACTGCTCAGTCTCATTATTTTAATTGCCTAGTCCATGAACAGACCCATTTAAAAATATCAAATACATTTGAAAAACCAATAGTTGAAGATGTTTGCAAGAGTATACCAAATAATAGTACCATAGCACAGCTAAGGTGAACATGAGTGGGCTGTAATACATTACCAACAATGGATAACAAAAAAGGAGCAGCACAGAGGATGTTATAAGGTGATCTAAAATTGAAAAAATAAGGTGGATGGGTCACATAGTGAGACTAAAGATGACCAGTGGACTGCCATGCTAACGATGTCATATGAATTTAACAAAGTCTCCCAGGAGGCTGTGTGAACCATCAGTGGTGATCCATTAGGAAGATATAGACAAGACTAACACAGGTTGAGAAAGCATGAGCTGAATGAATACTCATATCAATAAATTTATAGATCACTTGGCATATTTGAATTTAGACATCTTCTCTTACTGGTAGGAAAGGGAATGGGAATGAAATGCTTTACTAATCCCTTAAAATCATCTATTCATGCACCAACTCTCTTACCAGAATTGCTAACAAGTACCCAAATCACTTATTTCCACATTCCCTATCTTCTTTTCCTCTTGTGGAGGTCTAAATAAATTGGAGATGTTCAAAATCAGGGAGTGAGAGAAGGGATAAAATGTTTAGATAATCCAGACTTAAGTCAACAGTTTTCAGGAGTTACTTGTATCCCCCCAGCCATCTGATTTACAAAAAGATCTAGATAGTAAATTTATAATGAAGGATGACTTTAGTGCATTTTTCACATTGAAGCAATTGTAGAAAAAATATAAACAAAGAAAAGGCCTGAGGAAAATGATAGAAACTATATATAATAGAACTGTGGTGATTGTTGAATGTTCCCCTGACAGGGGATAAAAACATAAATTACTACAGAAAGGCAGAAATATTAATGTAAATTTTAGAGACCACAAGAAATAATCATAATGAGACAAAATACAAAAACTGTCTGATATGAGTCCCTACGAGCAAATCTTTTACTTCTGAAAATATTAACAACAAAGGAAAATATAAATGAATTAGCATGCAACTTAAAAAAAACTAAGTATATAAATCAACAGAGCACAAAATAGTAGAATATTTGAAAGTCCAAAAAGAAAAGAAAAACTGAAAATATATGACTATTGAACTAATAAGAAAAATAATTATCTTTTTTGAAAAGGATAATATTGATAAAGCAGCATAATATAAAGAATAAAGTGCTGCTCTTGGAGACAGGAAGATTTGAATTCAAATTCTGTGTCCAACACATCCTGGCTAGGTGACCCTGGACAAGTCATTTAAACTCTTAGAGCTCTAGGCAATTCTCTATATGTAACAGAGAACAAGACAATAGGTAGCAGAGAAAGTACTGGCCTACATTGCTGGAGACAGTGTCTTCATCCAGGTATTCCTTAAACTAGTGGAATCACAGATCTAGTTCTTATCCCCCAACATTGGTAATTTACTATCTAATTTAATTAAGAGGGGGAACAAATTACCATTTAAAAAATTAGGACAACTGAGAAATAAACTGTATTCAGGAAACAAAACAGAAAACAGAAAAGCCAAATATCTCTATCTAAAAGATATAAAATAAGTCATAGATTAATTCACAAAGGGAAAAATTACTTAATCTAAATTAAATTATAAATAAGTCATTTGTCTTATAAATATCTTTTGAAAAAGATTTAAAATAAAAAAAACACAATTCCCATTATACTCTATGAAGATTTTGATACTTCAAACATCAACACACATTTTAAATAAATAAATAGTCGCCACAATCCTTAGGTGCCTGGTCCATTTCTAGTGGCCAGTGTGTACTGGTTCATCATTGAAGGATTTAGCATTTTGGGAAGTTCAACTAATTCCTTAGTTCCTTAGATGCTAACAGGTATCTGCTACAAAGGTGATTTGACCATTGAATCGGGAAGAGATACGCAATAGATTTTAAAACAAGTGACCATTCTCTAGGGTTCTCTCTTTTCCCTTCAGCTGAGAGTTTGAACTTAAACTTTGGACTTTCTCTGGAGTGGCAAAAAGATTTCTCCTTCTTCTCAATACTTTGGCTGTTGGTGGAGTTGTGTATAGTCATAGACATTTTAGAAAAGAGATTGGAAATATGCCCCTAAAGTTACTAAACTGTGCATACCATTTAATTCAGTGATTTCATCTAATTATACCTGAAAGAGATATAACCCAAATGTACTAAACATATTAAATAAATATATTATTATATACTAGATACGAAATAAAGTGTACATATAATTTAACCCAGTAATAAGACCAATGCCTCCTTCCTCTCCCAACAAAAGAGGAAAAAGATCTATTATTTATATATAAAAAAAAAAACCCAGAGGCTTTTGTAGTGGGAAAAAAAACAAACAACAAACTGAAACTAAATGGGTGCCATCAAATGGGGGATTGTTGAATGATGAATATATGGACATAAAGGAATACTATTGTGCCATAAGAAATAATGAAAAGTATAATTCCCTACTCTCCTTTTGCTTGATCATGTGAGTAGTCTTGAACAATTCTGACTGGAGCTATTTTGATTCATGATCAGTCTCTTCTTGTACAGTTCTAATATTTTCTTCTGGGTCTGGGAACCATGGAGTTAGCAATCAAATTTCTAGAGGAGTTAAACTTGGGAGAATCTTTCAGGTGGCATCCTGTTGGTTCTTTTTAAAAAATGAGATTCTAGTTCTATTCATTGAAGAATTACTCTATTTACTACAGTTTTCTCCTGATTTTCTTTAACACTCAGTATTTTTTAAAAATTGCATTAGCAGCGGCAGCTGGATGGCTCAGTAGATTGAAAGCCATGCCTAGAGATGGGAGGTCCTAGGTTCAAATGTCACCTCAGACACTTCCTAGCTGTGTGACCCTGGGCAAGTCACTTAACCCCCATTTCCTAGCCCTTACTGCTCTTCTGCCTTGGAACCAATACACAATATTGATTCTGAGATGGAAGGTAAGGGTCTTAAAAAAACTGCATTAGGGACTTCTTTTAGCTTTCTCATTTCCTCAGCATATTTGTCATGTTTTAATTGTTTTGTTTTGTTTTGTTTTGGCAAGATTTTCTTTGTGAAGATTTTCATTATTTCCCATCTTGTTGGTGTTTTACTTTAGTTCATTTCTAGTTGTTTTAAGGTAATAAGATAAGTTGGACTTAAATACAACCTCTCACTCTACAATATTGATTATTGTGAGTCCTCCATTTTCCTTTTTGTTTTCAATTGGACACTTCATTATCTCTGAAAATCTTAGGAGTAGAGTTTAGAGTATAGGTAATTATTTAGCCATTGCAAAAGATAAACATCATATATTTTATGCAAGTTTCTGCAAAATTCCCCTTCTCTTTCTTGAAGGGAGATCTCAAGTTTTTTTTTTTTTGCTGCTTTTGTAAGTAGGGCTTGTCAAATCCCCTGTAAGACTATCCATACTTCATTAACCCCTTCTCACCTAGTTATTACCTTAACAGTGATAATCAACTTGCCAAATGACTTTTCCTTGTCTTCTTGGTCTTCTTTTCTTCCTGAGTCCTTCTCTTTGAATCAATATCCTCACTGAGTGATGTTCCTTCTTTTGTCCCTCAATCTATTTTGGGGGAGTACTTTTCCTTTTTCTTATTTTCCTCCTTGGCTCCTTCTTCTTGAGTATTTATCAAATCCTTATCCTTTTTCAGATCAATTGCTTCTCCTTCAATTTGAATAATTTTCTTCCAGTTCAAATATTGTTTCTTGCACTTGTTATAAGGCTTTTCCTTCAAGTGAGCCCAAATTTCATCTCCCTAAATTCAATTTCTGGCATTCTTCATAAATTTCTACATCTCCATCCTCAAAATTCCTTCTTCTTGGGGGCAGCTGAGTTGCTTAGTGGATTGAGAGCCAGGCCTAGAGATGGGAGGTCTTAGGTTCAAATCTGGCCTCAGGTACTTCCTAGCTGGCTGACCCTGGGCAAGTCACTTCACACCTATTGCCTAGCCCTTACCATTCTTCTGCCTTGGAACTGATACACAGTATTTCTTCTAAGATAGAAGGCAAGGGTTTTTAAAAAATCCTTTTTCTTCCTTTCCTCCTACTTTAGCTTATGTACTTGTCTTGGTTAACCCTGACATTCTTTTGTCCTCAAATTCACTGAGATTCCTCTCTGCTTTTTCCAATTATTTTTTCTTTTTACCATTTTCTTCTTTCTTTGTTCTTCTTCTTCCTTCTTGTCATCATCATCATCACCTGGAAAGTTTAATGGTGTTCTTTCAGCCTCTTTAATCCTTTAATTTATCTCCTTGTAAGGAAAGAAAAAGAGACTAGATTTGAAAATATATATTACAATGTTTTTCTCAGAAGGCTTTTGCTGTGGTAATTTGCATATAACAGTCATTGCTTTTTACCCATTTTAACATCTGAAATGGAGAGAAAAGGAATTTATTGGTGTGATACCACTTAAAATAATATGAATTAGCTACTAATAAATGATAATATTTGACTAGTATTCTCCATTTCCTTGAAAGAATTGACTTGAAGAGCACTTACTATGTGAAGCTGGTCTCCTGATACTATTATGAAGATTTACTCTGATGGAAGAAATCTTTCCCATTAATCATGATAGGTATATAATATCTAATTCTGAATCCCTGGAAGCCTTTAAAGAGAGAATAGATAATCACTTGTCAGGGATATCTTTGTTTCAAGTTGGGTAAAAGCTAAGTGAGCTTTGAGATCACCTTCAATTTTTTGACTATGAAGTATAAAATAGTGGTAGAAGGCTGAGCCTGACTAGTAGAGATTAGAGGGTAGTATTTTGGAGTCTTGAGTCTTACCTGCAAATATTCCATTTTCTCCAAGATTCTGTGATAATTCTAAAACCATTCGCCTTGTCCAACATATTCCTCCCTCCCTGCCCCATCCAGCCCAATGCAATTCAACAAGTATTAATTAAATGCTTATTTGGCACTAGAAACTACAGGTACTGGGAATTCAAAGAAAAAATTTAGCAGTTCTTCCTACCAACTGACTTACATGCTAACTTAACAAGTCTTATGCATAAATAAATATATGAAATGAATACACTGTAATTTTTGGGGAAGGGGAAAGGGAAAGCAGGAAAGGTCTCTCATAAGCGGTAGTATTTGATGTGATTTTTGAAAGAAGCTAGGGATTCTCAGAGATGGCAGTGAGGAGGAAGGGCACTTAAGGCATGAGGGACTGAGGCAGGAGATGGGAGACAGTTAAACAAGTAAACTATGCATCAGATAAACTAGTTTGGCAACAACTTTGAGTGTTTAAAGGGGATCAGTCTAGGAAGGATAAGTGGAAGCCATAATATGAAGGACTTTAAATGCCAAACACAGGAATATGTGTTTTACACAGTGGAGATAAGGAACCATTGAATCTTTTTTGAGCAGGGGCTTCAGACTCTATTGGAATGTCCCAATATCAAATACTCCTTTAAATAGCTGTACATATTGGCCAACATTTAAGTTCTAAATATGTGAAAGACCCAAAGTGAAGTTCTGTGCTTTGGGATCTTTGATTTTATAGCTTTGAAAATTATTTCCTTAGAAAGAAAATGAGTTGTAGTTTAGATAATAGACCATGATGTAATATGGAGATGAGGAATGCCCTAATTGGTAGCCCTGCATCTTTGTAAAAGAGATCCTTAAAAAAGTCGAATGTCATAATCCTTATTCATTTTGTAAATGACCAATATCATGATTATACTCAATCTGGAAATTCCAGGTTGAATATAATGAAGATACTGGTATCCTTCTGTCCCACTATTTTTGACCCAATAATTGGGATAGATAATTATGAGGGACATGTTTTCCTAGTGCTAAAGGAGCTGGCTTAGCCTGCTGCCTGCCTCAGGGCTCACCCTCAGCTGGAACAGTCAGTGCCCACCTGCTGTTGGGGGTAGGCTGGCCAAAAATGCTGATGTAGCATATTACATGAACAGGTGGCCCCAGCAACCATTGGGAAATCTCCAGAAAAGCCATTCAAAAACAACAGGTGGGCTTAAAGGAACCTAAAAGATGTAGTCTCCATGTATTAGTCTCATTTAGAATAAGAAGCTGCCAGGAGCTAAGGATGCTGATTTGGAAATTCAAAGGTATGAGCTGAATCCTGGTTGTTCTTGAGGGTGATAGGAGTTTTATGCAGACTTGAGATGATGAGGGCAATTTCCACAAAATCGGTTATAAAATGCCCATGTTACCAGATCCCTAAGGAGATTTTACTTCCTCCTGAACCCTCAACCCTACCTTTAATAATCCCAACTAGAGGTTTAATCTATCAAGTTAAAGCTCAGTGACTCTTTAGGGAAGGGATTCTTAACTTAGCATGCATGAACTCAGTTAAAAAAGATCTTGATAACTCTATTTCAATATATATGGTTTCCTTTGGAATCTTATGTGTCTTATTTTCTACACTCAACATTTTTTTCAGAGAAGGGGTAAATAGGCTTCACCTCATATGCCAAATAACTCATGATCTATAAAGTAGAGTCATGGACTCTTCCAGATTGAATTCTTAAGACCTTGTCTGCCTAGCTTTCTGTTTATCTCTCTGCTTTATGTCTCTGTTTTTCTTTGTCTCCGTTTTTAATATATTGAGTCATCTCATAATCACCTTTTTCCTATCCATTAATTTCAATACCAATTCAATACAAATAGAGGGAAAAGCTATAAATTTGTTTCTAGAACAAACTGAGGATATTCAATTCTGCAAATATTTTATGAGCATCTATTATTTTATAGGCATTGTATAGGGAAAGAGTAATGTATGAGACACTGTTCTTGCCTTCAAGGAGTTAATGGTCTTGTTATAGCTGTGGTACTATTAGAGAGAATAATACCAGGTAATGGATGAGACAGCTTGTTTCAGGGGAAAGAATACTGAGCTTAGAGTTAAGGGATCTGATTTTGAATCCCAATTGGCTATTTAATATGTGTGTGACTTTGGGCAGATAATTAAACTTCTATAGCCCTCAGTTGCTTTATTTCTAAAATAATATGGATAGATTAAATGATCTCGGAGGTCATTCTAGCATTAGGTTTATGATCTTACTTTTAATTATTGCCAGATTGTTCCAACTTTCCTAAGGTCAGCAAGCACCTGTAGGAAATTCATTTAAAGAAACTGAATCTGTTGCCAGAATGTTGTAGCTACTTTTCTGCCACTTATTGCTTGAGACCCAGTCTCTGACTTGGGAGACGCATAGATGGACTGACTGCCAAAGAAATAGAGCATCTGTATGCTTTGGTGTGGATCAGAGACGCAGCATAAGAGCCTGTCATCTTGAATTTCATTTCTGGTCCATTGCTAAAAGAACCATGTGCCTGACTTTGAGCAAGAAATAGATTATCTTAATAGATGCCTTTTCTTTTCTTTTTTTTTTTATGTTTTTTTTTTTAAATTTTTTTTTTTAAATTTTTAACCCTTGTACTTTGGTGTATTGTCTCATAGGTGGAAGATTGGTAAGGGTGGGCAATGGGGGTCAAGTGACTTGCCCAGGGTCACACAGCTGGGAAGTGGCTGAGGCCGGGTTTGAACCTAGGACCTCCTGTCTCTAGGCCTGACTCTCACTCCACTGAGCTACCCAGCTGCCCCTTCTTTTTTTAAAATTATATTTTTCTTTTTATTTTGAATATTTTCTCATAGTTACATGTTTCATGTTCTTTCCCTGGTAGTTGCCTTTTCTATACAATAAGGATAACGATAATTTTCCTATTTACCTCATATGGTTGTTATGAGGAGAAAAAGGAGACAATATACATTCATGAAAGTTCTTTGGAAAACAAATAACAAATGTAAATACATACATATGCAAGTAATGTTTATTTTCATTTACCAATTAATCTTACCATCTATCAACTCAATTGTGGATGTACTATTGAAAATAATGTCTTCTACCCAAATCCTGCTTCAGCTTTCAAGGGAAAGTAGAAAGATTAATGACAATTAATGGCAATCAGGCCATCAGGTAGTAATTTCATAAACATTTATGATGCACCTACTGTGTATCAGGCACTGTGATAAGTGAGGGATAAAAAAAAGACTAAATAAGAGGTCACATTCTGATAGTGAAGGGGAAAGGGTTTAATCATTTATTAATTGCCTACTATGTGCCAGGAACTGTACTAATCATTTAAAAAATATCTCATTTGAACCTCAAAAAAACCTAGGAAATACTCTATTTCCCCTTATTTTACAATGGGAGAAACTGAGACAACAGTTAAGTGACTTAATAAGACACATAGCTAATACCTGTCTGAGTTCAAATTTGAACTGAGACCTTTCTAAGGTCATCTCAGAGGGGAACACTAGCAGTGAGAATGAGGGACAAGTTAAAGACTCCTGCAGAAATGAGAGAAAGACTTCCAGGTAAAGGGAACAGCCTGTAAAGTCCCTGGAGCTTAGAGACTGCATTTCTTGAGTGAGGCACAATAGGAAGGCCAGTGTCACTGCATCACAGAGAACAGATTTGAACTTTTAGAAGGTCCCTTTGGCAGTTTAGTGGATGACCTGGGATCTATTTCTGTCCCTGATGATTAAATCAGATAGGTGACATAAATAATCTGTGTCTCAGTGGCCATATGGCAAATGGGGGAGAATGAAAATTGCTCCTCCTCCTTCACAGGGTTCTTGTTAAGATCAAATATCTTGATAGATGTGAACATGATTTGAGAAATTAAAAATACAATCCAAGTGTAAACTCTGCTCCCCAGAAAGAGACAAAGCTTACTCTAAGTCCTAATCTTTGGATTCTTGGCTTGGTTCCGTGAGTATTTTGCCTTATTTTGTGCAGCCTTGGGCTCACCATTTCACTTTCCCACATCCTCCATGCTATGGATCATGAGTGTACATACCCTCACTGTCCCCTTTCTAATTCTTTCTCTGAGAATAGTAATCAACTCAACACCACTGTTTCTGGAATGGACATACCAGTCATTTACCTTTTAATTCCAGTTACCACTCTCTCTGATTTCCCTGTCCAAAATACTTCTCTTTGGACAATATGCTACTATCTGAAGACGATCTTCTGTTAGAATCCTGGCTTTTGGGAGCAGGACCTATCTTGCGTGCTTCTTTTGTGTTTCTGTTATTTAGTATATTACCTGCCACATAGCAAACATTTAATAAATTCCATTTATTCATTCATTCAATTATTTATAATCTAAATTGGTTTGGCTAATAGGATCAGTAGCTCAGTTGAGGATTTGGAAAAGTAATATAATCATGTAGAAATAAGTAACCCTTCTCTAGGAAAGTTTCAGGGAAGGAAAGAAGAGCTAGGCATGGAAAAACATATAACTTATTTTTTAAATATGTATTTTGTTCCTTTTTTTACCACACATACATATTTTCCAAAGTATACTTCCCTTCTGATAACAACAAACTAAAGCAAAACAAATTGAACCAAAAACCCTCACAACATAACAGTTAAAGAAAACTAACCAACACATGGAAAAAGTCAAATGTTATCCAGGATAATACACATCCATAGTCTTCTGCCTCTGCAAAGAAGTGAGTGGGAAGTATTCTCATTTCTTTCCTGGGTGGCCAACCTTGGTCATTATAATAATGCCACATTCAGTACTGATATTTGCTGTCTTTCAATTTATATTATTATAATCATCATATTGTTTTCCTCATCCTGCTTATTTCATTTTGCATAAGTTCATATGTTTTTCCATGCTTTTCTGCATTCTTCATATTGAATGTTTCTTACTTCATAGAAAATTTCATTGAATTCATGTAGCACAATTAATTGAACCATTCCCCATCTGTTGGACACCTACTCATTGCTAGTTCTTTGCTAGTACCACAGTATGACTATCAATTTTTGGTGTATATTAAACCTTTCTTTTTATCTTCAACCTTCTTGAGGTATATGAATAGCAATGGATTCTCTGGGTCAAAGGGTATGACTATTTTATTCATATTTACATAATTGCAAATAAAAAGCATCAGTTCTTGTTGTAAAGAAAGGTCAGAGTGTTCCAGGGAGAAAGATAGAATCTCTAGATCTAAGAGAATTATTTTAGGGAGAAACTTACTTTTAAATATCTAGATGGATTGGTATAAGTAATTAAAAATATGTCTTAAGGAGATCACCGTATGTAGGGCAGACCTTTTCTTTTGTAAAAACATGTTTGCAAGTTTTCTTTGTCTTAAAAATGAATTTTATATGTAACAATATTTGCAAATAGGAGTCCAAATTTCACTAATGCCCTTCGGGGGGTGAAAAATCTCTCAGTGCCACTATTCATTCAGTCCATTAAGTCAAATTTGTTTCTAGACTCAGAGCATCAGAAGACTGCTGCTGGTAATGTACTTATGTGTTAAATCCGTTCCTTGTTGAAATTATGCTTGGAATAATAAGGCTATAACATTAATTCTTATGGAAATAGAATGTCTGGTGCCTATCCTTCCAGTACAGATAAAAAAAGGCTTAATGATTTCAGAGGCTTTAAATGTAAAACTTATTTCTGAGGAAAGTAAGAGGAAAATATAAGTAGGAAAAGTTCCCCTTAAAATGCTTTTGTGAATAATAATCATTGCTCATATTTTGTTTGGTTCAGCACAGAAAGTTTCTTTAGGTTTCAACTTTATGAAATGCATGTTACATTATGTTCTTGTTATTTAGAAACTGGAAAAAATTATTGCCCACTGATGGGAGTGCCCATTGATTTGCTTTGTTCTATGGGTATAGAATGATCAGACTCGAGTTCAAATCCAGTTTATATTCCTTAATACCTGTGTGACCTTGGGGAAGTTCCTTTATTACTCTGTGTCTTACAAACAAAGGGGCTAATCTAGACAACCTCTAACTTTTCATCTAAAAATCCTGTGATTCTATGAGCTGTCCCAGTTACATAAGGCAACAGAGGAAGGCACAGAGGTAGGCAGGCTGTGTGATAGCAAAGTTACTGGGAACCATCACCAATCACCACTGACCCTTCCCCATCTCTTTACCATTTAAACATAGACTGCTTGGTTCTATTCACTCCTATGAAGGTAACTAAGGTATCAGAACTAGTAAACTCATGAACAGAGATAGATCTTTTAATTTTATTCCCTGCCCCCTCAAATTACATGTAAAAACAATTTCCAAGGTTTTAAAAAGAATTTTGAGTTTCAAATTCTCTCCCTCCCTCCCTTTCTACCTTCTCCCACTGAAATGGTAAACAATTTGATATAGATTTTATGAGTACAATCATAAAAACATTTCCCCATATTAATCCTTTTGTGGAAGGAAACTCAAACCAAACAAAAATTAAGAAAGTGAAAAAAAGTTTTCTGATTTCAGAGAAGGCTTATACTTAATGATTCCTTTCTGCTGCCACTGTATAATCTGGAATCATAATTGTCAGAGGTGATGTGGACTTTAAAGACCATGTAGCACCGCACCCTCATTTTATAGAGGAGGGAACTTAAACCAAGAGCAGAGCTGGTTCTAGAACCATAATTTTTCACTGACCAAAAATATCATCACATCCTCTAAGAAATATTTACAAAGTGGTAAAAATGTATTCTCTGACTCCAAAGTCTTAAGTTAACTATACTATCATTTCCACTAACACTATCAGTTAGTAGGATATCTGAATATTGAATTTGTGGAAACGTCAGATTTAAAATGTCATCTTATGCACACACACACACTAATTTGATTTCTCGTAGCAATGAGGACACTTGTCATAGTTTGAGAAATGCTGGGCAAACTCCAGTTCTGAGTCATACTTGGGATTGTTTCCAAAAAAAAAGCCATAAGAAATATTTTACCATCTCAAAATCAAATTCCGTAATTGTGTCACTACTGGTGCCATTTTCCAACATTCCATTTATATTGAGTACAACAATTTTCTTACTCTGATAGGGGACGTAAGTATTTGTAACTCCATGAATGATAAGATGAAAATAATTTTTCAGAGTACCCTTGATTTGACTCTTGGCTGCTTTTTCTACCAGTCACCCTTGTTTGAGCTGGGTCAGTTGAAATACGTCATGAATCATTTTTGATCCACGGAGCTGTGTTTATTTTTGAGTATACCATTTATTCATCCTAGGCTTTAAGTTTCACGAGGGTGGGGGCTATTTCTTAACAAAGCTTAGTGAATCACCTAATACAATGCTCTCTGTGAAGTAGAATCTTAATAAATATTTATTGAATTAGTCTCTAGATATATGCAAATTTAAGAACATTGGTCATTTTGATGGAATTCATTTTTTGTTGGCTTTAAAAAGTATGTAATCTATAAAAAACAACCTTTTGATAGGACTGTAGAAAGAGAGATGGATTTCAAATAAGAAGACCTGCTTTAGAATCCTCATTTTGCCACTAATTGCCTATGCCAACTTGGACAAGTCTGTAAACTTCTATGGAATTCAAGTTGTTCCTCACTTATAAAATCAAGTAGCTAGGTTAGATTGTGATAGATGAGGACTCTTTTAGCTATAAATTTATGGTTCCTTGGATAATTTTGCCTAGATAATGCCAAATGATAGCACTGACTCTTTCACTTACTACTGCCTAAAAAAAAGTTTGTGTAGAACTTCCTCTATGTGTAGGAAAATTAATTGGTTTCCTAATGTGTGATTTAGGGGCAAGGATTGCCTGTTCTAGCACTGATTTACTTCAGTAATTGAAGCTTTCATAGCATGGAGAGACTCCTTTGGGTTAATCTGCTAATATTTTTCTGGAAAGTTCCAGTTACATATGTGAACTCAGAATTAACACACTAATATATGCAAATGTTCTAGCTGACAACATAATTCATCAGGAAGAACACAGGATCAAAATACTGATATAGTAAGGAACACAGAAAAAAATCTGGCTAATCCAGGATCAGCAGGTCCTAAATGAGGCTCCAGAATAGAGATAATTGGCTCATCAAGAGAAAGCTTATGGATAGCTGTTGCCAAGAACAAACTTTGTCACTTTCCTAAGAGTAGCTAGCCTTCTTCGTGCCTTGAGTAGTATGTCCCTGTGGATTCTAAACTACCCAAGGACATAGTTATAGATCTTATTTTCATGATAGCTTTCCTTCAGACTCTATTGGAATGTCCCAAATATCAAATACTCCTTTAAATAGCTGTACATATTGGCCAACATTTAAGTTCTAAATATGTGAAAGACCCAAAGTGAAGTTCTAAGGAGGCAAAGATGAAAGAGGATATTGAATAGCTTACAATCTAGTAGGAGAGGTAAGTCAGGTGGGCAAATGACTATAATATAAAGTAGGTATGACAAGTACAAAGGAGAGAATCAAATTGGCTAGGAAAGAAAAAAAGAAATATGACTTCTGGCTAGGAGGCATCCTGGAAAGCTCCATTGAAAAGGTTACACCTAGTTGTACCTTCAATAACTAGAGATGGTGGGGTGAGAGGTAGGAAGAGAATATAGTCTATTCTAGGGACGGGGTTGGTATGGCTAAAGGAACAAACATGAGACTTCAGAAATAGTATAGAGGACAGTTTGGATGGAATATAGAATACGTGTGTGAGTATTATAAGATAAGCATGGAAAGATAGGGTGGTAGCAGATTGTGAATGGCCTCAAATACTCTGGTAAGGGATTTATAAACCGTTTATACTTTCCTTTAACAATGAGGACTCAAAGAGTCCAATAGATAACAATAACAGAAGATAAAACAAAAAATAGTTGGCGTAAAAAAGTAAATAAAGACACTAAAAAAGAGGAGACTGGATTTCAGGGATATATAGTGGCCTGATATCATTATTCCTTCCTTTCTCTCTCTGACCTTAGAATTTGGGTGGCATTTGCCTGGTCCAGAAGCTCTCTTTTCTCCTTCCATTGGGTGGGGCATCTTTTCAAGGTATGACTCTCACTCTTCCTTCACTCCCTCCCTCTGTGTATTCTCTCTCTCTCTCTCTCTCTCTCTCTCTCTCTCTCTCTCTCTCTCTCTCTCTCTCTCTCTCTCCCGCACCCCTGTCTGTCTCTCTCTGTCTCTCTCTGTATATGTGGGTTGGTGAGTGTGGGAGAGTGGGGGGTAGCAATGGCAACAACCTTGCCCCACCATGTTCCTTCCTAAGCAGCAAGGATAACTAACTTCCCTTCCTTACCTTGGCAAGGTACTCAAAAGTTGTTAATTGATAAACATCAGAATTTCTCCATTCACCATAGACCCCCTAAACAGGTTTTTCTCCCATAAACTCTCATATTCTATTCACTTTTCCCCTTATGGCTAATGTGAAATTCCCATGCCTCCCTATATTGTATGGGTTTCTAGGATCCTTAGACGCATAACAATATCTATGAATAGATTTCAAACTGTCTGTGAACTTGTTCAGTTATAGATTTTTCCTTTTGTTTATCTTCCTGTTAGACTTATCCAAAACTTATAAAGGAATATTGATGTCTCGCATCACTATTGTGTTGCTGCCTTTGTCTTCTTAAAGCTTAGATAATGTATCTTTTATGAATTTGGATGCTAAGATGTTCAGGGAATATAAGTTTATTACTGATATTGATTTGTTGTCTATGGCTTCTTTCAGCAGAATATAGTTTCTGTGTTGATCCCTTTTTATTTTTTGAATGTTTGTTTAGCTTTGTCTAGGGTCTATGAACTTGTATGGGAAAAGTGCATTATTATTTTCACCAATTTCTAACTGAAGTAGAATGTTTCTTTAAAATATTTAAAAACATTATTCTGAATAGAAACTAGGCTGTCAAATAGATCAATGACCTCCAAAAAGGTTAATAAACCATGGAATGTTATATAATTCCCCTTCACAAATCATTCTTCTCACAACTAAGAACAGTCAGGATCCAATAGATTTTATCTAACTTACAAATCCGAACTACTTAAACAGAAATTATAAAGGTCACTTTAAAGAATACAGATAAACTTTGTTTTGTTTTTAAATTAAAAATTAAAATTCTGAACGTCAATGTTGCTTTTTTTCAGTTGTTTCATTAGTGTCTAACTCTTCATGATCCCATTTGAGGTTTTCTTGACAAAGATGCTGGTGTGTGGTTTGACATTTCTTTCTCTCAGCTTATTTAATAGATGAGGAAACTGAGGCAAACAGGATTAAATGACTTGTCCAGGGCAACACAGCTTATAAGTGTCTGAAAGCCAGATTTGAAATCAGGAATATGACTCTTTCTCATTTTGGGCCTTGTGTTCTATCCACTGCACCACCTAATTGCCCATATGTGTTCATATAAAAATGTAAGCATTTTCAGATATATAGAAGGGAAGAGAACTGAACACGAAGCTGTGTGAAGCTCTAAAACATATCTTTCTTTTTTTGTTGAAGTATATGATCAGAGAGTTAGATAGCCCACTGGATAGAGACTGGACTCTATAAGATAGAACTGGAAGTGGGAGGTTCTGAATTCAAATGTGGCCTCAGACACCTCCTAGCTGTGTGATGCTGGCCAAATCACTTAACTCCAATTGTCTGGCCTTTACCACTCTTCTGTCTTGGAACTGGTACTTAGTATTGATTCTAAGACAGAAGACAAGTTTAAAAGATTATAATAAAGTATATAATCTGTTCAACCTATAGCTTTTAAAGCTGTCCTCCTCTTAATTTTTTTTCCAGTCACTAATCTCTTCTTTTTTTTTTTTTTTAATTAAACCCTTAACTTCTGTGTATTGGCTCTTAGGTGGAAAAGTGATAAGGATGGGCAATGGGGGTCAAGTGACTTGCCCAGGGTCACACAGCTGGGAAGTGTCTGAGGTCGGATTTGAATCTAGGACCTCCTGTCTCTAGGCCTGACTCTCAATCCACTGAGTTACCCAGCTGCCCCCTCAGTCACTAATCTCTTCTATGTATTTGAAAATTGTTTCACTGCCCCTCTTTTCTTCCCAGGTCAAGGGGTTGGGCTAGAGAATAGACTTGGAAAGCTGATACACATTCTTCAGAGTTCAAAACCAAACAAACAGGCACAGATTCCATTGACAGTCTTAGCTGGTTGCTGAATGCCCAATAAGTGGGGACTACAATGCTCCTGACACTGTATTCAATGCCTTTAATGCCTCTCCCAGTCCTTTATTTCACAACCTGCCATTTAGCACTCTATGCATCCACAAGTGACTCCCTTTCTTCATTCTCCCAAACTGAAAGCTATACTGCACTGCCTACCCTAGCCCACAGAGCAGACAGCTGAGGATCTCATGTCTCCAGGGCAGGGGGCTGCCATGGTAGCAGAAATGGTGACCTTCTCTGGCAGCACTGGTGACCTTCTTCTTATGCCTTTTCTCTAGGATTTCCCTTATCTCTACGCACACTTCCAGTTGTTCTCCAGAGTATCTCCTACTGGCTTGGCCCTGGGTTACATAATTATCTATTCTAATTTTCCAATTATGTTGTAAATTCCATGAAGCTAGATATTCTAGTTTATAGGACCTTAATGTCTCCCTTAGTACATGGCATAACAGTCTATACACAGTGTGTCCTTAATAAATAATTATTGAAAGAGAGGCAAAAGATTTAATTAGCTATTGTCTCTGGGAAAGACACTTGCCCTCATTAAATGCAGCTTTTCTCTTAAAGATGGACAAACTTTGTCATTCTGTCCCATAGGTAGAATTGCTATTCATCTTCTTCCATCTGCTTCCAGATATAATGTTCCAGTAAATATAAACTTCTTAAGGACAGTGACTGTTTTTCATTTCTGTCTTTGTATCCTTAGGGTTTTACACATAGTAGGTGCTTAATTAACCCTTGTTGAATAGAATACAGTCAGAGCATAATGTAATCAGTGTTTTGTTTTGGTTTTCTCCTGTAGTGCCTAGGATAGTATTTTGGGGCTGGACAGAGGACATTTTTCACCTGCTGATTCTTTAAAAAATTATCTGCATTCCATTTCTTCCTTCTCTCACTGTGCTGTCCTCAGATTTAATATATGCCAGGAGGAAGACACACAGCTGTACTCTGCCTCCTAATTGGATTAGCTGATACTTTTCTGGGCCTCTTTCATCATTCAGGGTGATGGTAGGGAAGACCTTTCTCTTGCCTTCACAAAAGACACTCCCATGGGTTATTGGAGGATAGATAAAGGTCAAGATTCAGAGAGTGAAACCAAAGCTATGTCTGAGAGAACTTCCATTTACTGATTTGCTAATTTTATTTTTTCTGGCCTGTCTCAGGAAAGATGGTTTTCTTCCAGAACTGAAACTTCCAAAAAAATATCACCAACTACTATCATAGTCAAGTGCTTAGCCCTGCAAAGAAAACTGAGGCTTGCAAAAGGATACTCATAGTCATTGTGATGTTCTTGCTTATTAATGTAATGTAGTAATAATTTTTTAAGCATTTGCTGTGTGCTGGGCCTTATACTCTGAATGTCAAAAATACAAACCTTGGATTAAGTGATTACTTTCATAGAAGTTATAGCCTAGTATCCTTTGTGTCTTTTGGACTAATTGTTTTTTTGTTTTTTTCTGTCAACTAAATAAATTAAGCCTCATCTTCTAAGTAAGAAGAAGGAATTTAACTTTCAGAGAATTCAAATATAGTATCTAAGGAGCAGGAGCAATGGCAGATGAGGTGGGTATAGTCAAACGGATTTGTATCTGCTGTCTTGCACCTTGCCAATTGACCATAAGAGTCAGTAATAACTAGAGAGCCACCAAAAGACCATTACATTTAACTTTTCAAGCATTTAATAAGCACCCACTGTAGGCAGAACATGGCTAGGAATATCAAGAGAAAAATGGAATAATCCAGTCCTTTTAGGAATTTACTTTCTAATGGGGTAGGGCAAGGAAGAACTTGTATCCACACAGACAAATAAATGAAAACATATATATATATATATATATATATATATATATATGAAATGTAAAATCATTGTGGAGGGAGAACACTAACAATTGAGGGGAATCAGTAAAGATTTTTGGAAGTAGATAATACTTGAAAGATCCTAGGGGACTAATAACCTTGTTTTAAGCAAATATGGATGGCAAGGCTGATTGTGCAATAATCTGAGAAGAAAATGCTTTGTCTGTGTTTTAGGCAATGTTCTTCACATCTATTTATTTATAAAATACAAGTTGATCCAGGGGCAGATGAGAAAGTGAAGGATTTGAGAAATATATTACTTCTGTATAGTCTATTAGGAAAATAGATAGAAAGAAAACACAAGAGAGAAGAAAAGAAAGAAGAAAGGAAAGAAAAGAGAAGAGGAAAAGGAGAAGAGAAGACATAGAAAAAGAGTTAGAGACAAACATTCCACTGCAACACTGAGAGTGATTTGTTACTACACAGAATATTGATCCTTAAACTGAAAGTGGGAATTGAGTCATGCCCTAGAATTGAAATAGAAGCATACAGCCTGCAAGAAAAAGACTGACAGGATGGAATGGGAAGCAGCAACAGCAATGGGGGTGTGTGTGGGGGGGAATCAGCGTCCTTTGCTCCATGGGACTTAATGTTTTGAACCAGACTCAATGGGAAAGAGACAATAGATAAAAAAAACAAAACCAAAGTAAAGCAGAGTTGCAAAAGAGAAGGAAGGTATTGAGGATGGTCAAGAGAAGGGTGGGATCGAGGATGGTCATAAGGATAAAGGAATATCAAAGGAGAATACTCGGCCTGAAGTTCCTATTTGTATCTAACTCTTTAAAACCAGAGAATTTACATGAAAAGGTTCATTCTTTTTTCTACATCCCCTTCCTGTGCATATTATATTAACATATTGTATGTCATATGTGCATATGATAGATGCTATAACATACTCTACTTCAATTTTGACTCAGCCATAAGGAGGCCAAGAATTAGAGATAAGCATAAATTTAAATTAGAGCAGAAAGCCAAATCTCTGCCTAAAGGATAGGAATTTTCCAAACTGAAGGCTCTGAGTAATTATATTACAATTTTATTATATTAAACTTCTTTAATATAAACTCAACATAACAGGGAGAAGGGAACATATGTACCTGAAGGACTATTATGCAGTCTGTAGGCCAAAAACATATTCATTTTACAAGTTGTGGCTGATCTTTTCAGGGACAAAAGGTTTTGGAATGATAAGGTAATTATGAGCATCAGTCAGTCACCTGCCCTCTGAAGCCTCACCCATTTTATAGAGGTAAAGAGGCAGAAGAGAATTACTACTTGTTTCAAGAAACTGAAAGATGGGTGATTATGACAGGAAAGAAAGAGATGAAAACCCATTGAACACTGGATGGGATGTAATAATAATCACAAGGCTCTCTTTATTGATGGAGAGCTGGCATATCTTTGGAAGAAGTAGCATCTTATGGTGCCATCAAGTAAGAGGTCATGCAGCAATGGTTAGAAGAAGAAATAAGTGACAGTGGTTGGTGACTTCAGATTGCTGAGGCAGTTATTTGTTGATCTGACATAAACAAAAGGATTTGATGTCTTTCTGAGAATACATCTGTGAAAGAGACCTGATAAGATTGGGAAACCATTACCCTCTTATGATTGTGTGGGAATGAATTATATCACCAGAAAATAATATAGTGTTGTAGAGAGTATTGATTAGGAGTCTGAAGTTTTGGGTTCGAATACTAGCTCTGGCTAGATAACCTTAAAGAAGTTGTTTAACCTTTTTACCTTGGTTTCCTCCCCTGTAAAATGATATATTTAGACTAAATGAATTTTAAGACTTCTTCTATGTCTAAATTTATGAATTGATGACCAGTAAAACACTGGTCAATATGAAAGAAGTCTTAGGTAAGAAACTAAAGACATTGAGATTTTCCATGGTGTTTTGATCACTGCTGCTTATTGAAAGTAGTAGTAGAAAATTCAGAAGAGAAGAGGCTTTGGAGATTGCATATTTGTCTACAAAGATGGTCTCAGAACAGGATTTAGATTTCTGGATGATGACAAAAAAACAAGAATAAAATGGATTGTAAGAAATCTAACAAGAGCTGGTAAAAATATACTTGTATGAAGTTTTTGGAATCAAATTGAGAGGATAGAAACAATCCATATGGGTCTGACAAGCCTAGAACTTCAAAGAACAACAGATGTAACATAGGAAGAAAAATAGCAGAAGGGATAATTAGTTATGTTGGGAGTCAATATCTAAGAAGAAATCCAGCAATAAAATCTATGTCTTCACATGTTCATATACAAAGGCACAAAGAATGGATGATAAACAAGATAATCTATGGAACCAAATACAAGAAATCGCATTTATTTTTTATTTATTTCTTTTTCTATCTTAGTATGAATTCCAAGACAAAAGAGCAGTAAGCGTTAGGCAATTGGGGGTAAGTAACTTGTTCAGAGTCACACAGCTAGCAAGTGTCTGAGGTCAGATTTGAACCCATGTCCTTCTGACTGCAGACCTCGTACTGTATCCACTGTTCTACTTACCTGCCCCTCACATTTGTTTTTAAGTGTCATTGAACATTAGTGGAATTAAATCTTGTGACAGGAATATGACTCTGAGAGAATATGTATTATTCAAAAGCAACAACATAATTTTTAGAAAAATTTTCCATGGTTATATTATTCATGTTCATGTCCTTACTTTCCCCTTCACCCCCCTAACCTTCCCCCCGTATCTGACATGCATTTCCACTGTGTTTTTTTAACCCGTTAACTTCTGTGTATTGTCTCATAGGTGGAAGAGTGGTAAGGGTGGGCAATGAGGGTCAAGTGACCTGCCTAGGGTCACACAGCTGGGAAGTGTCTGAGGCCAGACTTGAACCTAGGACCTCCTGTCTCTAGGTCTGACTCTCAATCTACTGAGCTACCCAGCTGCCCCCTCCACTGGTTTTAACATGTGTCATCAATCAAGACCTATTTCCATATTATTGATAGTTGCATTGGTATGGTCATTTTGAGACTACATCCCCTATCATGTCCGCCTCAACCCATGTGTTCAAGCAATTGTTTTTCTTCTGTGTTTCCACTCCTACAGTTCTTCCTCTGAATGTGGCTAGTTTTCTTTCTCATAAATCCCTCAGAATTGTCCTGGGTCATTGCATTGCTGCTAGTACAGAAGCCCATTACATTCGATTTTACCACAGTGTATCAGTCTCTGTGTACAATGTTCTTCTGGCTCTGCTCCTTTCGCTGTTCATCACTTCCTGGAGGTCTCTCCAGTTCACCTGGAACTTCTCCAGTTTATTATTCCTTTGAGCACAATAGTATTCCATCACCAGCATATACCACAGTTTGTTCAGCTATTCCCCAATAGAAGGACATACCCTTGTTTTCCAGTTTTTTGCCACCACAAAAAGTGCAGCTATAAATATTTTCGTGCAAGTCTGTTTATCTATGATCTCTTTGGGGTACAAACCCAGCAATGGTATGACTGGATCAAAGCGCAGGCAGTCTTTTAGTGCTCTTTGGGCAGAGTTCCAAATTGCCATCTAGAATGGTTGCATCAGTTCACAACTCCACCAGCAATGCATTAATGTTTCAATTTTGCCACATCCCCTCCAACATTCATTACTCTCCCCTGCTGTCATTTTAGCCAATCTGCTAGGTGTGAAGTGACATCTCAGAGTTGTTTTATAGCAACAATGTATTTTGAAGAAACTTAGAATTTTAAGAAGATATATGTCCGGGGTGAGGTAGTGTGGTGTGGTGGAGAGCTATATGACCTCACAGTCAAATCCTACCTCTAACTGATACTGACTGTGTGACCCTGGGCAAGTCATTTATCCTCTCAGTATCTCAGGTAACCCTATAAGATAGGAAATTACAGAAGAAAATGTCAATCTGCAAAAACAGATGGTATTGCTTTCCTGGTAGTTTCCTATATTAATTAAACCATGAATCTGAATTCCTTGGAAAATATATATGCAAGGAAATATAGAAATCCCAAGGAAAATATGGTACGAAAGCATTTGGGGAAAATGCCATATTATTATAGAGGTATGTGACTGACCACTCAGACATAAGGATGAATTCAATGAGTACTTTAGAAAATATTAGCTCCTAAATAATCACCAATTAAAATTCTGAGGAATAGTATAGCCAGAATCCAAAACTCTAATGTGAAGGGGAAAATATTGCAAGGATCCAGAAAGAAAGAACTGAAATAGCATAGAACCACAGTCAGATTACACAAAATTTAGCAGCTACCTTTATAAAGAAGCAGAGAGCTTGCAATATGATATTTTAGAAGGCAAAGGAGCTAGGATTACAGTCAAGAATATTGTAACCAGAAAAATGAATATAATCCTTTAGGGAGAAAGAGGAAAAATTATTTAATGAAATAAAGGACTTTCCCCTAAACATTCTTGATGAAAGACCAGAGCTGAATATAAAATTTGACATTCAAATACCAGACACCAGAGAAGAATAAAAAGGTAAACATGAGTGAGAAATCATAAGGAACTTCAATAAGGTTAATCCATTTACATTCCCAAATGGGAAAATGAAACATATAATTAGCCTCTAAGAATTTTAGCATTGCTGGATTGTTAGAGGGAGTCTACTTAGTCAGAAGGCATGGGTATGAGTCTATTATGTTGGGATGATCTCAAAAGAAAAATAGAAGGATGAGAAAGGGATGCACTGGGATAGAGATGAAGAGAAAGGTAGAAAGGAGAAAATTATTTGCATAAATGAGGCACTCAAGGGAGAGTTTATACAACTGAGGGGGGATTAATGAGGGATTGGGAAACACTTGAACCTCAATCTTATCTGAACTGGTTTAAGTTCAGATTTACATAAACACAGTTGAGCACAAAGTTCTTTTTACCTAACAGCTTACCTGTTATCAGTTAAATATTGTTTAGTGAAGTGTTGTCTCTATGTTCTAAAAATATTTCTGCAGGATTTTGACCCTGTTTATCAAGTACACAAAGAATCCAAAGAATCTCTCTATGTCTTCCTCCTTTTGGGTGTGTACATACTTTTATTCCTCCATAGCTGCCTTAGAATGTTGGATCCTATGTTTTTATGTAAAGAGGCAGAAAGACTTGTGTCTAAATTTGACCTCAGACACTTATTAGCTATTCAACTTTCAGTATGTCACTTAACCTTTCTTTGCCCAGCTTTTTCAATTGAAAAATTGTTATAATAATAGTGTATAATCTCCAAGGGTTGTTACAAAGATCAAATAAGATGATATTTATAAAGTGCTTAGCACAATGTTGTTGTTCAGTTATGTCTGATTCTTTGTGACCCCAGTTGGGGTTCTCTTGACAAAAACACTGGAATGGTTTGCCATTTCCTTCTCCAACTTATTTTACAGATGAGGAGCTGGGGCAAAAAGGATTAAATAACTCGCCCAAAGTCACACAGAGATTAAATATCTCAGGCCATATTTGAACTTGGAAGATAAATCTTCATAACTTTAAGTCCAGCACTTTATCCACTGTGCCACCTAGATGCTCATTTAGCATAGTACCTGCCACACAGTAGGCACTATATAAAGGTAATTAATTGTTGTTATTATTATTATTACTATAATTTTGTTGCTATTTCTGTTTAAGCATTTCCCAAATCTGTTGTGAACTATTTTGCAGTTCCAAAAGTATATTAAGATTGGTATTGTGTAGGTGTAAATTGCTTTAAATATATTCTTTCAATTCAATTCAGTTTTGATTTCAGGATGCCAGTAAGTTTCTTATTTAGTTACAGCCTTTTCTTTGATATCTTTATGTTAGATGTGAAGCCTGAAGGAGACAAGCTATTTGTAGGTGTTGCCTTCATCCATTGGTTCAATGTGACCTCCAGATTCAACCTCAAAGCCCACAGTCTCTTTTCATGGTGTTAAGCATTTCACACTTACCAAGTTGAAATGACATTTCATATCTGTGAAGAAAGATTCCACAAGATGAAAGATCTCTTTAATGTGTTTTTCAGTGGAACTATATATCTTGATGCCATCCATGTACATCAAATGATTAATAAAATGTTTTGGTTTGACTTCCTCTTTAATTTAGAAGCCGTACTTCATTTTATTTAGTTGAAGATGATGGATTTAAGGATAGGTAGAACCAAAATAGGTTTAAACCACCTTCCAGAAAAATGTCACTATTCTTATAATCATCATTAATATCATCACGGTGATGGTGATGATGGTGATGATGATTGATGATGATGTTTGGAGATACCATTGGTCAAATTATGTCTCTCTGAGCCAAAAAATGCTAGCATAACTTAGGTGAGAAAGTGAGGATTAATTTGGTGTGCAAATACCACTATCTAAAGGGAGTCTTATTATATAGGGACAGGTGCCATTTATTGAAAAATGAAACGAATGAGTTTATAAGGGAGTGTTCCAATTTCTCTGATTTTAATTGGTCTTTTTTTGTGTGTGCACATTCTCAGTTCTGTGTTTTAAAAAGAATGAGCAGAGTAGGGCCAATTTCATTGCCCTTACACCTACCACCATTCACTTGGGCTGTTATTATGTGATCCTCTAGTACAAGCTGCTAGAACATTGACTTTGGTTTTTGTTTTCAGCCAAAAAAAGATCTATTGAAATATTTCCTTTGGGTACAAAAGATATAAAAAGAAGGAAACTTTTCCAAGAGACAGATTGGAGAAGAAATGGGACCAATTTATTTGATTTCTTCCTGTGTTTCTTTTAAAAACTCTTAGATTGGATCGAGTGATTAAGAGTCAGCTTCTTTTTTATAATTCCCCTCACAATAATATGAGAATGAGACACTGCTCCAATTATCCTCCAGTTTCATTCTTTCATTGGAAGAGGTCTCCAAGAAACTCTCAAGAACATGTCTTGTGCTGGAGAAATTATTCTATTCCTTTTCTTGTCTCATTTTTTAAATGGGACATTCCCTATTTTCTAAAATCAGATTCGATTTTCTATTTGCTGATTCATTTCTTAATGTTCTTCAAGGAGCTTACTTACAATCATGTGGGTTTCTGAAAAGAAATAGTTTGTTAATTCTAGGGTGATAGTAGAGAAGCAATAATGTTGGGGTTAGTGTCAAGTAGTCTTAGGATTCACAAAGAAATCTCTTAGCACTGTGATAACTTTTAACATGGGATATGCGACCTTGGATAAAATTTTCCCCCTCTCTAGGTATCCATCTCTTAATCTGTATATAAGAAAGGGGCTCAATAGAATATACCAATCAAATTACCTCACCCCGTTTATTAAAGTGATACCGTAAGTAAAAAAAGTCCTTGATTAACTGGAGTGACATTGTACAGGAACTGTGCTCACTGAGGAAACATGCCCATGCCCTAGATATCATCTCTAAAAAACTAAACCAGTTTGGCCCTGAGACATTGGAGTGAATGTAAGATAAGTATGTTGCAGCAGTACCCTTGAGGAGGAACTGCTTGAGGGAAGGAGAGTTTCAACCTTGGCCCAGCTCTCAGGCTTTTTTCTCCTTCAGGCCAAGAAAGAACATGTGAGCTTTGATGACTCTTGAGGATTTTCATTTTCCTAGCTCTCTATTAGTATTCTAAATATGGGGTATCAGTGACTAGTTGCAGTGTCTTCAGTGAAAATCAGGAATAGACTAGATGTGATTCAGGAAGATAGATTCCTGGTTTTGCAAGGTACCCAGCAAGAAAACTACACTCTGGCTAAGGAGAACTTCTTGAGCACTCAGTGAAGGGGCTGAAAGAGCCTCTAGCAACCAGGAGCTGTGAGTTATCCATTTGCCACATGTACTATGTCACTAAGCCTGAGAATTAGACTCTGTATACACTTGTGTGGTATTGTGTCACAGACTTTTGGGGGTTGATATGTGCCAGTTGTACAAACTCTATAACCGTGTTACCATTCTAAACACTAATTAAATCTGTTTGATAGCTAAACTGTAATCATAGTAGAAAAGACTCAAGAAGGTTTTATGATGTATTGAGCACTAAAAAGATACTACCTTTCACTCAGAAAATTAGCAAAAGAAACAAAAGATATGAATAGCAATGTTAGAGGGGTTGTGGAAATAAGAGGCATAGTAATGCATTGTTGGTAGAGCTGGGTATTAGTGCAATTCTTAATTAAGCAAATAAAATGACGAAAATGATAATATCCTTTGACCCACAGATTTCACTATACTACGCTTGTGCACCCAGACAAAAAAGGAAAGGCTCCATAAATAGCAAATAGCAATATGAATAAAAGCTGGAATTAAGGTTGTAAGAAAAAACATTAACAATCTCAGAGATACAGAAAATTAATTCTCTGATTGCAGGAAGTGGAGAAGACTTAAGAAGCTTCTTTAAGAGGGTGACAGAGGAGAGTATAAAAGCTGACTAAAAGCCCCAAACTTAGGATTTTGGCAACTTCCTGGCAAATAGAGGGCGAGGAAATGGAAGCAGTTTGGGGCTCAAAGATCACTGCAGTGACTGCAGTTGTGACTTAAAAGATGTTTGTTCTTTGGAAGGAAAGTGATGGCAAATCTACACAGCATACAAAAAGCAGAGACATCACCTCATGAGCAAAGGTTCATGTATTCAAAGCTATGGATTTTCTAGTGATAGTAAATGGGTGTGAGAACTGAACTATAAGGAAATTTGAGTGCTGCAGAATCAACCCTTTTGAAACGGGATGCTGGAGAAGACTTTTGAGAGTCTCCTGGACAGCATGGCAATAAAATCAGTCAATATTTGAAGAAATTAATTCATACTATTTACTACTGCAAGGTCAAATACTGAATTTGAGACTTCGATCCTTTGACCATATAATGAGAAGACAAGACTTATTGGAAAAAACCCTGATATTGGGAAAGATTGAAGGCAAAGGGGAAAATGGTCAGCAGAGGATGAGATGGATAGATAGTGACATGGAAACAATGAACACGAGCTTGGACAGATTTTGAGGAACAGTGGCAGATAGAAGGGCCTGGCATACTGTGGTACATGAGGTCAAGAGAGTCAGACATGAATAAATAACAACAAAAGGCAAAACTTTTTATTTAAGCAAAGAAATGGAAACCAGGTAGATGTCCATCAATTGCAGAATAGCTAAATATATTGTGGTACATTAATGTAATAAAATACTGCTGTAGGGTAAGAAATAATGAATATAAGAAATATGAAGGATCATGGAAAGTCTTAAATGAACCGATGAACAGTGAAGTAGATAGAACTGGCAAAGCAATATACTGTACATAACTATAATTTATAATTTAAATTGAAAGAAGAGTCGCAAAACAATAAAAATGGAGGCTGCAAAATTGTGAAGAACAAATCTTACTCCAAAGAAGAGAAATCAGAAGATATTCTACTCTTCATTCCTTTACTGAGGTGAGAGTCCATAGTATATTTTTTTCAAACATTTATTAACATAGTATATTTTTAAGGTTTTTTTGTTATTGATCAGTTCTGCTAGTTTTTCTCTTTCTTTTTTACTTTAAAATATCTTTATAACATGAGATGACTCTAAAAGGGAAGAGAAAGACAGAAGGAAATCTAAGTTTTTGAAAAAATAAAATATATCAATATAAACCAATTAAAAAAACAACAACTCAACCTTCAGAGTTACCTTCAGAGCCCCAAGGGAACCTAGCAATCATCCTCTGAGAACACTACTTATCAATGGAAATGGGAGTTGGGATAATTGCTGCAAAGTATATACATATGAAATTAAAATATTGGGCCAGATAGCTTCCACGATGCCATCTATATTTCAAGATGAATTATTTGTGGGCTAAATTTTATACTAGGTTAGACTGGCATAGAAGTTCTATAGCTCCGTAGATACAGCAGACAGTGGTAGATAATCATATTTTGTTGTTATCAGAGTTCAATCCATTGCCTAGTACTCCTGACCTTTGTCTTTAAACTTGATTATCATTACTGCATTATCTGAGTTTAACTTCTGTGTCCTGTATCCTAGGCTGAGGTTGATTTTGAATCCTGATTGCCTTTTCTGCTTGCCATCTGACCTTGTCTTGGACTTAATTAATCCTGATCTCTGTTCTCACCTAAATAGAAATAGGGACTAAAGCAGTAATTTAATTGGCATAGGGAACTCCCAGATAAGCTAACTCCCTCTACCAATACAGACTGGTGTTTTTCTGACATTTATAGTCTTTTAGAATGGTTCCTGAGCATTTAAAAGTTAAGGGATTTGTTTAGGGTCACATAGTTAGGCCTTCTTGGCACTCATGCTGCCTCTGTATTCACTACACCACATGATCTAACTTTAGATAAACTTAGGGGGAAAAAAAGAGTAGAGACCTTTCTTTTATTCTCAACCATTATAGCACAGGGGAATAAACACTGGGTTTGATATTCAAAATGGTTCAAATTCTGGTTCTCTTACTTACCATCCATATGACCTTAGGCAAATGACTTCTTTTGTCATATCTCAGTTTCTTCATTCATAAAATAAGAGGTTTAGAGTGTGTCCTAAGGGCTTTTTCTAGTTCTAAAATCCTATGAAAGCATTTTCTGGGCCTTTCCCTTAGCTGCTTTCTTTGGTGGACTTTCCTTGTCATTCGTTTTTCCTCCATACAGAATTGTTTCTCTTTCACCCGCCTTTCCACTGATAAACTTCCACATCTTGACATGACCTTATGCTCAACATACATGTTTCCTTAAGCACATGTGAGCTTTTTTCTATTTTATCTCTCTGACAAACTGCAACCCATATTGAATCAGGATAAGAGCCCACACTATCACATTATTTATGGTTGGCACCTCCCTTGCTCCCCATAAATTGCCTTTCTGTTCTGTTTCTACAAGAGCAACTGCTCCCAATTTGTCAAACACCCTCGTCTTCTTCCTTATCTCTCACTGTAAAGCATTTGAGACACTTTGTAGAAAAGACACAAGATAAAAATAAATTAAATGGCATCTACGTGAACAGCACCATGACTTTTAACTCAGGAAAGACAAGGAGTTGTGTTGGCAACTTGGAGTGCTAGACAAGCTGGGGGAAAAATACCTTACTCAGATATCTCACCTCATGCTTCCAACTTCTGGAAAGTAATGAACTCCAATGAAGCATCCATACCTAATATGTTGAACATAATGAGAACATGTGGTTTTGTACTACAGATTTTCTATTATTTCACACATGGAAAAGAAACATAAAGGCCACAGAATCATAGATTCAGGACTAGAAGGTAGAATTCTTAAAATTCTACTAGTTTATACCTCACACCTAGCAGATTGGCTAAAATGATAGCTGAGGAGAGTAATAAATTTTGGAGGGGATGTGGCAAAATTGGGACATTAATCCATTGCTGGTGGAGTTGTGAACTGATCGAACCATTCTGGATGGCAATTTGGAACTATGCCCAAAGAGCTCTAAAAGACTGCTTGCCCTTCAATCCAGCCATAGCATTGCTGGGTTTGTACCCTAAAGAGATCATAGATGAAAAGACTTGTACAAAAATATTTATACCTGTGCTTTTTGTGGTGGCAAAAAACTGGAAAAAGAGGGTATACCCTTCAATTGGGGAATGGCTGAACAAATTGTTGTATATGTTGGTGATGGAATACTATTGTGCTCAAAGGAATAATAAACTGGAGGAATTCCATGTAAACTGGAAAGACCTCCAGGAATTGATGCAGAGTGAAAGGAGCAGAACCAGAAGAACATTGTACGCAGAGACTGATACGTTGTGGTAAAATCGAATGTAATGGACTTCTGTACTAGCAGCAATGCAATGACCCAGGACAACTCTAAGGGATTTATGAGAAAGAACGCTGCCCACATCCAGAGGAAGAACTACAGGAGTGGAAACACAGAAGAAAAACAATTGCTTGAACACATGGGTTGATGTGGGCATGATTGGGGATGTAGACTCGAAACGATCACACCATGTTAAAACCAGTGGAAATGTGCATTGGCTATGAGGGGGGCTTTAAAGGGGTGAAGGGGAAAGTAAAAACATGAATCATGTAACCATGGAAAATTTTTCTAAAAAAGTAAAATATTTAAATAAAAAAAATAAAGAAAAAGTATGGTGGTTAAAAAAATTCTACGATTTTAATCTCCTTAATTCCACAGATAAGGACACTGTGGTCCACAGAGGCTAGTTAACTTGTCCAAGGTCAAATGGAAAGTTAGTGATAGAACCAGATACTCTCATCCTAAAAAACCTTCTCGTCTTTTCCCTATGTTCTCTTTAACATATTCTCTTAACTACTGAATCCTTTTAATTGTGATAAAATGAGGATGTTTAGCTTATGGTCATTTTAAGAAAACATTGAATTGATGATGAGAAATGTTACTGTTCATTTACATGTCTTCCTAAACTCATCTGTTGAATTGAAAATTCTAGTAAGGTGTTCTACAGAATAGAACCCACTTTTAGCAAGTTGATTACTTGCACGTTGACTCTTGCTTAGATTAAAGAACACATTATTGGCTTTGTCATAAATACCCTCAAACATTTATTTCATGAGCTAATTGAAATGAGTCAATACTATAATTGGATATATTGGCATCTATTAGCATATGGCTGTCAGTGAGATCCTAAGAGAGGAGAAGTGTGTAGTGGATGTACTGAAGATTAGATTTTTGTCTCAAAGTGCAAGATGGTTTGACAGACTTGACTGGTAAAGCCTGAATAAAAAGTAGTCCTTTCATTCATAGATCATTGTTCACAGACCTAAAGCTGGAAGTGACCTCAAAGGCCAAAGAACTCAAGTCTCTTTCATATATATGGAAACTAAGGCCCAGAAAGTTGAAATGACCATCAAAGTCAAACAAAGATGTTTCATTGATGTAACTAAGCAAGTGTGATTTAGTTGAGGCTAGTCTGACCAGTTAATTCATTGATTTGCCCTCAGAAATACAGTTCAATATATTCTACTCCTTTCCATCTGTATCTGTCCTAGTACTCTTTCTTCTTTTCTCTCTCTTCTTTTTAAACCTTTATCTTCTGTCTTAGAATCAATACTAAGTATTGGTTCCAAGGCAGGAATAAGGGCTAGGCAATTAAAGTTAAGTGACTTGCCCAGGGTGAAACAGCTAAGAAATGTTTCAGGCCATTCAAATTTGAACCCAGGACCACCTGTCTCCATGCCTGGCTTGGGCCTCTTAGCTACCCTTATTCTTTTCTGTTAATCACTATGTATTTTATTTTTGCTCCTCAGCTCTAATAGAATCCTCTGTTTTTCTCATTAAAAATATAGACCGTATATTTTTAGATAATTTTTCTCATATGAAGATTATCTGTTTTGGGGATTACTAGCTATTGAATCCCAAACTGGCTTCCTTAACCCACTTCAGACTACACCTTACTTCCATCAGTCAGAGGATGCTCTTGGAAGACAAAGTGTAAGGATGGGATGGGACAAAAAGAGCCAGAAAAAGGCCATTGGTGACAGTTGGTGACAGTTAAGACCAGAGGGGATTCTGGGAATTCTCTGGAGAAGGAGGACTTCCGGCAGAGAACTGAGAGAGGGAGGAGGAGAACATCTTAGCTCTAATCCAGTCCTGAGGGCGTCCTGAGGATCTTTCTTTGGACATTGAACCCCTATTCCCTGGTCAAAGGCATCCCATCACATCTCACCCAGCAAGACTTTAATCATGGAGTCAGCTAAATGTTTTGGGACTCTATTTTGGGAGCGATCTCGTAGGCTCCTTCTCCCATTCCACAACCTTGCTGAGAGACTCTTTCCAGTCTAACTTACAATTATAGAAAAGGATAGAAATAAAAACAGAAAGAGCAGGGACAAAGGGGGAGATGCTTGGGAGCAGGAACCCCAAAGATTCCCACCCAAGTGATGGACCCCATAGAAATAGAGAAGAGGGCACCCCAAAATCCCTCTGCCCTTCACCCCTTTCCCCAATCCCTATATTGATATTAATAAAAATCATTCATTATTCAGATGGCGTTCCAGAGTGCCTGAGAGACGAGGGGGAGGGGAATCACAGCATGGTCTGGCTGACTCCATCTTGAAACCAGACCACCCACTGTGAAGTTGGCTGACCTCTGGGGAGGCTTGCCCTCATTCAGAATCAGATTGGGGTCCCCCATAACTCCTCTCATAGGGAAGCCTTGCTCCTAAATCCTATGGGGACAGCACCACCATCTGGGTCACCCAGTTTCAGGGCGACACCCCCTCGGAGTCTCTGAGTGTATATTCAGAGGGAGGGGAGAGCTAGAAGAGAGCACCTCACCTCATAGACTCTCTCAATCTCCCCTCCAACCCTAACATTTGGGTACTGGCTCTTTTTATTCTTACAAAAGTAACTACTGATCATCCTATCTTGCATTTGCATTGTCATTTTTTGTCTTTAATAATTCACATTAATTGTAATTATTAATATAATTGATTGTGAAATAGGACTGGTATTATTTTTTTTGATGAGGAAATGGAGACTGAGAAAAGTGAAATAAATCACTAAAAATTATCTCACTAGCCAATAGAAGAAATAATATTAGAACCCAGAGCCCTGACCTCTTAGACCCAAGAAACTTATTCTGTTTTATGCTGGAGTGAGTGAAGGATCATCTGTTTGGAGCTCAAAGAGACCTTGAGGTAGATAGAGATCAAGTGACTTGCCTTAGGAACTAATAGCTAGGACATATTGGGGGTCAGGTCTTCCTGACTCCAAGCCTAGAACCCTATCCACTGCGTCCCCAGATATAATCAACACTGGTGATTATATACAAGGCAAGTCACTTCAACTCTATGGGTTTCACTTTTTACATCTATGAAATGGAGATAAAAATATGTATACTAATTACTTCAAGTGTGACTTGGGAAAAGTGCTTTATAAACCTTAAATTTTTCTCTGAGTAGATCCATTGTTATTATGGTCATAAAATACTTTTATATATTTTCTTTCTCTAAAAGCTAGCCTATTTCTAGGAGTCAGTAATATGAAATTCTTCAGTGAATTAGAAGAGGCATAATGCCCTAGCAGTACTGATATAGAATTGTAAGGGGTCATAAAGATTATTTAGTCCAACTTCCTCATTTTTCAGATGAAAAACTAAGATTAAGTTAATTTAAAGGATGGCTATGGTTTTGCATGACCATATGTATTATTGATATATTGCTTTTCTTCTCAAGGAGTAGAGGAGGGGCAGGAGAGAGAGAGAGATAATTTGGGACTCAAAAAATTTAAAAAAATGAATGTAAAAAAATTTTAAATGCAATTGGGAAATATTTAATTAAATTAATAAAATATACATTTAAAAACTATAGAGATAATAAATCTGTTATACCTGATTGGTATGAAGATGAGATTGACTCTCCCCTTGCATCAGACCACATCTGGACAGTTATGTTCCAGATGACACATTTTAGAAAAGACCTTGACAACGTGAACTATATCCAGAATAGAGTGAGTAGGATGGTAAAAGGACTGGAGTTCATGCCACATATGTATCAGCTGAATGAATTAGGGATGTTTTGCCTGGAAAAGTGAAGATTTAGTAGGAATACAATAGCTACTTTTATATATTTGAAGGTCTGTCATAGAGAGATTAAATTTGTTTTGTTTAGAACCCGATGACCAAAATAGGAGCCTTAAATAGAAGCTTCAGAGAAACAGATTTAGGGCTTGAAGGGAAAACTTCTTAACAAATCTACCGAAAAATGAAGCAGTATGGCCTGGCATACTGGGCAATATGCTTCCACACTGGAAATCTTTAGCTGCTGACTCTGTTATACAATGGAAAGAATACTGGAGCCCTGGGGAATTCTAAAGGAGGACTTGGGGACTCAGAAGAGACACATCTGATACTACTTGTGTAACCTTAAGAAGGTCTTTTAACTTTTAACTGAGCCTCAATCTCCTCATCTGTAAAATGAGCTGGATTGTTTAGGTCGCCTTGAAATCCCTTTTACCTATAGATCTATAGTTTGTACAAGGAACTTTTGTTTAGATTGAAGTAGACTGAATCTATGGTTCTTTCCAACTCAGAGATTCTGTAATTCTCTGATCTTTTGAATCCAAATCCAGGGCTCTTTCTTCCATAACAAGCTGCCTCCAGCCAAATCTAATTAAGAAAGCAAGTCATCGCAAACACCACACACAATATAATGTATTCTGGATTCAAATATGAAAGATCCCCTCCAACAGTGCACGTAATTGAGTGTTCAGGGGATATAATTTAGGAAAGGAATAGTTGGTCCAACTTCTATATGAAAGTACAGTTTTATGAATGTGACCTCAAGGGCAAATGAAAGCCAGAACACTTATTGACCTCAACCTTATTAAAGCACCTTAGGTGGTTACCAATGATGGAATTACAAAATGTTATAGCTAATACTGACCTTAGAGAAGAAGTAGAATTGCATATTAAAAAGAGGATGGGAAATGAAGACATAATTTCATTTCTGAACCCTGTCATTTCCTACCCATGGGAACTTGTGAGCATCCTCTTCCAAGTCTCAGTTTAATCATCCACAAAATGGGGATAATTATACTTGTACTTCCTAGCTCATAAGTTTGTTTTGAGGAAAAATTTTTTTGTAGAACTTTAAAACACCACAAAATTTGATTCTGAAAACTATTAAAAAGTAGTGATTTGGAGAACCACACAGCTTGACCAAAGGTGGCATAGGGAAAATAAAGAGTAATCCTCTGTCTCCCACTAACATGTTTCTTTTTCTTGATATTGCAAAAACCAAAGATATAATATAGATACAAATCTCAAAACCAAAAGGTCCAACTATAAATATTTAAAAGAATTAGCTTTTGTGATTGGAATGGAACAAAAAGAATGGAGAACTAAGTGCTATCAATGTATTTTGACTGCAATGAACTTTATTGAATCTTAGCATTGGAAGGGATATAAAAAGCTATTTAAGTTCAACCACCATGCCAAGAACAGTGATGGTTGGGGGTGGAGATGAGGCAGCAGGGAGTCCACTACCGTTCAAGGAAATCTATTCCACTTTTGGTGAATTCTAATAGCTAGGACATCTTTTTCCTCTTACAATTCACTTTATCTGTAAAGGATTTCCAAACATAGTTGTGCCTTCTGCCACCTAAATTGAAGCACAAAAATTTTAATCATCCTTGTATTAGGTAGCAGTTCTTCAAATACAAAAAAACAATTCTATTCAAAGGAGTTACTAACTTTGACTCTACCATCTTTTGTTTCTTTTGTTGAATTTTTGACTCCATTTCAGTTGTTAATTTATCCTTATTAAATCTCATGAATTTGTGAGCTCTTTAAGGAGAGGTACTAACCTTTGCTTCTTTTTTTTATCCTTAACATTTAGCATGATGCCTGGCACACAGTAGGTGCCTAATAGGTACTTATTGATTGATTTTATTAGAGATTATCTGATATTCCAATCTATTAAAGTCTATTTGTATTCTGACTGTTCTGAGTATGTTAGGTATTGAAAAGCCTACTATCTATGCTGTCATCTGTGTGATTGATAACAGTGCCAAAATTTGGTAAGACCAAGCACAAGATCCCTGGGTCACTCCATTAGAGAACCTTCCAAGTGACACCAAATTATTTATGGTTATAGTTTTAACTTAGTTAATCATGCAAATTCTGAATACCCCTATCTATGATATTGTCTAATCTAATCTATTTCTCTCCATATTGTTCTTGTGGACAATAAAATATCGTGATTTCGCCAAGTATTTTGTTAATTTACAGGCACGTCATATCTGCATCATTTCAATGATTTAGCATTCCATCATGTTAGGGGTAGGGATAGGTCCTGGACTTGTTATCTACCAGTGACTGGATACCTTTGATCTTTCTAAGCAGGTAGACCTCCTGATCTATAATTTTAATTTTCCTGTAAAACAAACAAACAAAGGAAATGAGGTTAGATTGGCATTCTTGATTAATCTTTGCTGGCTTTTTGTGATCATTGTTTCCATTTCTTGTCTTTTTTTTTTAAACCCTTACCTTCCATGTTTGATTCAATACTGTATATTGGCTCCAAGGCAGAAGAGTGGTAAGGGTAGGCAATGGGGGTCAGGTGACTTGCCCAGGGTCACACAGCTGGGAAGTGTCTGAGGCCAGATTTGAACCTAGGACCTCCTGTCTCTAGGCCTGGTTCTCAATCCACTGTGCTATCTAGCTGCCCCCTGTTTCCTGTCTTTTTAAGAATGTATTACCAAGGTTCAGTGAATAGAGACCTAGGTCTGGAGATGAGAGGGTCTGGTTCAGATTTGATTTCAGATACTTCTTAGCTATGTTACCATAAGCAACTCACTTAATCCTAATAGCCTAACTCTTACTGCTCTTCTGCCTTGGAATTAGGACTTAGTATTGATTCTGATATAGAAGATGAGGGTTTTTAAAAAATACATTATAAAGTTTTGACCAAAATCACAGTAAGTCGTTTGGTATGGTATAGTTTGCACATTCACTCTTTTCCATTAAAAAAATCGGAACAATATTTTATTTCTAGTACTTCACCTTTATCATTCTTCAGAATCTTTCACAGATAAATGATAATTCTTTAATTTTACAAGGATGTAGTTTAACTCAGCTTCATGACTTGGACTTATAAGGTCCCCTAAGTATTTTCTTACTTTCTCCCTCCTTATTTTGGATCTAAAAATCCCTGTTAGATAATTTTCAATCACTCTCTTTTAGTCTAAATATTATTTTTTTCTTGGCAGAAAATTGAAAGCAAAAAAAATTGAGAAATTTTATCTTCTTGCCATTCTTATAAATGTTTGATTAATTCCAAGCAGAGATGCTTTTTTGATCTTTTTTTTTTCGGCAACATAGCTTAAAACAAAATCCCTCCAATCCTCACTGTCCTTGGCAGAGAAATATTCTAGTTGTATGTCTTTTCCCAGCAAATTTAAATGATATCTATAGTAATGATATGCCTGTTTGCCTATAGGACCTCTAGTTAACCTTGGTAGTTATTTCCCTGATTATTCATTTGGAGACATCTATATACAGCTGACAAACAAGATGACATGAAAGGAGGAAAAAGACTCAGCAGTTTTGGTAGAGTGTTTTCAAGATAACCTGCAATCAGAATAATTAATTTAAATGCAAATGTGATATTAGTTCTTGGAAAAGCTTTATCTTATGAAATGAATCATCTAATTATGATTTTGAGCTTTTCCAATAATTGTAAAGGCATGAGAAATCTTTTCCAATGGAAAGCATGTATTAATGATGCCTTTTGTTTTTAAAGAACAGATACTTCTGGAAACATATTCTTCTTTTCTCAGTCCCAAACTTTTTCCTCCAACTTTTTTTTTAATTCTAGGTTCTGTTAATCGACATTGTGTCAGTTGTTACATGAGGGTTGCTACTCAAAAACCTCTCTAAGTCTGCACTCATGCATTAAATGGTCAGTCAGTCAGTCAACAAATTTAATTAGCACCTACTGTGTTTCATTGTGCTAAGCACTAGGGATAACCAATGAAATTGATTTAGATGGGAAAAATGACTTTGAGCCAAATTTGTTGACCAGAAAAACAACTGGTTAATAACTAATTGAATAAATTATTCTACGTATAAAATATATGGATCATTATAGCTAGGAGGGATTTTACAATTGTTTTTAGAATAACCTCTAATGCTATAGGAAATGGACCTAGTGTGAGACCACAAAGGGACTCAGAGTAACTTAACTGACTAACCTAGGCCCTGTAGCTAGTTTGTATCAGACCTTAGATAGTCAGGCAACAAATGTTTATTAAGTGCTTACTATGTAAGAGGCACTATGCTATGATCTGGAGTCAAAATTGTGAACTTCCGAGTCCTTCTCTCATGTTTATTCCCCACTATCTAATATTCCTTTGTGTCTTTTTTTTCATAGGTAATTTTTTGCTAGTGAGAAACTCTTTTTTGGGAGCTATGCTTCTAAATGATTTCCAAAATAGGAAGTTTAGTTTAATAAAACTTGTTTTTTAAAAGTCAGTGTGTTAGGGGCAGCGAGTCGACTCAGTGGATAGAGAGCAAGGCCTGGAGGTCCTGTGCTCAAATCTAGCCTCAGATACGTCCTAGCTGTGTGACCATAGGCAAGTCATTTAACTCCAGTTGCCTACCCCTTACTTCTCTTCTGCACAGGTTAAAATAAAAACTCAATGTGTGGATATATGAACAAAAGTGTATATTACATATATGTGTGTGTATGTATAAACCAACTTTCCAGAGTGAGCTTGCCTTGTTAGAGTTACTAAGGCAATGGAATCACATTAACATTGCCTTAAAAGTAGAACTTCAGAAAGTAGTTGACCAGTTTGTGATTTTCAAGGCACAAATATGATCTCATTTTATTTTTAAAAATATTTTTTAAGGGCTTCCGGGTTAAGATGGCGGCAGAGTAAAAAGCAGCTCTGAACCTCTCCTGACCTAAACACACAAAACTCCTCAAGGGGACATTAAAACAAGTCCACACAAATGGAGGAACCCCACAACAGGGCACAGCGGGGAAGGTACGTGGAATCGAGGCATTTCCATGCTATAAAGGGGTGAAACAGCTCTCACTAAATCTCGGGCTGAGCAACCACCCCACCCCCACCCCCTCCACACACACCACCTATAGCACCGAAGCAAGTTAAAAAGAAATAGAGCAAGTTTGGGGCACCCATCGAGTCATTGGCAGCTCCGGGGCCTGTTCCTGAGAGCAGCAAGATTTGGGACCCCAATAAACCAAAGAATGCACCCAAAATTTGAGCGTGGGAGAGCGCAGGTGAGGCGGAGGCATGGGTGGAGGCAGACATAGCCATGAGCCAAAGCTCTAAAACCCTGAGTGGGGAACCAGTGCAGACGGGGATACGACTGTGGAAGCAGCGCCCTGAGACTCGTAAAGGAACCTCCAGCAGAGGATCAAGCAAGGGCGTCCACCAGGGGGCTTGACCTTGGAAAAAACCAGAACTCAGACCTCAGGAGCCAAAAGACCGCGGCGAGGATAAAGCTGAGAAGCTGCTGGGCTAATGATGGCTACCCAGACTCAGGAAGTTCAGAAGAGAAAGAATAACAACAAGAAAAAGAAGTCTTTAACACTCGACAACTTTTACACAGAGAAAATTTGGACAACCGAGCAAACAGAGGAGGAGAACAAACAAGCATCTGGACCCTCCTCAAATAAGGAAACCTTCTCACAAGCTATGGAAGAGTTCAAAACTGAGATTCTGAGGAAGATGGAAGAGATCTGGCAAGAAAATAACAGTTTAAAAGGTAGAATCTTGCAATTGGAAAGTGAGGCTCAGAAATCAAATGAACTGATGAGCAAATTGAACACCAGAAATGACCACATTGAAAGGAAAACCAAAAGATTATAGCCGAAAACCAGTCCCTAAAGGCTAGAATTGAGCAATTCGAAGCTAATGATCTCTCAAGACAACAAGAACAAATAAAACAAAGTCAAAAGACTGAAAAAATAGAAGGAAATATGAAATATCTCAATGAGAGAGTGACAGACCAAGAAAACCGGTCTAGAAGAGACAATTTGA
>NC_058131.1:379344779-379383493 GCF_016433145.1 Gracilinanus agilis | reverse complement strand
TATTTATTTTCTTCTTCTCCTAATCTCTATCACTCTTATTCTCAACTATGCATACCTTCAGATGGAGCTCATTACATTTCCTAAATGACAAAATGAAAGGAAAGGGGAAAATATCTCAGTATTCCACCATGACATCGGCCAATCAGAAAAAAATTAATCCTTTCAAATCATACAAGATGAATGCATAATATTAATTTAAAATATATTCAGGTACAATCCTAAAATATGTTATCAAGAGCTTAATATAAGCCAATCATAATGTGTTAATGATACAATGGCAAAAATTAAAGTCCTTGTCCTCAAGGAACTAATATTTTATCAAGAACCATGTATTTATATATATATATATATACATATATACACATATATGTACATATGTGTGTGTGTGAGTATGTGTACATAAGGAAAATATATAAAAATATATTTAAAATATATTAGTAAAATATATAAAAAACAAATGTATGATAACTTAAGAGATATATAAAACCATTAACAGCTGGAGGAGGGATAAGGCAAAATCTTGTGTTGAAGATGTAGTTAAATCTGAACTGTAAAAGAAACTGGAGATTATATGATGCATCTGTGAGGAAGGGAGTACATCATGGAATAGAGAGCAAACTTATGAGATAGGAGATTGAGTGTGCCATGTTTGACCAAAACTAAAATGGCAAGTTTGGTGTTTTTTTTTTTTTATAGAATATGTGAATGGAAATAACGCATAATGAGATTGTAAAGGTAAACTGAAGTCAGGTTATAAAGGACTTTATTAACTAAACAGAGGAGTTTGTATTTGACCCTAGTGTAACAGACAGTCACTGAAGTTTATTGAAGATGGGATGGATGGTCAGAGCTATGTTTTAAGAAAATCTCTTTGTCAGCTGTGTGGAAGATAGGTTTGAAAGGGAAGAAAGAGACTCAAGGCTAGGTCATCAATTAGAAAGTTTTTCCAATATCTAGGTAAGAAATGATAAAGACCTGACCTAGAGTCATTCCTGACTATTTTATCAGAAGAACAGGTGCCACAGATGTTGTAGAGATAGATTCTATAAGACATGGAAACTTGTTGAATATGTAGGGTGTGAGGATGAATAGATACACAATTTATTCACACACAGTAAATCCTTCATATACACCAATGTCCTCCTATCATCCATCTTCCCCAGGATGTAAATGTCATTTTGCACAAGCAAGCAGCTATTTGCCATGTGGTGACATCCTCACTCATTACCCCTAGAGTATATATGTCAGTACAATCAGCCACTGGATGAATACCTCAGGGGTTTTCTTTTATGCTTTGCCTGATACTTTTAGATAAAGGGTCTCTCTATAAGGTGAGGAAAAGGTCTCTGTTGTAGAATATCTCATGTTCATGACATGACCACCCAATTTTGTATGTGCTGCCACTCTCAGGCAAGTTCCATCTATGGTTTCTGCCTCCCTGACACCTGAGGCCAAGGTATGGCCAAAAAGAATGAGGATATCTCTGAGTTTTGATTTCCCAAAGTCTTTTTTCTCCTACAGGTCATGGTAGTATAAGGAGTTTTATTCATTTCTTTGGAATATTCCCATACTCTAATTGATATTTATCTGAATTCTGAACTAGGCAATTGTTGCCTTGACTCTTTATTTGACTTCAACCTGGGGATAGACTTTCTCTGTCTCCAATTCCTTGCTTCCTCTGAATTTTTATGCATCTGGTCACTTGATGGTCCAGCCAATTCACACATGGATAACATGTCATTGCAAAGAACTGTCTTAATAGAAATCCATTTGTTTGATGATGCTAACCTATAGGTTGGTAGAGTCCCTCATCTATTGGTTATCTGATGTGGCGTGACTTTTCATCAGTCAGTTATCTCATGTTTTCTAGTGATGCCAAGGTTATATAACAGGACTCTATATTTTGGCTGGAATTCCTGGCAACGCACCCTAACATCGTGATGTTGTTTGTTCTCCTCAAGGTGCTCGTCTTTGCTGAGGTCACAATTAGGCAGTACACTTTTCTCAACCTTTCTCTCAGTCTCATGATATCAGAAGTTAGCATAGTCTATACTTGTGTTCTGTTAAGATTTCACTAAATATTTTCCTCATAACAGTCCTGTGAGGTAGGCAGCACAAGTGATAGTATTCCCAAATCATAAATGTGAAAACTGAGAGTCTAATTGAGAAAATAATTTGCCCCCGGGCCACACGGCTTTTGAGTGTTGGATCTAAGACATGCCCCCTATTGTCTAAACTCCAAATCTAGCTTTCTTTCTAGTATACCATGCAAGTAGAAGGGTTTCTTGATGCTCTCTTTCCTTCAACACCCCATCCACACAAGTAAATGAACAACTGAATTTCCTGACCAAATATAATAGCAGTAATTATCTAGAATTTTAACATTTGCCAAGTACTTATGTACATTATCATTTTGGTAACATTTGATCTCGCTTAATATGTATAAACATCATGGCAATACTCCTGATCAGACTATAGGCATACACTTGATATTTCACATGCTGACTCCACTCTGATATGTGCTTTGTATTCTATCTTCTGAATATTAAACAGTGGTTGATTGGACTATTTCATCTGGGAATATCCTTGAAGGCAGAATAGAATTGTCCTAAATGTACCTAATCACTACCAGAACAGGGGCTTCTCTAAACAAGGGGATCTCAAAAATTTCAACACTGCAGACCTTAGCAAGCAATCCATATATTAGGAAATGCTTCCCTTACAATATATTGTTGGTATGGGCATATTGAGTCAAGTGGTGATGGTTTTCTGGTCCCCCTCCAACCACAAGAAATCTATGCATATCAACTCCAAAGTTTGGCTTTGCATCTAGTTGCTATAGTGAATAGAGTGCTGGGTCTGGAATCTGAAAGTCACAAACACTTACTAGTTATGTGACCCTTATCTTCTGTTTGCTTCACTTTCCTCAATTGTAGAAATGGAGATTTATAATATAGTTATAATTATGTAAAATATAAATAATTATGTTATATATGTTACATACGATATAATAATTATAATAGCACTTGCTTCTCCAGGGGCTTGTGAGAATCAAAGGAGATATTTGTAAAACACCTAGCACAATGTCAGACACATAGTAGGCCCTTAATAAATGCTTGTTTCCTCTTTCCATTCCTTCTTCCCTTCCGTAAGCCCTTAATAAGTGCTTGTTTCCTCTTTCCATTCCTTCCTTCTTTCCTTCTGTTCTCTAGATAAAGAACTCCAATGAATAGTATCTTTCTTGGAATACGTCTAACATGTATAATAATTGGAATGCATGTTAGCTACCACTGAGGGTCAATAAAATACATTCTATATCATATCTGGAGCAGGGGTTTTTAATGTGGGTCAAAAAACTTAAAAAATTATTTTGAGCATAGTTCAATATACTAATTTTCCTTGATAATTCTCTGTGGTTTATTTCCTAAAATTAAAAATTTTATTCTATGAAGGGCTCCTTAGGTTGTACCAGACTACCAAAGGGGTCCATGATTCAAGAAAGGTTAAGAAACTTTTCTCTAGATTTTTCTTTTTAGCTCAGATTTCTATAATCATCATGGAGTATATGGGGTCTTTCACTCTTTGATATAATATTAACTTTTTAAAATTTCTGCTTCTCCTTTGACAATATCTCATGAGCCAGTTCCTTTGGATCATATTCTTTCCCTCTGTCCAGGAATATAAAATTTGTATGTCTTCATCCTACAACTAAATCTGCTGCCAGATATCCCGTTCAACCCAACTAGAGAGGATTGGCTCAGAGCTTCCACTGATGGTGCCAGGCTCCCTGGGGAACATTGTATGCCAGGTACTCTGCCTGATTTGTTCACTTGTCTCCCCTCTACAAGATTCACCAGGGTTTCTAATTCATGAGGCCTTTGGGATAAGTCATCTAAGGCCACATAGCTTCTTCTTGGCCTTCACCAAACAATGTACCCATAATTTACAAGCCAGCTATGTATCCTTGTCTGGTGGTATCCAAATTGAATCTCATTAGATTTCAGGGCAACAGTTTTTTTTGTTTGTTTTATTTTTATTGCTCAACTGCACTCCATACAGATAATCCAGAAATTTTTGGTGACAGCCCATGTCAAGACCCAAATAGGTACCTGTTAATGAGCCTCTGGTTAACAAATAAAATAGAATGACAGCATCCATCACTTTCCTGTAGGAAAACTGTTTCTAAGGCAACCAGGCTGATATCAGTGTGTAACACAATGGACTTCTTTAGAATAGCAAAAGCCAAATTTGGTGCAAATATAAGGCAGGTGATATTTGAAGGATATTCTCACTTCCTACTCCGGCAATCAAGTTCACACTATTCATTTAGTTTAGAGCAATGGTCATTCACATGTTCTTCCTTACTTTCAAACTTTCCTCCTTAATATTCCTTGAAATTAACATTCCTTTTCCCCACTCTGCCTATTTGCAGGTTTCCCACCTCTTCATGAATGAATACTACCTCCTAACTCTAGTATCTTAGCATCCCAAACTTCCTTCAAGGTAATCTCCTGTGCCATCTTCTATGAAGTCTTTCTGGTCTTCCTAGCTATTAGTACTCCTCTGTCTCATATTATTATGGGTATTATTATCCATACATTTTTATTTCTAGTAGAATGCAAACTTCTTGTGGGCAAGGATTATTTTTAATTTTGTTATTATATCACCAGTGCCTACCACAGTCCTTGCATAGTGTCAACACATGTTTATTCATTTGGATTTGGACTGTGAACTTCCCTTTTTTGTTCTTGGGAAACTCTCCAAAGAGAGAGCCACAGGTAAGATCACTGAGAAACTCTGTGATAAGATTAGGACTTTTCACAAATTCCCAATGGTAGACACTAAATATATGGAAATATCTTCAGCCCATGATGGTTCTTTGGATAAAGCCAAATAGTCAATGTATAGGTACTCCTTCACTGAAGATCATCAGATAGAAGAAGGATAAATTCCTGATATGGATGTACAAATACTTGGCAAAACTGACATTTGCCAATTGACAATTTGGGACCAATTATCAACCCATCCTAGGAAACATCTTGAGTAGCCTCTATATCACTTTTCAAACATAGTGAAACCATCCAAAGGGAAAAGTAAAGCTTGTGTCTGACATTGTGATGTCAAACTGTTCTATTTATTAGTTCATTCATTCAGGATCCAGTAGACCACATACACTCCAAATCTCACTATATTCTTTCACATCACTATTACAGAAAAATTAGAAGGCTTTTGAGCCTCAGTAATAATGCCATTGACTAACAACTATTTCTGGTAGCACCTTAAAGAAAGCAATTCTTTGAAATACTTTTCAAAATGATGGGGAGTCATGGAGTATTTGTGCTTCCCCAGATATATTTCTTATCTTACCCATGCAGTGAAAATCATCCAGACCTTAGCAATGCATTCCTCCCTCAGAGGTCCTTTCCATTCTTTGGTCACTGGAGACTCTGTAAAATCAACATCTCACCATCTTCCAATTTACAGTTCAGAGAGCATTTCTAAAATCCTGAGTTGTAGGGAAATTACATGTTCTAATAATGCTGCCTTTTATCCTTGCCATAGAGGAATCAAGGATTATTGGAGTATTCAGATACTGGGTTCCTCTTTGAACAACAATATACTCTTATATCCCTTCAGAGCGGTCATTATGTCCCAAACTAAGTAGTAATTTCAAAAATCTGGTTTCTGGGTATATTAATATAGTTATGAATGATACTTAAAATTATTATTGAAAATTCTAAATGTGTATATGTCCCCTTATATGAGTACTTACTTTCACTTTGGTCATTTAGGTCTAGATCTCTCAACTATTCAATCCACTCCAAAAAACATTTGTTAACTGTTTTCTATATGCAAAGCACTGAAGATACGAAAACAGATTGCCTCAAAAATTGCTCCTAGAATAAAATAAAATAAGTACTGAGACCCATCAGTAAGAATAGCCAAACCCTCTATCTGATCAACCTTTGTTATCAAATTAGCTTCTACCCTTGGATAAATAGATCCAAAGAGTCATTGACAAATGTGGCTCTTCTGTCTTACCTCTTTGTCTTTTGTTTATATAATAAGATGGAATGCATTATAACTAGCTCTTTTGGTGCTTTATCTCCCTCAACTAATCAATAATTGATTAAGAGCATACTATGTGCCACATACTATGCTAAATGCTGGGGATTCAAAGAAAGGGAAAAGACAGCTTCTGTCTTAATAAGAAGGTCAAAATGTAAAGGAAGACAATATATTTCTAAAAAGCTGAAAAGTAGAACTTCCAGGTTAAGATGGCAGCAGAGTGGAAGCAGCTTCTAACCCACACATATAGGACTCCTCAAGAGGACATAAAAACAAATCCAGACGAATGAAGGGACCCCACAACAGAGTGCAGCATTGAAGGTACATGGGATTGGGGCATTTCCATGCTATAAGGGGGTGAAATAGCTCTCACTAAAATAAGAACTAAGCAACCCCTCCCCCCACATCACCCACAATACCAAAGCCAGCGCACAAGATATAAAGCAAGAGTGGGGCATTTATTAAGTTCTTGGCAGCTACCTGGGATGACAAGGGCCTGCTCCTGAGAGCAGCAAGACTTAAGACCCCAAAAGGCTAAAGAACTGGACTTTGAACACAGATCTTGAGCTCAGGCACAGATCTTGGGTGGGGACCCAGTGCAGAGGGGTGCATGCCTGTGCAAGCAGTGCCCTGAGACTATTAAAGAAGCTTTGGGCAGAGGATCAAGCATGGGGAACGCCAGGTGGTTTGACCCTGAGAACAACTAGACTTGAGACCTCAGGAGCCTAAAGAGTGCAGACCAACCCTGGGCATGAGGATAAAGCCGAGAGGGCGCATGACACTGTGACTCAGACAAAAGCTGCTCCACAGGTCTATAGGATAGGCAGAGAGCCTGTCTGCCTCACTCAGACTTCTGACTGAGAAAGAAATAATAATGGCAAGCCAGGCACAAGAACCTCAAAAGAAAAAGATCAAGAAGAAATCTTTAACACTCGACAACTTTTACACAGAAAAAATCCAGACAACAGAGCAAACAGCAGAGGAGAACAAGCAAATCCAAATTTTGGGGGGGGTTTCCAATCACATCCAAACCTTCCCAAAAAAATGAAAATTTATCAAAAGCTCTTGAAGAGTTTAACTCTGAGTTCATGAGAAAGATGGAAGAGATTTGGCGAGAAAAGTGGGAAATAGCTCAAAAGGAAATTAACAGGTTAAACGACAGAAACTCCCAAATGGAGAAAGATGCACCAAAATCAAATCAAATGATAAGATATTGGAGGAAACCATGAAAAACAGAATAGACTAAATCAAAAAGGGAAATCAAATGATTATAGCAGAAAACCAGTTTCTAAAGACCAGAATTGGGCAAGTGGAAACCAATGATCTTTCAAGATCAAGCAAGAACAAATAAAGCAAATTCAAAAAACTGGTAAAATAGAAGGAAACATAAAATGTCTCATTGAGAAATTGACAGATCAAGAAAACAGGTCTAGAAGAGACAACCAAGGACCACCTACATGACTATATACTTCCAGGGGAAAGTATGGGCATTCAACAAAATAGAAGATTTCCAAATATTTGCACAGAAAAGACCAGGACTAAATAGAAGGTTCAATATCCAACCACAAAAACAAGAGAAACATGAAAAGGTAAATAAGAAACAGAGGGGAAAGAAGGAAAACCCTTATTTTTAAATTTGCCTCTTTAAGGGCTTCAATAAGATCAAATTGTTTGCAATTCCTATATGGAGAAATGTTATGTGTAATTTTCAAAAAACTGTATTCACTATTATAGTAATTAGAAGAAATATTCACAGGGAGAGGTTGGAGTATTAAATGGTCTAAGATGATATGGGGCGGGGGGAATAAAGAGGGACGGTGAATAGTAGATGGCACCAAGAGAAACTTGAATGAATGAGAAAAATAAGATGTTCTATACCACACAAAGAGGGCATGGGAAGGGGAGGGTATGAATTCTATTATAAGAAGGAGAGGAAGAAAGCATTAAGAGGTAATATTTAAACCTTATTCTCAGTGTAATTAACCCTCAGAGGGAAGAGTAGCTATATTATCCATTGAATTATAAAACTCTATCTAACCCTACTGAGGAAGTCAGAAGGGATAAACCAAGGGGAGCAGGGGAGTGGGGAGGTCAAAAAAGGGAGGGGAGAAGAAGGGGGAGGGAATTCATTAGGCCTTTAAAAATAAAAAAAAGGGGAATAATAAGGGAGGGGGTAGAAAGGGAAGTTAATTAAGGGAGGGGATAAGAGTTACCTGCTTAAAGCAAACCACTGGTTTAAAAGGAAATAGTGTAAAAAGAAAGGGTGGAACTAGGGGAGGATACAAAAATGTCAGTGAATACACAACTGATAATTATAACTCTGAATGTGAATGGGATGAACTCTCCCATAAAATGGAAGCAAATAGCAGAGTGAATTAGAAACCAAAACCCTACCATGTGTTGTTTACAAGAAATACATATGAGGCAGGTGGACATAAACAGGTTGAAGGTTAAGGGCTGGAGCAAAATATTTTGGAGTTCAACTGAGAAAAAGAAGGCAGGGGTGGTGATCATGATTTCTGACAAAGCCAAAGTAAAAATGGATCTAATTAAAACAGACAGGGAAGGTAATTACATCCTGATAAAAGGCAGTATAGACAATGAGAAAATAACAGTACTCAACATGTATGCACCAAAGAGTATAGCATCCAAATTCCTAAAAGAGAAACTGGCAGAGCTCAAGAAGGAAACAGATAGGAAAACTCTACTAGTGGAAGATCTAAATATTCCTCTTTTCGATCTAGAAAAATCAAACCAAAAAATGAATAAGAAAGAAATAATAGAGGTGAATGAAATTTTAGAAAAATAAGATTTAATACATATGTGGAGGAAAATAAGTAGGGAGAAAAAGGAATACACCTTCTTTTCAGCTGCACATGGTACATTCATAAAGATTGACCATGTAATAGGGCATAGAAACATTGCAAACAAATGCAAATGAGAAGAAATAAATGTAACCTTTTCAGATCATAATGCAGCAAAAATAATAATTAGTAAGGGCACAAGGACAGGCAAATCAAAAACTAATTGGAAATTAAATAATATGATTTTAAAAAACCAGTTAGTTAAAGAAGAAATCACAGAAACAATTAATAATTTCATTGAAGAGAATGACAATGATGAGACATCCTACCAAACTCTGTGGGATGCAACTAAGGCAGTACTCATGGAAAAATGTATATCCTTGAGTGTATGTATTAACAAATTAGAGAGGGCAAAGATCAATAAACTGGGCATGCAAATTAAAAAACAAATTAAAAATCCCCAGCTAAAAACCAAATTAGAGATTATAAAAATTAAAGGAGAAATCAATAAAATTGAAAGTAAAAGAACTATTGAATTAATAAATAAGACTAGAAGCTGGTACTTTGAAAAACAAACAAAATCGACAAAGTACTGGTCAATCTAATTTAAAGAAGGAAAGAAGAAAACCAAATAATCAGTATCAAAGATAAAAAGGAAGACGTTACCTCTAATAAAGAGGAACTCAAGGAAATCATTAAAAACTATTTTGCTCAATTATCTAGCCAATAAATATAGCAACTTAGGTGAGATGGATGAATATTTACAAAAATATAAATTTCCTAGATTAACAGTAGAAGAAATAGAATACATAAATAATCCCATCTCAGGAAAAGAAATTGAACAATCCATCAAAGAACTCCCTAAGAAAACAATTCCCAGGACCATATGGATTCACAAATGAATTTCCAAACTTTCAAAGAACAACTAATTCTAATACTATACAAACTATCTGACATAATAATCAAAGGAGTTCTACCAAACTCCTTTTATGATACAAATATGGTACTGATCCCAAAGCCAGGTAGATCAAAAACAGGAAAGAAAAGTTCAGACAAATCTCCTTAATGAACATAAATACAAAAATCTTAAATAGAATACTAGCAAAAAGACTCCAGCAAGTAATCATGAGAGTTATTCATTATGATTAGGTGGGATTTATACCAGGAATGTGAGGATGGTTCAACATAAGGAAAACCATTCACATAATTAACCATATCAACAAGCTAACAAACAAAAATCACATGATTATCTCAATAGATGCTGAAAAAGCCTTTGACAAAATACAACATGCATTCCTATTGAAAACACTAGAAAGTATAGAAATAGAAGAGCTTTCTTAAAAACAATAAACAGTATATATCTAAAACCATCAACAAGCACCATATGCAATGGGGATAAATTAGAAGCCTTCCCAATAAGATCAGGCATGAAAAAAGGATGCCCATTATCATTTCTATTATTTAACATTGTACTAGAAACAATAGCAGTAGCAACTAGAGAAGAAAAAGAAATTGAAGGTATCAAAATAGGCAATGAGGAGACTAAGCTATCACTCTTTGCAGATGATATGATGATCTACTTAAAAAATTCTAGAGAATGAACTAAAAAGCTAGTAGAAATAATCAACAACTTTAGCAAAGTTGCAGGATACAAAATAAATGCACATAAATCATTAGTATTTCTATATATCTCCAACACATCACAGCAGCAAGAGGTAGAAAGAGAAACATCATTTAAAATCACCCTAGACAATATAAAATACTTGGGAATCTATCTACCAAAACAAACATAGGAATTATACAAACATAACTACAAAACACTCTCCAAACAATTAAAAGTAGATCTAAACAATTGGAAACACATTGATTGCTCATGGGTAGGATGAGTTAACATAATAAAAATAACCATTCTACCCAAATTAATTTATTTAGTGCCATACCTATCAAATTACCAAAACACTTTTTTACTGAATTATAAAAAACTATAACAAAGTTCATTTGGAAGAACAAAAGATCAAGAATATTAAGGGAAATAATGAAAAAAAAAACATGAAGGAAGGTGGCCTAGCAGTGCCAGATATTAAACTATACTATAAAGCAGCGGTCATCAAAACAATATGGTACTGGCTAAGAAACAGAAGGTAGGATCAGTGAAATAGATTTGGGGTAAATGACATCAGCAAGACAGTGTATAATAAACCCAAAGAGCCCAACTTTTGTGACAATAATCCACTATTTGATGAAAACTGCTGGGAAAATTGGAAAACAATATGGGAGAGATTAGGTTTAGATCAACATCTCACACCCTACACCACGATAAATTCAGAATGGGGGAATAACCTGAATATAAAGAAGGAAACTATAAGTAAATTTAGTCAACACAGAATAGTATACTTGTCAGATGTATGGGAAAGGGAAAATTTTAAAACTAAGCAAAAGTTACCAAAAATTACAAAATGTAAAATAAATAATTTTGGTTATATTACACTAAAAAGTTTTTGAACAAACAAAAATAATGCAACCAAAATCAGAAGGGAAATAACAAACTGGGAAAAAATCTTTATAACAAAAAATTCTGAGAGAGGTCTAATTTCTCAAATATACAAGGAGCTAAATCAATTGTATAAAAAATCCAGCCTTCCCCCAATTGATAAATGGTCAAGGGATATGAAAAGGCAATTTTCAGATAAAGAAATCAAAAGTATTAATGAGCACATGAGAAAGTGTTCTAAATCTCTAATAATTAGAGAAATGTAAATCAAAACAACTCTGAGTTACTACCTCACACCTAGCAGATTGGCTAAAATGAGAGAAGGGGAGAGTAATGAATTTTGGAGGGGATGTGGTAAAATTGGGACATTAATGCATTTCTGGTGGAGTTGTGAACTGATCCAACCATTCTGGATGGCAATTTGGAACTATGCCCAAAGAGCTCTAAAAGAATTTCTGCCCTTTTGATCCAGCCATAGCATTGCTGGATTTGTACCCCAAAGAGATCATAGATAAACAGACTTGTACAAAAATATTTATCGCTGCACTTTTTGTGGTGGCAAAAAACTGGAAAACGAGGGTATGCCCTTCAATTGGGGAATGACTGAACAAATTATGGTATATGCTGGTGATGGAATACTATTGTGCTCAAAGGAATAATAAACTGGAAGAATTCTATGTGAACTGGAAAGACCTCCACGAATTGATGCAGAATGAAAAGAGCAGAGCCAGAAAAACATTGTACACAGAGACTGATACACTGTGGTAAAATAGAATGTAATGGACTTCTCTACTAGCAGTAATGCAATGACCCAAGACAATTTCGAGAGATTTATGGAAAAGACCTCTACCCACATTCAGAGGAAGAACTACAGGAGTGGAAACACAGAAGAAAAACAAGTGCTTTAACACATGGGTTGATGCAGACATGATTGGGGACGTAGACTCGAAACAACCACATCAATGCAACTATCAATAATATCTAAATAAGTCTTGATTGATGACACATGTTAAAACCAGTGGAAATATGCATTGGATATGTGGGGAGGGTAAAGGGGGTGTGAAGTGGAAAGTAAAAACATGAATCATATAACCATGGAACATTTTTCTAAAGAAATAAAATATTTAAATCTTAAAAAAAAAAAAGCTGAAAAGTAGAGAAGGAGGTACCTGCAATAGGGGTATAATTAAGTCCTGCAACTGGGTGGTAGAAGATGAGATGCCTGTACTGGGTCCCATTCTTGGATGGAGGATCTTTCAAGAGCTCTCTAATATCTGCCCTCTATGTTCTCTAATCTGGGGGAGGGAGAGATTTAAGGGGTAAAGAGAAAGAGGCCAAGGGATACTAAAAAGACAGAGTTTCAGAGTGATTCATTCTTATTAGAAGTTAAAAGATTGGGGGCAGCTGGGTAGCTCAGTGGAGTGAGAGTCAGGCCTAGAGACAGGAGGTCCTAGGTTCAAACCCGGCCTCAGCCACTTCCCAGCTGTGTGACCCTGGGCAAGTCACTTGACCCCCATTGCCCACCCTTACCAATCTTCCACCTATGAGACAATACACTGAAGTACAAGGGTTTAAAAAAAAGTTAAAAGGTCAACCTAAAAAGATTTTGAAGCTCAGCCAGGTAGGAGATTGGTCTCTTCCTTAAAGAGAGGATCTGAGAATAATTCTCTGATATCTGCTCCTCAACCTCTCCAAACAGAGACCCCTGCTAGGTTATAAGGTCTCTAATGGCAGTAACTATCTCACATAAATTTGTATCTCCCCAAAACCCATCATTACTCTCTGCATACTATGGAGTCATAAAGTAGCAGACTAGAAGCAGACCCATGAGATTCAAACCCAGGTCATCTGATTTCAAAATCACTGTTCCATTCACTATACCATGATTATTTAAGGTTAATACTGTATTACATCACTTTAATTTCTGGTATGCAGAGTTCATTCTCTTCTTTACTCTATTTAGCATGTCCATCATGTCTAGAAAGATAACAAATTTATGATTTTATACAATTCAATAAGCAATGATACAGCCTTTCCCAATTATCTCCTCTTGGTCACTGGAGACACTAAAATAAAATATCTCAGTATCTTCCAATTGACAGCTGAGGGAGCATTTCTGAAACCCTGAGTTGTAGGGAAATTACATGTTCTAATAATACTGCTTTTTATCCTTGCCATATAGGAAACAAGGATTGTTGGAGAACTCAGGTTCTGAGTTTTGCTTGAAGTCTACAATATGAACTTATATCTCTTCAGAGTCTTTGAGTTACGAAATTAAACCCACTCAATAAAAAGTTTTTTGTACAAACAAAAACAATGCAACCAAAATCAGAAGAGAAACAACAAACTGGGAAAAAATTTTTATAACAAAAAATTCTGACAGAGGTCTATTTACTCAAATATACAAGGAGCTAAATCAATTGTATGAAACATCAAGCCATTTCCCAATAGATAAATGGGCAAGAGACATGAATAGGCAATTTTCAGATAAAGAAATCAAAAGTATCAATAAGCATATGAGAAAGTGATCTAAATCTCTAATAATTAGAGAAATGCAAATCAAAACAACTCTGAGGTACCACCTCACACCTAGCAGATTGGCTAAAATGATAGCAGGGAAGAGTAATGAATGTTGGAGGTGATGTGGCAAAATTGGGACATTAATGCATTGCTGGTGGAGTTGTGAACTGATCCAACCATTCTGGATGGCCATTTGGAATTATGCCCAAAAGAGTGATAAAAGAATGCCTGCCCTTTGAACCAGCCATAGCATTGTTGGGTTTGTACCCCTAAGAGATCATAGATAAACAGACTTGTACAAAAATATTTATAGCTGCACTCTTTGTGGTGGCAAAAAACTTGAAAGCGAAGTATGCCCTATAAATTGGGAATGGCTGAACAAATTTTCATATATGTTGGTGATGGAATATTATTGTGCTCAAAGGAATAATAAACTGGAGGAATTCCATGTGAACTGGAAAGACCTCCAGGAATTGATGCAGAGTGAAAGGAGCAGAGCCAGAAGAACATTGTACACAGAGACTGATACACTGTGGTAAAATCGAATGTAATGGACTTCTCTATTAGCAGCAATGCAATGACCCAGGACAATTCTGAGGGATTTTTGGAAAAGAACACTACCCACATTCAGAGGAAGAACTATAGGAGAGGAAACGTAGAAGAAAAACAACTGCCTGAACACTTGAGTTGATGAGGACATGATTGGGGATGTAGACCCAAAAGGACCACACCAATGCAACTATCAATTATCTGTAAATAAGTCTTGATTGATGACACATGTCAAAACCAGTGGAAATCCAAGTTAGCTATGGTGTGTGTGGGGGATTCGAGGGGGTGAAGGGGAAAGTAAAAACATGAATTATGTAACCATGGAAAATTTTTCTAAAAATAAAAAATTAATTAAAAAAAAAGAAGTTGGCAGGGGAGGAGTAGAGTGGTATGAGAGGGGAGATTAGCACCATCCTGGAGTGTAGCATTCAATACAACTGTTAAATAATAATGTTCTGACTCTGCCAGCAAAGTAAACTATTTTTTAATCTTTTAATTCTTTCAAAAATTCCTTTTAATTATTTGTCATTCTTCGCGGATTGGTTTTATCAATCATGAAAAACTATAACTGTGACTCTACTTTTCAGATAGCTGTAGTTGCCACAATAACAGTTTATCATCTAAGATCCCCTGAGTCTTGGGCAAGTGAAATATAGTTCATGAACTTAAGAGGTCACAGTACCTTTAATCACTACTCCCTGAAGTCCCTTTTCTGACCTTAATGTGAAGCTGGAAACTTTCTTACCTCCCCTTGGGTTGTAATCAGGAACCTGATGTGAAGGTCCCAAGTATTCTCCAAACCCATAAAGTGATTATTTGGTGCCCTCAAGCATTCATGTAGTATAACAGATGGATTTTCCATTTTTAACACAGATAACACAACAAACGAAGTCCCTCTGAGGCTCTCCAGCAGTTATTTCTGCTGTTTTTTATCTGACACCTGTCATTCTGGGGCCATCTCAGTACTATATGTCAGCAAGAGTTTATATTTTGCTTCTGCTTTTTAGGAAAATACTACTTCTTGGGAATAAAGGTAGAATCCCATAGATCAGGGGTCAGCAACATATGGCTCTTGAGCCATATCTGGCTCCACCTCCCACCCTGCCAGTCTGGGCAGAGCCCCAGGATGTGCCCCAGGGAGCCCTTCCCCCACCCCATATTCCAGCATCTTCTGCCTCCATCCTCCTCCTTCCACAGGCGTTTATGGCTCTCATGGCCAAAAAGCTTGCCAACCATTGCCATAGATGATCCTTCCAAAGTACATTACTAATATCTGCTTCAGACAGGGATAAGAAACTACAATTTCCCTCATATAGGGAACTTCCAAATGAGGAAATTCCCTCTTCCAAAAAAAAGTTGGTACCTACTCTACAACTGACAGTAATGTATTTACATTATAAGTTGAGAGGTGCCATGGTATAACTCTTACATATAGTGGCAGGACCATGTTTGGGGATGAAGGGAAACTTCCTCCCTCTTCATTTCTGACAGTTCTCTCCTTGTGAAGATCTGCCTCTGTATTAATTAATCTGAAGTAAGGAGCAGTATGATCACATTCAGTGAACCTCTTTCAAGAAACTTTTCTTGGAAACATGGCTCAAAAAGGAAAGCATTTCCATTATTTTCCTCCCTAAATATTTTTATCTGTATTGTACATACATCCAGAGAATCTAAAATAGTCTTCAGAGTCTTTTCAAAGTGAGCTTGTTGTGTTTTTTGTGGGTCAGTATTCATTCTGACATACTAGTCTTCTAATAACTGACTTACAAATCCATAACTCTCCTTCATTCCACCATTCACAATTGTTTAAATTCTACTATGTCCACACCCTGCCTTCATGATTTCAGGTTCTTGAGTGGTGCTATTTAGAATAGTAAAAAAGAAATATTTCCTTCAGTGAGTAATTTCATTCTTGGTTTGACCCTGACACATCATTCACACAACTCTTACCCCCTTTAATGTTTAAAATTCCCCTCTTCCCTTTTCTATTCTTTCCCTTGTCGTTACATCTACTAGTTTCCACCTTTATTTCTAACTCCTTGCCTGCATTTAGAAAGATGTCTCTTACTAGTCTCCCTGTTGTCATTCTGTTTCTGCTCTTCTTGCCTGCTGAATTTATTTATTTTTCCTGCATTTCTGTTATTTGGAGTTTTCAAGAGGTAAGAAAAAATTTTCAGTTCTTGTTTTCCTTCAAAAATGTTTCAAACTCTCATTTATTATTGAATATCTATATTTTGTACTGCATGATTAAGCTAGCATTTGCAGAATAGGTCACCTTGGGCTTCATTCTGAGCTCCATTGTGCTTTTGGAACACATTATTCTATTCCCTATCCCTTTTTCTAGGGGGAATAGTCTTGTGTTATTTGAATGTCCTTTCCTAAGTATGTGAAGGTCTTTCTCCTCAAGAGAAAGCTTGCAGGACTTCTTTTTTTATGAATGGAATTGTTAAATTTAACCACTCTGTATCTTGGAGTTTGCAGCCTTGGGATTTTTTCTGGAGGTGAGCTGTGAATTCTTTCACAGCTCATTTCATTTTCTATATTTAGAAGTTCTGGGTTGTTCTTTTTGATTATTTCCTTCCTTATGGTGTTAAGGTAACTTGTCCTTTCATGTTCTCCTGGGAGACCTGTGATTTTGAAGTTGTCTCTACAAAGTCTATTTTAGAATTCAGTATGTTTTGCTTGCATAATGAGTGTATTTTCTTTTAATGTTATTGTTTTTTGCTTCTCTTCTTCTAGGTTGCTCATCCCACACCCACATACACACATATATTTATGCTAAAAAAATTCCCATATTAGCTATGTCCAAAATGTTTCATCTAAAATCAATCACCTCTCTGTTATGAAGTGAACATCATATTTCATCACCTGTAATCTGTAATCATATTTGGTCATGACACTGATCTAATATTAGAAATCTTTAAAAATTGTTTTTCTTTATAATGTTGTTGCTATTATAGAAATTGTTTCCCTGGTTATAATCACTTCTTAAGAGCCCATGTATAGTAGAATGGAGTCTAGTTTTGGTTCTGCTCCTGATTTGGGTGATATTAGATAATTCATTTTCCCCTGTGTTTCAAGTTTCATTAAACAAAAGTATATAGACATGTGAATGCATACATAAACAAAAACCTTGTAATATAGAAATAAATATAAATATAATTATGAATATTACAAAGATTCTGTTTTGTTTTCACAACGAGGAAAGAAGAATAAGATAAATTTTTGTAAATCAAAAAATAATCATTTTAAATATCTTTAATAGTATTAGGGTAGAATCAGAGCAAATGTAATATGAGAAATGGAATCAAAGTTATCTCTGAAAATACTTTGTATCACAGAGATAGAATCACAGATTTTTAGATTTGGGAGGGAGCCTAGAGATCATCTATCTTTACAACCTATTCTGGAATTCCCCTCAAAAAACACCCAACAAGAAGTCATTCAGTTTCTTCTTAAACACTTCTTGTGAGTGACCTCCTAAGGCAACAATTCCATTGACATCTCTCCATATGAGTTGGTACCAGTGGTTAGCATAAGGCAGCTAGGAAATACACTCTTTCTTCCAGCTACTTCTTTGTTGGCTGGAACACCAAGGAATAAAACAGAGATGTATCTATACCTGTGACATTTGTCTTCAGGAAACCCTGAGAGCATGGTCTACATGTATTCAAATTCATACTGTTCAAAGTTATAATTATATAAAATATGGTTATTTGTTCCAGCCCAATAGAGATATGCAGTGCAAATTCAAATAGTGCAACCAGTAGAATCATTATTCTCACTAACCTGTAGGAAATTGTAATAAAATACCAGGTAAGCTGGCATTATCATTGTCCACCATTAGCATTTTCTTCTATTGTGAGGATTTTAGCTTGTGGAATTTTAGGCATTAGAGACTAGGCATGGGAAATTATGGCTCCTCTTTAATGATATCCTTTACGCTGGTCTTCCTCCCTTTTTTTTTTTTTTTTTTTATCCAGTGGGTTACAACGGGCATTTAGGTGGCTCAGTGGATTGAGAGCCAGACCTACAGATGAGAGGTACTGTATTCAAATATGACCTCAGACATTTCCTAGCTGTGTGACCCTGGGCAAGTCACTTAACTCCCATTGCCTAATCCTTCCCTTTCTGCTGCCTTAGAACCAACACACAGTATTGATTCTAAGATGAAAGTAAGAGTTTTTTTAGTTTTTGTTTTTTTTTAAGTAGTATGTTCATGTATAACAGGGGTCAGCAACGTATGGCTCTCGAGCCATATCTGGCTCTTTTGAGGGCCAGATATGGCTCTTTCTGCAGGAGCCATAGAGTCAACTGCGGCACAGTAACTAACATCGTGTGTCATGTGATACGTCACGTACCTTTCGGTACCACGACTATCTTCTAAGATAGAAGCTCCCTCATTGATATTGCCGCGCTAGACGAATCCTGGTCTTTAGTTTGACTTGGTAGGTGGGCTGTGTGTGTTCCTCCTTCTGCCCTCCTTTTACTCTTTCCACACCTGTTACTGACATCTTGGGGTTCTGTTTAGTGACTGATCACTTTTGTCTACATTCTCTACCCCTCTGCCTCTGATTTACATGGCTTTATCTCAATGCATTCATGGGGTCTGCACTCCCTATTTGTGGGGTTGTTATTGTTTTTAACTTTTCTACCTGCTCTTAAAGGGGAACTATAGTCAGATTGCACCTTTACATAGGCTTCATTAGTGAGAAGCATTTCTCCCCAGTAGTTGTTTCATTTGATACAGAATGATTGAGTAGACAGCACTGATAAACACCTGTACCAGGAAGTGTGTGTGATATGTCCTGGCCAGTTTTCCATGAAAAGGTACCCTCCTCCCCCACTACTTACTAATGCCTGCACACAAGTCATGTTATTTTCTGTAATCTCCTGATCTCCTACTTAATTTATGTGGCCAATTGGCTTAACCAGCAGGCTGGCAGCTTTTTCTTCTCCTGTTGCCTGACTTGAGAGAGGGAGAGGAAAAAGTATTCTTCCCTGAATTTTTCTCTCTTTATTTCAGCAATTTTCTTAGTGTAAAAGAGGTTTATATGTATATGTGCAGCTATATCAGTACTACAGTGCCCCATTAAGTCTTGTTTTTTTGATTAATAATCAAAATAATTTTAATTAATAACCAGCAAAACCATGCAGCACCAGAAGTCACATTAATGTACTTTATTCATCATTGGTTAGCACATAATAACGTTATTAAAAATAGTTCAGAGACTTATTGTACTTTAAAAGTGTTGTTCTTACATAAAATGCACATATTTACTTGTATTCAGTGTTAAACATATTGTACGGCTCTCACAAAATTACATTTAAAAAAATGTGGCATTTATGGCTCTCACGGCCAAAAAGGTTGCAGACCCCTGTTGTATAACCAAGTGGAATTGCTTGTCACCTCTGGGAGGGGGGAAAAGGAATAGGGAGGAGGCTCCATAAATTATGTAACCATGGGAAAATATTCTAAATTTTAAAAAAAAGAAATAAAAAGTAGTATATTAAAGCTATGCCTTCTCATTATCTCAAAGTTAATTCTTTAAAATATTAAGATATAAGTAGGCCTTCCCATCTACTCTGAAATCTCCCATGAACTCAAGAATTAAGAGGAAACCACTTTGTAAACTTTAAAACATTGCATAAATGTGAGGGTTTTAAAATTTTTGTATTATAGTTACTATTATACCCATTTCACTTGTGCACATTGTTATTGTTTGTTGTTCAATTGTTTTCAGCCACATCCAACTCTTTGTGACCCTATTCAGAGTTCTCTGGACAAAGAACTTGGAGTACTTCTCCAGTTCATTTTAAAGGCTGAGGAAACTGAGGTAAATAGGATTAAGGAATTTACCTGAAGCCACACAGCTAATAAGAGTCTGAGGCTGGATTTTAACTCAGGAAGATGTGACTACCTGACTCCAGTCCCAGTGCTCTATCCACTGGACCATCTAACCACCTGCAGGCATTAAGAGAAAAGTGCTTTGTAAACTTTAAAACCACATGAATGCGAGATATTTTTATTATCATTATTATTATGTCCATTTTACTTGTACCCAAGATGTGCCTTAATTATTTTAAAGGGATGTGAGCTAAGCTTGTGATTTTATGGGTATGAATCATTCTCAGGTAAGAAAACGCCATCTACCAACACAGAGGAGTACCTTCTCTACAGTTTGTAACTTAAAGAGTTTCTTACAACATTGAGTGATTAAATGGCTTGTGTTAGAGGTAGGACTTGAACTCTGATCTTCCTGGTTTTTAAGCAGCTCTCTGTCCCCACAATGCCATACTACTTTTTTTTTTAATAACCCTTACCTTCCATCGCAGAATCAATACTGTGTATTTATTCTAAGGAAGAAGAGTGGTAAGAGCTAAGCAATGGGGGTTAAAGTGAAATAATGGGGATTAAGTGACATGCTTAGGGTCACACAGCCAGGAAGTGTCTGAGGTCAGACTTGAACACAGGACCTCCTGGTGTTGGGGTCTGGTTCTCCATCCACTGAGCCACCTAGCTGGCCCCCATATTACTTCTCTTAATTACTTAATTGCTAAATCCATGAAAGAAAATAAAAAGAGATGGCAACATGAGAACTCCTAAGTGAGGTCATGCCTATTACCAAGTTCTATTAGAATTTCCTGGAGGAAAATCATTTCAGGGCATCTAACTGATTAATGGAAGCTCCTCCATAGAAGCTCAGCCATGATGAGTACTAGCAAAGCCAAAGGCAGCAGAAACAAACTGCTCAGCTGGACACAGGCCTCGCTGGGCCTTTCCCAACGTAGCTCGAGTGCTCATGTTCCACGTCTGCCACTAGGGAACAATACATACCACCTGCTCCCTTTGTATCTCAAGGCTGTGCCATGAAAAATAAGAAAATCTCATTTGTTTCCTGAGTTGTAAGCCATTGAACCTCTTCTAACAGATGCCATGAAAGGTTTTATTTGTTATTTCAAGGTAAACTGTACCTCAACAAGATAGTTGCCATTTGAAAGAATGAAAAGTATATGTTCAAATAACAGTTTACTATTTTACTGACAGAGTAAGCCTAAAATTTTTTAGATGGGCATTTATAAAAGAAATTAGGCCTGGTCCTATAAATTCTCTGCTCCCAGACTCCAAAGTAGTTTTCAATGGCCTCCTGAGAAAATATTTGGGGATTTTGGGCTTATATTCAAGGCCCTCCATAATCTGGCACCACTCTATCTTCACAGCTCCAGTTCACACCAGTCCTAATCAAAATGAAATCATTTTCTCCTCTCCGTGGCAGGTATTTCTTACCTCCATAATTTTGCTCATGCTGTTCCCCTATCTCCCATACCTTGTCTCTTTGATTCCTTTGACTTCCTTCATGGCCAACTCAAATATTACCTCCTGAATGAATCCTTTTGTAGCTTGGCCACCCCATCCTCAATCCCCAGAGAGCATATTATTTATAAGTCTCTCTTGCACTTGTCCTGTGTAATTCTGCACTTTAATATGGGGAATCTCCTTACTGAACTCCATGAATACAGGGAATATATATTTTCCTATATTTTGTGTAACTCAGGATAAGTAGGCAATGCAATAGGCCTGGAGTCAAGAAGAGCTGAATCTGACCTCAGACATGTATTAATGGTGTGACTCTGGGAAAATCATTTAACTTCTGTCTGCCTCAGTTTCCTCAATTTAAAATCGGGATTAGAATAACATCTACTTCATAGTGTTGTCATGAAGTTCAGATGAGGCAACATTTGTGAACAGTTAACACAGAGTCTGACATGTAGTAGGTGCTTTATGAATGCTTATTGCATCAATTATTCTCTCTCTAGTGTCCAAAACTGAAGCTCTGGGCTTAACTAGAACAACTTCTGTCTTCTGATAGAGGGCTTTCTCTATCAGCATGTTATTTGACTTCTGGCCTACCTAGGGTTTTCCCTAAGAACCTCAGAATTTGGCTGATGATTGGTTCTTAAAGACAGAAGGGAAAAAATACCCTTGGAGCATATGCAAGCTAAAGAGATAGTGAATTAAGGAGAGGCTTTATTTAATCCAACCAAAATAATACATAGCAAAAGAATTTCCATTTGAGCATATAAATAGTCAAGATAATACCTCTTCCCCCTTTCCTGGGTCTCCACCTTACCCAAAGATCCAATAAAATTCTCCAAAGTTCTAGGCTTCAAATTCTTCTTTTTTTTTAATTTATTTTTTTATTTTTAAACCCTTATCTTCTGTCTTAGAATCAATACTATATATTGGTTCTAAGGCAAAAGAACAGTAAGGGCTAGGCAATGGGAGTAGTTAAGTGACTTGCCTTAGGGTCACACAGCTAGTGTCTGAGGACAGATTTGAACCCAGGGCTTCCCATTTCTAATCCAAGCTCTCAATCCATTGAGCCTCCCAGCTCTCCCCATCCCAGGCTAAATTCTTCTTGAAGTACTCACTGTCCCTACCATTAAAGGAAAGGATTCTGGAAGAGAGTCATCAGAGCCTCCTATATGATAAACCTCTCAGTTCTCCAGACAGAGCTATTATAATGTTATGTCATACCACTCTGAGTTCACAAACTATGCTATACAATAGTTAAAGCCCTGGGGCCTGGAGTCAGGAAGACCAAATTCAAATCTGGCCTCAGGAACTTAGTCTCTAGTGACCTCAGTTTCCTCATCTGTAAAATGGCGATCATAAGAACACCTCCCTTGCCAGGCTATTATTAGAATAAAATGAGGTATTTATAAAGTGCCTGGAATATAGCAAGTACTATGTAAAAACTTATTCTCTTCCCTCCCCAAACTACAAAGAGAAAATACTTAGTATTCTTAAAAAGGTGATTCCCACTCTCTTGCATCTGCAGAGCCCACACAACTGCCAGGCCTAATGAAAGGCAACATCCAGCTGCTCTTATATATGTCATATTCGTGCCCTGATATACCTTGGCTCTGGCTCCTGCTTTATCAGGAATCTTAGACCAGAGACTCCTCCACTGGTCCAAAAGCTCTTCCATTGTTCCACTGCCATCTCCATTTTCTGATCTGCCTGGGAAAATGATTCCCTGGAGAGTCTATGCAGATGTTCAGACTTAACCTCCTAGAAATCAGTCCATATGTGTACACATTTTCCTTTATTTCTCTCTAACTTCAGATTTTGGTCTTCTAGAACCAATTTTAAAGGAAAAGCTCAAATATGTAAATTTTCCATGAATCAATTGTCAGTTACTAGTAAAGAAGAATCAATATGATGGGAATGGGAGAATAAGACACTCTGGACAAGAATTTTCATATCCCAGAGATGTTCAGTGTTAAAACAAAGGGAGCAATTACAATGGAACAACAAGGAGCCAGGATAGTATCTAGGTACATCATGAGATCCATATCTCCTTCCCACCTCCCAATGTCCAAAAGGCATCCTGTATACAGTCAATGCTTAAAAAAAATTTGTATTTGAATTGAAACTAACATTATCAGTCTACATTTTGAATTGGTATTATGCAATTACATTTTAATTTAAAGAGGAACAACAACAGAAAACTTTCCCCATAAAAGTCTAGAAATGGTTCTAGATTTCAAATAGTTCTGAGAGTCAGAAAAACAAACATTCCTGCTACTGAAACACATAGCTCTTTTGAGATGAACATTTCAAAAACCTCCAGAGCAACATGAGCTATAACTCATCATTAATCCTCAACAGAGACCATGGAAACCTTTTTGATTCTGAGTGAGTCCCTATGTTCTCTCTCCAGCTGAAATGATAGAAGCTTCCTGAAATGTGCCAGGTTTTTTTTTGTTGTTTTGTTTTGTTTTTTTAAGTCTTGGCTTATTTGTCTTAGCTAACTTATTTGGATGAAGTAAAAACATCCAAAATGCATTTGCTAAGGCCTCTAGGCACTGTCACATAAGTCATCTCAGTTCATGAATCACAATCTCAAAGCCATATCTGGTGATACATGCCCTTAGCACCAGCATTTCACCCATCCTGCTTTCAACAACTGTTTAGCATTCAGCCTTGACTTCCACCTCAGTGGAAAGCACAAAACTTTTGGAAAAACCAAAAAACTAGTCATTGGGAAAAGACTGGTGATTCTATATGAAGCAAGTACAAGACCAAACTACCATTATCTTCACTGAAGAGAGTGATGATATTTAGCTCAAAAGAGAAAAAACATGAGGGAGGAGAGGTAGGCTGAGAAGAATACATGATTACTGTCTACATATTAGTCTTGGCTTGCTTTCACTGAGGAAGAAGACTAGTGAGTTAAAATTACAGCAGGTTGAGGGTGGGAAAGGCATAGGTTTTACTAAGCTATAAGGAGGAACTCAACAATTAGAACTGTCCAAAAATTTAGAGCAAATAATGACCTATTGAGATCCTTGCAGTTGGGGGTTCATGAATGAATGAAAGAAAGAAAAAGCATTTAGTAAGCACTTACTATGAACTAAGTACCAGGGATACATATAGAAAAAAAGAATCCCTGCTCACTAGGAACTTACACTCTAATTGCAGAAGACAACATATTAAGTGAAGTTCAGGTCCAGGGTAGATGGCAAGACCCAAGTGTCCTTAGTTATATAAATAGATTCAATGTCAATGCCAGGAGACTATAGGGAAAGGCAGATGGCAGGGCCTGGTAAGGATGAAGTTTAGCAGTAGAAAATCCTCAAGACAGATGGAATGATAAGAAGTTGTGGTCTATTAGAGGAATTGCTGAGTTTCTGAGGATGATCAAGGGTGTAACTATCACTGAGGTATAGCTGAGATAGGATGGAGAACTGATTGACTGAAGTGACTGATTTAGAGATTGAATTGTCAGACTATCAATTGTTTAGCCATCAAATAAATATACTTAAAAGATTAATCTTAAATTAATCTTAATTAAATAAAATATTGTTAAAATAATAAATTAAGTAAATCTTAAAAGATTAACACCAAGAAAACTGTTATATGCAACATTAGGCTAACAAGGAGGGACTCTGTAAGTATGGAGTGATTTCCTCTTAGAAAGTTATATTGGGGGCGGCTGGGTGGCTCAGTGGATTGAGAGCCAAGCCTAGAGACAAGAGGTCCTAGGTTCAAATTTGGCCTCAGATACATCTTAGCTGTGTGACTTTAAGGGTTTAAAATAGGGTTTTGACAAAACAAGAGAGCAGCTTTTAATAATTTAATTTTTAATGAGAATATAGTAGAGTTGTAAATTAATATTATCCCTTTAAGTCAGAGAAAAGAAAACTTCTATCAGCTTTTAACAATTAAACAATTTAGTTAAATTAAAATAGAGATAGCAAAAGAATATAGTAAAGGAAAGAAATATAGTAAAGAGTTAGAGAAAGAAAATTTCCTAATGCCTATACTAGTTATCCTACAATTACCTATAACTACCTATAATTACTACCTAAAACTGCCTATAACTGCCTAGAGAAAGTCCAGCCAATTGTCCTTCAGCTCAGCTCACCAGACAGAATGAATATATATATATATATATATATATATATATATATATATATCTCCCAACCACCAACTAATTGCCAACCCATACCACCAGCAACCAATCCCCAATGACCAACTCAAGCCCAGCAGCCCACTTCCCTGCAACTGCCAGCTCTGTCAGCAACTGACTCCTTTTATAACATTTTCCTACCTCACTTCCTATCTTTATGGTCCCTCCTTCCTATCTCTATGGTTTCTATTTCCTGTCACTGTGAACTGGTTATTCCCTACACATCTCTATGGTCCCCCATTAAATTAAAAAAAAAAAAAGAATAAAGAATTCCTTTTCACAGTGACCTTAGGCAAGTCACTGAACCCCCATTGCCTAGCCCTGACCACTCTTCTGCTTTAGAATCAGTATTGATTCTAAGATGGAAGGTAAGGGTTTAAAAAATAATTATTTTTAAAAAAGAAATTTATATGAATTTTTCCTTGAAGTCACTTCAGTATATATGGCAAAACTGAATTCAAATCCAAGGCTCTGTTTCTCTCTTAACATAATTTCATCCAACTTCTAAAAGTCATTTCTTTCATGAGATGCCATGGAACTTTATACTCCCCTTAAATATGTGTCATATTCTAATTTGTATTATATTTATCTCTCTGTATACTTTCTATCTTCATTAAATCATAGGCTTCTTGATAGCAGGACCTTTTTCATTTAGGTATCCAACTCACAGGGTGCATTCATTCATTCAAAATTATTTAATAAATATTTCTTATGTGCAGAGCTCTACACAAGATATTAGGGGGAAATATAATTATAACATGATCCCTGCCCTTTTAGGCTCACTTTATAGTGTGCATGTGCTATAGCAACATAACTAACTAACATAAGATCATATGTGATGAATGCATTAGAGAAGTCAGTCCTATGTTTTATAATTCAGCAAACAAAAAGTGCTTAGCAAATGTGAATTATTCAATCAATTGATTAATCCTTTTTTAAACACAACTCACTGACAGAAATGGTTGGAGAAAAGGATACAGTGAATGGAGATTTTTAGCTTACTGTGAACAGATCAAATCATTTCTTAAAGAAAAAAAAAGACCCACTTTCCTTTCTCTCTGACCTGGAACATTAGTTTCAGCATCTGATGAGATGTTATTGTGTCACCAAAAGTATAATCATATTTTAACACCCACTCACATTGCTCCCCTTTGGACTAACTACTTCACTGGAGACTAGGATTTGGGGCATGTACTATTTCCTTTAGAAATGTAAGCAAATGAATTCTTAGTCAATTTGACCTAAATACTTTAGCCTCCTAATTAGGTGAAATAGAGGGGCGTTTGTCTTCTGCCTATACTGATTTTATTTTTAGAAGTTATATAAACATGTTTATATTAGCCATACAAATAGGTACAAAATATTTACTAGCACATTGATTTTTAACTAGCTCAATTCTCCTTAAGCAGTGGCCAGAGGGGACAACCAATTAAATTTATCTTTTTTATTATTTTATTATTTATACTATACTTATTATTTATTATTAGTATAGACCATTCTAGTTCCTGATATGCAGGTAAGTGCTTTCTTTATAAGGCCAGCTCATTTATACACATATAAACACACATGTGTGTGGGTATGCATATATATGTATGTATGTGTATATATATGTATACATATGAAAAATAATGGATTATTTAGAATATATCTTAGAGATCATTTGACTCAACTTCTTCATTTTAAGGATATAAAGAGTCCTGAGGCTCTTAGCCTATAGCAATCTAATTTCCTTGTGGTTCAAACCTTTCTTCCCTGGGGTTTGGAAGTATATGGACATTTCAGCAATTTTTTCAAGATTTCCAAATTGCTTTCCAGAATGGCTCCACTAGCTCAACTAGCCTATCTTCCCTTTGCCCCAATAAGATTTACTTTCCCCATCTTTTGTCATCTTAGTTGATTTGATGGATGTAACATAAAACCTTTGAGTTGCATTTCTCTTTTTATCAGTAATTTGGAGCATTCATATGGTTATTAATAGTTTTCAAGTCTTCTTTTCAGGGCTGTTTGTTCATAATCTTGGACCACATTTTGGGGGAACAGATTTTGGATACACACACACATATGTGTATGTATATATACATAGAATTTGGAAGACCATCAAATATAGAGGGAGACATTGAAAATGCATGAGGGAAGGAAAGAGAGAAGGCAGAGAATTTGGATTACAAAAATTCAGAAAACAATTGTTAAAAAATTTTCCTATATGTAATTGACAAAGAATAAAAAAGAATAGAAAGTGTAAAAAAAAGAAAAGAAAATGCAGGAGACTGAGGGAGGACTGATGGAAAAATGTCTTAGGTAGGTGGGAGGTAATAGAATCAAAGAGGATTAACTTTTACATTTCATAGGGATTCTACTTGTTCTAAGACTTGAATTATGCTGCTAAGAATTTTAAAGGACTGAAGGAGTAGAATTAAATGAGAACCTCATTTATTTTCTTGGAAAGTTAGGAGCAAACCCCAGATTATAATGTTGTGAGCTTCCTACTATTGTTTATATTAGTGAAATAATAATAAAACTCTAACACAATAAGAATTTGGTTATTTTAAATTGGATTGTTTAAAAATAAGTCTGACGTGATTGATAATGCTTTAAACAACAAAAACAAAACTTTGCCACAAGAGATAGTTCACTGGAGAAGGGAAGGAAGAGGAATCTATTCAGAATTGAAGCTGATGCAACAACTAAAGATATCAATAGAAGTGAGACTTACAAAATAGAAGCAAGTATGAATTAGTGATTTAAGGAGAGAAATGTTTATATTGCACTTGACTGTGTTCAAAAATGCCAAAGGACTAGCCAATTGGATGTTGACATTTTTTTTGAGAAAAGGTGAAAATGTTTTCTTAAGCAAACTCAAAATTTCCCCTTGTAATTAAGGAGCCATTAATATAAGCAGTGAACACTTTTTATTATGGATAGGACAAAAGTAAACTTTAGTCCAACTTTTGTCTGAACTATCACACATTCTAAATGAATGGTCACTGAATTAATTAAGTATATTAGATGTATCTATAGCAAATACACAAATTTTATGACATGAATTTTGTATATTGTTTATTTTAGGTTATTGAACATCTCTCCCTCTCCCTTTGCATTACTCATGCTCATTTTAGAAAACAAAATTTCATATTTTTAACATTGTTTTTCATAAACCTTGCCCATTCTACATTCCAAAATATTGACTTTTAAACTACTTGACACAGAATAGCTAAAAAATCAGAAAAGTTATGTCTAGGACACAATTGGAGACTGAAATAAATCATAATGTGAATAAACACCCAAAACTCCTCCCAACATACACCCTCAAGTACCCTCCATTTTTATCCAGATGAAGCCAGAGCAATCTGGAAGGATATATAAGAGAGCTTCTCTGAGCATACTTATATTGCCTAATAAGGTGATATCCCGCTTTCAGAGTTCTCCTGCAACATTTGCTAGTGTCACCTCCTTTGATTGACTGTATATAGTTTACATCTTTAAAATTAGACAGACTGGGACAGTCTCTCTTTAAACAGTATTCTCTTTCCTATTCACATAGAAAGTGAATACCACAGTCTGCCCACAGCGTGGGTGCAATGAATTGAATCAGGAGAGGGAATACCTTCCCCTGACCCCCAATATGAGGTAGTATGGAGCCCAAATATTGGTGGAATGTTTGTATATTTGTTATTATATCTTTGAAGTTAATTTTCTTTTGTAAAAACTAATCTATTAATAGATAAATGGAACTAGAATGCACAAGACCAATACCTACACTTGAAGGAATACCACTGGTGAGGCCTAGAGCCATTGGAAAATAAGTTCCTGTTTTCAAGGATCTTGGATTCTGCTGGGTTTTCACATGCCCAACTTTGAAACTGTTATTGGAATCACAAATATTCTGCGTTGCCAGTTCCCCCTCTTCATTGTGTCTTGGCTACCTCAAGTGAAGAGGGGAACAAGATGGCCCCATGCCATTGAGAAAACTGCACACAAGTAAATCGAGCTGTCTGAGAGCAGCCCACTTCTTGCCCTATTTTAGCTCACCTTGAACAATAACGAGACAGGGGATTTTTAGTCTGGGAACTGGAGCGCCGAATAAGAGGCCTCCTTGGCTTCCCACAGGCAGAGAGACTAGGGATTACCAAAGAGCTTCTCCATAACACTCTGTTTTACCTCAGAAATAGGTTCTGACACCAGCACAGGTTTTATCCCGACTCCTGTCTCCAGCAAGTGCTCTACCTTTTCTTTTTCTTTTCTTTTTTTTTTGTGGTGACTAGAATTGTGCTTAGATTGACAAACAGGCAAGTTTGTCAATTTGAAATGTGATACTCTCCTCCAGTAATGTATGTCACTCAATCAGCTAGCCCCTTTAAGCAGACCTTGTTTTTAATAGACACTTCCTAAAATATCAGTGAGCTTCCATGGTGTGTTATATAACAGGTCATAATTATTTAGAAACCATAAAAGATATTGAAACACTTTTTTCAAAGAGAAGAGTTGGTACATCCTGTCTCAGCTCAGCATTCGGGTTTTGCTTGTACTAAATGCTCCAGTAATATGACTGCATATAACTTCCAACATATCCAGTGTATTCACTGAAAAATGCAAGGGAAACTATCAGTAGGTATCTGTATTTTCCATTGAATTATATTTCTTTGGCCAAACTATTTTAAGGATTATATTGTCATCAGCACTCACAGTTTATACAACAGATCTAAGACGAGAACAACAGGTCATTTTCATAAGTTCTGAGTCCTTACTGGCAAAATGATTAGTTCATTCATTGGCACCTTTATCCCAGCCATAGGAGTGATCTCACTAGATATTTATCAGGATGTCATTTTCTCCACCTTTTGTCAATGACCTCCTTGCCACTGTCCCATTTTGCTGGGACCAGCATTCTAGCTGACTGGGGGAAAAGAAAAGGAAACTCTGAACTATCAGATATGACTTTTGTCCTGTAATATGAGGCGCTTCTGAAGTAAAATGGACTCAACCAATGAGAAGTCAAATACCCCATAAATCAAAAGCCTTATAGGGTGGCTTTTCTTATCAATTTCCATGAAACCATGAAACTTGAGATTTAAAAAGGACCAAAGAAAGTATATAACGCATGAAATCATCCCATTTTCAGGAAAACAGGTTCAAATTCTGCCTCAAAATTTACTAAGGTGGCTTTAACCCTTTTCCTCAATTTCTTCAAATGAAAAATGAAGGAGTTGGGCTTGATGCCTCTTTCGGCCCTTTCATCTCCAAATCTATTATATTTTTAATTTCTTGGGATTAATGGTAAAAGGGATCTGTATACTGTATTTTGCCCATATAGGTTATACATGTCTGGATGTGCCTCACAGGGAGGCATGGATTGACTTCCCCAGAGACTCCTCACCTCAGACCTTCTCCAAAAATTATTTTAGTTCCTGCCAGGAGAGGAGGAAGAAGTTGGTCCAGAGGCTTCCCAAATAGTTCTTCTTAGAAAGAAGGAGTGCTATGTTAGAATTATATCTATCTAAATATCAGTTGTCCAGGTGAAATAGTTTTTTAGGTTCAAATTAAGCTTCTGATCACTCTCCTTTAATGGGAAAGCATGTCCCAAGCTATATATGCAAACCTTGACTGTCTTCCCACCAAGTTTCAGTTACTCAAATAAACTTATTTAAACTGATGGCAAATAGAAAAGAGTGAAAGTATCTGAAAGCCAGAAAGCTAAGTTACCTTTTCTCTCCCAAACTCTCCCAAATCCAGCTTCTCTTGCAGACTTGGAGCATCAAGTAATCAATCTTCACCAATAATGGGAGTCCAATGAAAATGGGCTTGAAAGCACAGGTTACAATTGTCAGAATTAGGATTCATTATAGTGGCTTCCCAATCACCCCAAAAGGCCTAATTCTAGGGATACTATCATCTTGCATTTGTGTGGTGGTCCTTTATAATTTTAAAAACACTCTAACATTAGGTTACTTTACTTAATTCTCATGACATCCCTGGGAGATAGTTAATTTCAAAGATTACCAATATAGATTAAACTGCTATGCCAGAAAATCTCTCCTCAAAGCACAGTGTTTGCAAACACAGTTTGCAAAAATATTTCAATGAGCAAAAATGATTCTGTTGTCCTTGTTTCAGATCCACCAATAACTCTTGGAAGCCAGTCCTTTTTTTCTTCTCTTAGGCACTCAGGCCCAAATGACTTCTTCTATAAAACCATATTTAACTTTTCTGGAGAAAAATAGATTAAATGAATGCCCTCTGGAATGGTGCTGTTTTTTTTTATCCCTTCAAGATATACTAGCATCATAGAGATTATTCTTATCCTCATTCCAATGGGGAAATTAAGGTACAAGAAAAAGAGATAAAGTAGTTTGGACTACCTAATGACTAAGTCTGAAATAGAGAGCATCTACTTCTAGTTAGCTAGAGTTAGACTAGAATGGACCTTAGAGATCTTCATCCCCAACCTTCCTCAATATACAGAAAAGGAACCTGAAACCCAGAGAAGGGAAATTTGCCCAAGGTCAGAGTGTTAGTGACAGAACTGGGTCTAGAAACCAATTCTCTTTTCTCTCAAACCAGGACTCATCTTTGTCTTTAGTTCAAAAGATCTACCACCATGAAAGGCATATTAAAATGTAGATAGTTCTCTTAATGCTGTGTGTTAGCAAGTTCATTATTTATTTTTGACAGTTTTTGTTTCATTCTTGCTTCATGCTTTCCTGCATTTAGAATTAAAGTTGACTAATAGACTCCCCCAGAGAGCTGAGTTACAAGCAGAATTATCTTTGAAACACAACAAAGCTGGAGTAATTAACTGCCAAAAGATCCTTTAAAACCAAGCCTCTTAAAGACTTTCATAACTACAAAGACAAGCATATCTGTAGAGCTTAATCTCCCTTCCCCTTTCCTACAGTCTTACTTGACCATTTTGCAATATGGCTTGGGAAATGAGGCAAGAGTAAGGGAAGTTTTTTGCCCTCCATACCAACCTAATTCAAAGGATGGATCTTTTGCCAGTTTCTACCATTTGCATTTAACCCCTCTGTCTCTGTTTTCTCATCTATTAAATGAAGGTAAAGGATTCAATCTTCTTCCCTCTCCATTTACTCTACGTATCGCATCTGTCTCCAGGCCTCATGCAAGGGGAGGAAAACATAATTGGACTTTCCTGGTATTCAAAAATTGTGATGAGCTCTGCCCAGTCCTGCCTATTAAGTCTCTTAACACTTCAACTTAGCATAAATTGACTCCTATTTCAAGTCACAAGAACCTTTGTGTTTAAGAGTGGCCATAGATTCCATGTGAACTGAACAACTTCCAGGAACTGATGCAGAGTGAAAGGAGAAGAATCAGGAGAACTTTATACACAGAGACTAATATATTGTGGCACAATCGAATGCAATGGACTTCTCTACTAACAGCAATACAATGATCAAGGACAATTCTGAGGGACTTATGAGAAAGAACGCTATCCACATTCAGAGGAAGAACTGTGGGAGTAGAAAAACATTTCCTTGGTCACATGGTTCGATGGGGATATGATCAGGGATATAGATGCTAAATGATCATTCTATTACAAATATTAATGATATGGAAATAGGTCTTGATCAATGATACATGTAAAACCCAGTTGAATTGCTCATTGGTTATGGGGAGGGAGGGAGAAGGGGGGGAGGGAAAGAATATGAATCATGTAACCATAGGAAAATATTCTAAATTAATTAATTAAATGAATAAATTTTTTAAAAATAAAGAAATAAAATGAAATCAGAAAAAAAGAGTGGCCATACTAAAAGTGTTCACATAAGCCAAAACAACCAGTTGTTTATCTATTTAAACTGTCTTTCCTGTTTGTTTTTTTCTCTTAACACTTATTTTGATAGCTTGAAGACACAGCTTCATCCTTGTAGCATTTGTAAATGACTCAGCCATATTAAGCTTTTTACCTAGTTTTCACAATCATTAGTACTCATATCACACTAAAAAACTCTAAGAAAGAAACAGGGCATTTAGATAGGTTCCTTAACTCCTTACAGAAAAATAATTAGTTGATTCAGTCACACTTTTATCCTAGGTGTAAGAGTCATAATCTCACTGGATATTTATCATCTTGTCATTTCCTCTGAGCTTTGTCAGTGATGGCTTTACAGATTTGTATATCCCTTGCTTTATAACCATGGGTGTATAGCTTGTTCAAGGAGGACTAACACCTCTGGGGTGAAAGCTTGCTCATTCACCTCTGGTGTCCAACATAAAACTCAATTCTCACTTGTGGCTCCAAAAGCTTTAGTATGCAAAGCAGCCACATCTGGCAAAATTATATCAGCAGGCAGGCCAAAACAGGTTGAGGGCAACCAACAAGTCTCACACCCACCAGAAAGGAAGGCAATGTCTACTCCAAGCATGCAAAGTCTTACCTGGATAGAATGGGAAGATGAGAACAATTTATTTCAATAGCCATGAAGGCGGTTAAAGAAGGTGCTGTGGAGCAATTAGAACTTTGATCAGACATCAAAGATGCTAAGGTTATCCACAGTATCCCAGCTCATTGCTAGTTTTCCTGACTTTTATTTTGCCACTAGACCTAGATGACTCTGGAAGACAGAGTAAAGCTGACAACTTTGTGCAACTTGGTGTCACCTAAATCCAACTCATGAGTGAGTCAGATATCACCCTATGACATCATTGGTCTTCTTTGAAAACAAAGGACACAATAACATGATCTTTGCTCATGCTGATTCTCATTCCCAGGAGGCATTCCTCCATAATCAATCTACTGAAATCCTACCCAAACTTTAAGTAAAGTCCAGTTTAAATATACCATCTCTGCCATGAAGCACAGTGAATATTGAGTAAGAACATAATAGATCTTTGTTGAAATGCTAGAGGACATGAAATTAATAGCTGTGATTCTCCTAAGCCAGTAATGGTGAACCTTTTAGAGATGGAGTGCTAGGGCCAAGCCCTACCCACAGCATAGACCGAGTGCCATGCCTGTTCCCCCAACTTTGCTCCTCACCAGGTTCCCCTTTACCCCAGACAGAAGAGAGAGGAGATACCCCCATTGGGCTGCTGGGCAGATAGACTGGTGATGAGAGAAATGTCCTCAGGCACATGGAGAGGGGGAGGGAACACCTCTGGCTTGAGTCCCTCTGTCTTTCTAGTAACAAAGTCTGGGGGCTAGGGAGGACATGCCCATGGAAAGTGCTCTATGTGCCATCTATGGCACCCGTGTCATAGGTTTGCCATCACTGTCCTAAGCTAATACAATCCTTTCCCCTTTACATACATATTGGAGATAAACCCTTCTACTCCTGAGAGGACTATGAGTGCCTACCTTAAGGGAATGACCAGAGAATACACAGGTTGGAAAGACCTACCTAGTGTATGAGCTTCTACTAGGAAACTGACCAGATATCAGCAAAGATATGGTAAAGAAAACCCAAAAATGGCAACACTGAGCTAGGATAGCTCTTTGTATTCATGGAGGCTATTTGGACTTGAGAAAGAGCCAGCAACATAAATGATATATCAAAGCTAAGGCCAGCTGGAAAAACCAAAGCAGCAGCAGGAGGATACAATTCTGACAGATGAGAACATAAAGTGGAAGTGGTATAGTAGAAAGACCCCTTAACAGATATTGGTTCTGCAGCTTATTAATTGGATGACTTGAAGCAAATACATTCTTCCCTTTGGGCCTCAGTTTCCCTACCTATAAAATGAAGATAATAGGGGGCAGCAGGGTGGCTCAGTGGATTGAGAGCCAGATGTAGAGACAAAAGGTCCTAGGTTCAAACCTGGCCTCAGACACTTCCTAGTGGCATGGCCCTGGGCAAATCACTTAACACCCTTTGCCTAGCCCTTACCACTCTTCTGTCTTAGAATACAACACACAGATGAAAGGTAAGAATTAAAATAATGATAATAATAATATAAGAAAATAAAAAATAAAATGAGGACAATACCTAAAGTACTTACTTTACTATGAAGATCAAATGAAATTTTATTGCAAAGTACTTGGAAAACCAAAAAGTACTTTAGAAATGCTAGCCACAAGATGATGATGACAGTGATGTCATTGTGTGTGCTCTCTCTTATGCAGTTCACATATATCACTTTGTATATGCATTTTTTGTGCCAATTTTTTATCACCTTGTAATGTCTCACATTTTTATATGCCCTGTTGTAAGCTGGGGTGCTATGATTCAGACCCAGCACAACTGCTTTAATTCCTACAGTTTTCAACTGGATTGACATGAAACTCAAGTTAAGAATTCCAACCCTTTTTCTCATTTATTGGGTTGGGGATTCTTATACTCAAAAGACTTCCAACTCAAACTGATTTTGCCTTGGGGTTACTTAGTACCTACTGAGAAGGTAAGACCTAGGGAAATTAGGCTAGAGTAAATATGTTTAATAATGGTGATTACTTACTGAGAGGTGTTAAAAAACACTCAACAATTTAAAATGTGCTTTCAAACATATTGAAAAATATCATGTGATCATCACAATGCAATGATACCCTTTTAAGAGAGGCTCATAGAGGATGAGGACTGTTTTGGTTTTTTTTTGGTTGGGGGGGGTTGGAATTTTTTTTGTCTTCTTTTTATCCTCAGTGCTGTAATGTTGAAACTCCTTTTCACCATACCCATAATTCCTTTAGCCTTTTCCTATTGGTTGTGGGTTTCGGGGGCTGTTTTTGATATGGTCATGGTGAGCGTGGTGTCGGGGCTTTTTGGAGAGAAGGCGCCGTGGTGAAGGGTGAGTTAGGCTTCTTCCCCAGGGCTTTAAATAAAAATCCTTATAAATATCATACTTTGGAGGCATCGAATATTAATTTCAATCTTTACAGTGCTCAGTACAATTATAAGCACATAGTATGTGCATTATAAATGTTAACTGATTGTTCAGTACTGTTTTTTTTAACCCCAAACTCCTGGATATGAGTTGATGCTTTGGGGGGACTCTAAAAATAATAGGTGGCTCAGTGGATAGAGTGCCAGGCCTGTAGTCAGAAGCACTTGGGTTCAAATCTGTCCTTGGGTACTTCCTAGCTACATGACCCTATGCAAGCCGATTAACCTCAGTTGCCTAGCCCTTAGTACTTTGTCTTGAAACTGATATTTGCATCAATTCTAAGACAAAAAGGTAAGGGTTTAAAAAAAGGAACATCACAGGGATATTGTGACAATCACATCACATTTTTCAGTATGTTTCAAAGCACCTTGTTAATTATTAAATGCTTCTCTGGGGAGGGGTTCTTTTTACCTAGTAGGATGGAAGAAGGTAAGTAGTCACTATTACTAAGCAAATGTACAAGTAGTCTAACTGTGCTTATTCCAGTAAGAATAATGTAAGGCCTAAAACCAGAAGCAACAGTGATCACAGTTGGAAGTAGAAGACTCAATAAGAAAATGTGTTCTTACACTTTGCCCTGAAATTATAGCCAAATACAACCTAAAATGTCATTCCAATAATTATGACTTTCAATATGTACCTTTTTGGCAGAGGTTATCTTTTATCTTTCTAGTGAGACCACCAGCTAATCACAAAATTACCCATTTAGAAAGCATTTGCTGTTAAATGTCAAAGAAAGACCTGTCTTTCCTTCAACAAATCCCTTTAGCTTCCTAATGCAAATGGTACCAGAAACAGAGTTATATGAGGTAATTTGTCACCTTTCCCCACCCAATTGAAAAACTATCATGGATTTAGTGATGGAAATTTTACTCTAAGTTGACATTTTTAATTATATTGTTCCCATAAAAGTCTTGTTATTTCCTGTTGTCACTGTTCTTATAAAGAAAATTCATCATCTCTATAATTGAATCATAAATTGGAGCTCTCTCTGGGCTGGGGTTACTGCTTTGGCAAGAATTCCCATCCCTCACTCAATTAGATCTTATTTAAAAACACAAATAAGAAGACTCCTTTAGTCTAGGACTTGGACTGGGCATGTTGATCCCACCTTAATACATCCTATCAGTTCCCAGGAGAATAGCATTGTGACCACCAGCCAAATAAAAAAAGGGAAAAAAAGCTATTCATGGTTATTGAATATGGCACAGGTTAAGTATTAAAAGACCTATAGACTCAACGCCAGGAACTTCTACCTCCACTTTACATATACACATATTTGTATTAAGTGGAATAAGAAATAATAATAGCCAATATAACTCTTTAAGATTTGCATGTATTATCTCACTTGGTCCTCAGAACAATCCTATAAGGTAATTGCTATTATTATCACTTTGTATTGAGAATCAAGGAGATTCAGTAATTTACTAAAGACCACACATCTAATAAGTGTCTGAAACAGAGTTAAGGCTTAAATCTTCCAGACTCCCAAGTCTAGTGAACTCACCTAGTTGCCTCAATTAAAAAAAAGTGAGAAGGGAAAAACTAAAGAAAACATACTTTCCATGCCCATGTAGAAAGGCATGGACTTCTATAACAGAATAGTGCGGTGTTTGCCTAAGATGTTTCCTCTTGAATTATATTTGCTCCTCTTCCAAAGAATTGGTAGACCTTGAAGAAGAAAATGAAAGTGAGTAGTAGCAACAGAGCTTAGAGAAAAGACTTGGACTCCTGATTTGAGAATATGAAAAAATCAGGAAAGGTAAAGAGTTAACTAATTTAGTGATAAAATAGATGTGACTTCCTCCCTCCCTCCCTCCCTCCTTTCCTTCTTTCCTCCCTTCCTCCCTTCTTCCATCCCTCCCCCTTCCCTTCCTTCCTTCTTTCCTTCCTTCTTTCCTTCCTCCTTCCCTCCCTCCCTTCCTTCCTTGCTCCCTCTCTCCTTCCCTCCCTCCTTCCTTTCCT
>NC_058131.1:379309788-379344559 GCF_016433145.1 Gracilinanus agilis | reverse complement strand
CTTTCCTTTCCTTTCCTTTCCTTTCCTTTCCTTTCCTTTCCTTTCCTTTCCTTTCCTTTCCTTTCCTTCTTTCCTTCCTTCCTTTCTCTTAATATGAATGTGAGTATTGTGACTCATTCAGGATTATTTTCAGGTTATTTCCACAGTGGTAGTAGCAAGGAAAAGGTGAAAAGGTGCTAAAAATTACACACCCTTAGAGCATCTATTCATGCTAGTCTCAAAGCATAGTACCCAAAGACTAAGGAGATGACATTCTAACCAAGAAAGGCTGAACTATACCCATATTTACATTCTTGCTATAAATTAACCCAAAACATATAAATGAGTTGTAACTATACAAGAAAGCCCAAAAGTATTCCTCAAAAAGGCAAATAAAGGACCTGGTAAAGTTGGTTTTATGATATGCCCAAAGAAATGTTATCATAGGGGAACTTTGGCCATATTGCCTTGAAGTCCTCACAATCAATATAAACAAACAAGCCACCAAGGAAATAACTGATGCTTATATATGTCAATATATCTTCCATTACAAAGGGTGAAGTGGAAAAATTACATGATGAGAAATTACAAACTAAAGAAATAGGTACTTTGTAATTCAATAATAATGTGAACATTGGCATAGGACTAGTGGTAAAAATGGGGCAGCTAGGTGCTACGATGGATAAAGGGTCAGATCTAGAGTCAGGAAGATTAATCTTCCTGAATTCAATTCTGCCCTTAGATACTTACTAGCAGTATGTCCCTGAGCAGGTCATTTAACCCCATTTATTTTAGTTTATTCATATGGGAAAATGAGCAAGAGAAAGAAATGGCGAATCACTAGTATTTTTGCTAAGAAAATTCTAAATGGGTTCAGACATAACTGAAATGATGGAACAACCAAAAAGTGGTTTTAAAAGTGTTAGAATATATGATCTGAAATCAAGAAATGGAAGGAGCCAAAGGCTTGTGGATTATTTAAAAAAAAAACCAACAAACTCTCCTTTACATTTCTCCAAAAAGTGGTTAAGGAATGGCCTATATATGTTAAGTTCTCCATTATGCGCCCCCCCAAATGATTATATTTTAAAAGCCAGGAAAAGACTGGTAATAGGTGTAGCAGCCATTTCAGAAGCAACTAAGTATGGTCAAAGGCCAAAATTCACAGCAAACAGGAAGAAAGGAGATCATGGTCTTTCAAACTACCTGGAAAAGTTATGCTTTTGCATAGACTCAAAATCATCCTGTCCTTTCCTAAGTTCCAAGTGATGCTGATTGCTGGCAATTCCTCTAATTGCCTCAATCATATCTAGCCTCTTAAAGTCTCTAACCCCTTTAATAGTGCCATCTGGAATGTGGAAATGGCACAAAAGAAATGAACAAAGGACTCTGATTTTTTTTTAAGGCTATACAGAATTCTCAGGGAATAAGTACATCAGTAACCCATATCTAGAGTTATTTTCACTTTCTGTCTTCAGCTTTCTAACTTTCACATGGCCATGAAGCAGACACTGTGGAGCTCTTAGAGCCTGGTGAGACATCAAAGATGCCAAGGTCATTCACTGCATCCTGAGTCATTACCAGTCATCCTGACTTTGGTCTTGCCACTGGACTTGGACAACAGTGGAAGAGAGTGAGCCTGAAGATTTTGTGCAACTCTGCCTCACTTAAATCCAATTAATGTGAGTCAATACATCACCCTGTCATGCAATTGGTCCTCTTCAACAACAAAAGATGAACAATATAACAGCTTTCATGCAGATGCTATTATCTCTGTTGCTATTGTTTCCATTATAATTCATACTTACAAAATCAAAGATGGAATGGACTCTAAAGCCCATCTAATGTAACACTTCTCCAAGCCATTTCTCATTTAAAAGGAGCTTTAAATCAGCTGCATTTATAAGTGTTGGAGAGAATGTGATTGTGTGGGGTATTGATAAACATTTAAGAATGGGTTCTCCAAAAAAAACTGCAGGTGGGACACACTTTTAAGTGTGATCTGCTGTATTAACATTTTCTCCATTATTTTTTAAATCTAGATTATAAAGAAAATAGTAAATCAATATCTGAGTTGTGCTTTGCTGGTTTCCATCTTGGAAACTTTACAAATTAATTATCCCCAGCTGGCTGCGGTATATTCCTGCCTTAGGCAAACCACTTCTTTCTTCAAATCAGTTTCTACTACTCCAAAACAAAGAGGTGACTACAATTAAAGACATTCAACAACAATAACAACTAACATTTACATAAACGTTAAGGTTTAAACATTAAGCTTGCCATATGTTATTTTATTCAGTCTTCACAGTAACCTTGTGAGGTAGGTACAATTATTATTCCATTTTATAGATGAAAATTCTGAGGCTGAAAGAGGTAAAATAACTCATCCAGGGTTACACAGTTAACAGGAGTCTGAAAGAGGATTTGAACTGAATTCTTCCCACCTCTAATCAACTCTTTTTCCAACTCAGGTTCAACATTCTATCTATGATAATTTTTAAGTACACATAAGAATCTGTTTACTTTGCAGAATTTATTTCATACTTTAATTATTTTTTAAAATTAGGACTTGTCTTAACTTCTTTCAGAGAGACTTGGCATAATCTGGAATTAAAGAATCTCAGAGTTCACAGAAGTCTCAGAAGCATGGTTGTGCTGGAGTCAGCCCTGACTAAGTCAGGAGAGAGGGTTATTAAATTTTCAGTGTAAGCATTTACACTTCAGAAATCCAGCAAACACTGCAAACGAGGGATTGATTTATTGTTTTGTTGGTTGTCTAGACTTTAAAAAGTGTTAAAGAAAATGTTAATGCAGAATAAACGTGTGTGTCCTGTGTACATTTTTGGAGATCTGGCTATCAAATATTAAACATTTACTAGCATATCCCTGCTCAGAAGTCACCTAGTTCAACATGTACCTGAGCAGGAATCTTTTTAGAATATCCCACTAAGTAATCATTCAACTTTTGCTTGGAGATCCCAACTAATGGGAAGCACATTACCTTCTAAAACGCCTCATTCTGTTTCTAGTTAATGTTAATTGTTAGGAAATTTTCCCTCAGAGTAAAGAGTTCCTCCTTATGAATTTCACTCACTGATTCTAGTTCTGACCTCTGAGACCAAGCAAAGTAGATTTAACCATTTTTCTACATGGAAACTTTTCAACTACTTGCACAATGTGATTATCCAATTCAATTCAACTTATATTTATTGAGCTGATATGTCCAGGATGCCATGCCAAATGCCAACATCACAAAGATTTTTAAAAATGGCATGATTGAATAGGAAATTTCAAGAATACAAACAAGACTATATATGTATGTTATATATAGAACACAAGGAAATATGCAATAGAGGCAAAGGACAACTTTAGACAAAGTGCTATATAAAGGGTGAGATGTTATTTTCATTTGAAAAGGGATCAAGCCATGCTTCATAGATGACATGGTGTCTAGGCTGGGCCTCAAAGAAAAGGAAGATTTCCTGTAGGGGAAGTACACTGTAGCCATGGGGGATGTCCTGTTCAAATAAAATGGAGATTGGAGAGTGCAGGATCAAACCAATGAATAGTCAGTTGTTTGAAGTATGAAATGCATTAAGGAAAATAACTCAACAACATTTAGAAGAAGGGGACGATATTGATAAGAAACATCTCTCCATCCCAAATCATGCTCAAGATATTGCGGCAGCAGTGTCCTGCATGTTCTGAAACATCTTGCATAATAGGTGAGCTGGGGAGATAAATTTGCATGCAGGATAATAATTCTTAATGTATTTTAGAAGCAGCCAAAATTCTCCTCTCTGGGAGGTGATCTTTCTCAGACATTTTATTCCCTATTGTCCATGTGATTAATAAGTACAGGAAAATTCAATTCAAATAAACTACTTTTGCATATTAAAAACACACACATTCACTTATGAAATGAGTTTTAAATGAGCCAGCTAATGCCAAATAAGCTTGCAAATGAATTATTGCCACAAGTCAGAAGCTTAAAAAGTAGTGTATGGTGTCTTGGTTTGGTAAAAAGGAGGAAGGAAAGCACTTTGTAAATAGGGCTCCTGATTCAACCCCAACCAGTAGACTGTTGAATTTCCTCTCTCTGAAAAGTTCATAGGAGTGGGAACCTGATTAGATGCCCAACCCCAGGGAAATGTGATAAAAGAAGAGAAATGCATCTTTAGTCCATTCAAGTGTCACCCTCCTTTGTTAGAAGGCTTTCTTAGCACACCAGTTGTGAATTACCTTTTCCTCAAATTATTTTGATCTTTATCGATGCCTTTAAATGTTGTGTTACCCACCCACTAATAAACTGTAAGCTTCTGGAAGTCAGAGGATTTTTTCCCCATTGGGGAAAAAAGGTATCTAATCTTGGATCTTATCAGTATAAGCAAGCCTGGGGAGGAAATATTTTCTCTACCAATGAAGCCTGGCATTCTCACTGTAATAGAATCTGAAGGATAGCTCTAACACAGAGAGGTGAAAGGACTTCTCCAGGGTCACAATAACCAATATGTGTCAGAGAAAGGATTTCATATGAAGACTTCCTGACTCCAAGTCCAACTTTCAACCTACTCACCATGTCACCTCTTTCAAACTCTTGTTGAATGGAATCAAATTTGATCCCTTAAATTTTCTCCTTTTTACCTCTTCTATGGCATCTTCTTTCCTGTCTTCCTGAACTGTTCCTATAAGTTCCCATAGCCTTTTAGCTTTCTTTGTATCCCTATTATTTAATACAGTGCTTGGCAAATAGAAGGTGCTTAAGAAGTGTTTATTGAATGATTGACTAGCCTCTTCCAGTACTCTGTTGCTCAAAACCTTCCCTATGAAAAACAAATCAGGAAGGAATTATCCATTTAGTCTAATGGATTCAAAGAATCTCAGAACTGAAAGGGCCCTTGGAAACAATATAGTCCAAATCCTCTTTTTTAAAGAGGAGGAAATGAATCCCAAAGAGAGAAATTACTTTTCTAGGGTCACATAGTGAACTAGTGGTAGAATTTAGAACTCAGGTGTCCTAAAAACCATTCTTACACATCTCATTGTCACTTTAAAAAATCCTGACATTTGCCTAGAAGCATTTGTATTTTAACTCCCAGCACAAAAGGAAATATATTGTCTCCTGGATAAATTATTTCAAGTAGTGGATAGAATATTGGATATGGGGTCAGAAGGCCCTGGATTCAAATATTGCCCTGAATACAATTTAACCTGAAGCTCTCTCCACTTCAGTTTTCTCTTCTGTAAAATGAGATGCTTGGCCTCCTTAGATTCCAAGATTCCTTCTAGTTCTAAATTTATTTTCTACTGTAGCAGGCACTCCACGTTCTGCATAAGTATTTATACTGTGTAGTATCTATGTAATAGGATCACTGTGGTAAACTAACCACTTCCAGCAATGAATGGAGGAAGGGAAAAGAAGAACTCAGGAGTACTGTCAGAGAAAATGTACTCTTCATAGCTTCTGTGTTACCAATAACAATATCTCTAGTCTAAAGTGAATGGGGTGTTAAGAGAAGACTAGTACCTCTGGCGTAAGTGTTTAATGAACCTCTTTCAGGGTTGCTCATACAACTTAGGTGTCCACCTGACACTCAACTCTCACATGTGGCTCCAAGAAGTGAGGGCATACCCCGGTAAAACTTAAAGCCAGGCTAAGCCAGGCTAGAGGTAAATAACATCCCTCAGACTTGCCTGTAAGTTAGAGAGTATTTCTAACCCAAGTATGTTAAGACTCCTGCTGTAGAATGTGCAGATGAGAACAATTTGTTCCAACAATTATAAAGATAGCTTAAAGCAGGTGCTGTTGAAAATGTAGAGCTGGCTGAGACATCAAAGATATCAAGGTCATCCACTGTACCTCAGTCTACCAGCAGTCATCTTGACTTTCGTCCTGCCACTGGACTTCTATGACTTTGGAAGAAAGAGTGATACTGATGACTTTGTGCAATTCTGCCCAACTCAATTCCAACTCATGAATAAATCAAGACATCATCCTGTGATGTCATTGGTCCTCTTCAAAATGAAGGATGAATAGCAACAATAACAATCTCTAAGAGAATATGACTTACTCCGTATTGTCCATTATTCTTTATTAATTAATCTGAGTATCACCTCAAACTGCTAAGAAAGGGGTCATAAATAGTACCATTGTGTTTGAGAGTTTCTGAGAAGAGTTACTTATTCAGCTACTTCTCTTCCCAGTGCCTTCCTCCACAAGGAATACCAGATGAACGTGTCACATTATTCTAAACTGTATTGGCTCCTAATTTCTTTCACCCATATCACAATATACAAAAAAAGGTCAATGAACCCTAACATATGTTTTAATGTGTTAATGTAATAAAGAATAAACAGTAGAGAAAGAATGCGCAGAAATTATGGGGAAAGAGAAATTTTTATGGGCATATGCTGACTGAGAACAACCAGGTAACAAAAACTGGGACTTTGCTATGTTGATTCTTGATACTCACAGAAAAGAAGTAAGCATTAACTCTAGCAAGTTCCACTTTCAGAGTTTTTGAAGAAGAGAGCAGTGAAGTACAAATTATCACAATGCTTGATTCTGCAAAAGTTTTCATGGACTCAAGATAGGGGCAATCTGGCCTTCCACCTTTTAGGTTTCCTCCTTCTTCTTGTATCTTTCTCCCAGAACTCTCCATGAATAATTCTAGAGACTTCACACATTTCATGCTCTCAGAGTCATTTAAATACTGGGAAAATGTATGAATATTTATGGTTACCTAAAGGGCCAGATTCTAACACAGGATTATACTATTATCATAATTATCAGATAGCATTTGAGAATCTGTGAAGCAGGAGCCCTTGGTATCTGAAATCAAGTCACATGAATAACTATAATTCTACAAGGAAAAATATTGATCCAATTTGATTAGTCAAAAAAGCTTTGGATTGATTGAATGACCAATAAGAAAAATATTATTAAGAGTAATAGTAACAGCATCATCAATAACAATTTACACTCATATAGAGCTTTACATCTTATGTCGCACTTTCTTAGTAATAACTTTAAAGGTAAATAATTCAAGTATGATTGTCTCTATTTCATAGATGAGCAAACTGAGGCTCAAAAGGATAGATAGTTTGTTCACTAGCCAACAATAAATAGAACCTACAAGAGAGGAAATTCAAAGATTCATAAGATGTAAATTTAGAAGGTTCTTTAACTTTCTGGTCAATCCCCTTTTCAGATAAGGAACCTGAGGACCAGGGGCAAAACAAAGTGACTTCTGCAAGGTCACACAGCAAAAAGTAGAAGACATTCTCTGATTTAGCTTTTGTTTCTATGTGCTTCTTCATCCAGGCAATATCTTTATAAGGACCCTAAGGTATTTCTATGTTAAACAAGTAAATGTCTCTAGATTTTTTTGATGGCAAAAAGATTGTCTTTCTTTTTAAAAAAACTTTTTAAAAAATATTTTTCCCTGTTTACATATTTCATTTTCTTTCTCTCCCCTCTATCAAATCCAATAAACATTTCCATTGAGTTATACAAATGTTATCACATATCTATTGCCATATTATTCATTTTTGCAATAGAGCAATCTTTTAAAGTCTGAACCCCAAATCATATATCCATATGAACAGATGATAAGTCATTTGTTTTTCTTCTGTGTTTCCATTCCCACAGTTTTTTTTCTTGATGTGGATAGCATTATTTCTCATAAGTCCCTTGGTATTGTCTTGTATTAGCTGTGATGAGGGAATTGGGAAAAGTTAAGCAATAGATATAAATTAATTGGTATAGTTGTGAGGGGAAAATGCTGCAGGTTCCAAGCATAGAACAGTGAGGGAGAAAGAGACTTTTTTTTTCTGAGAGACTCTCTGGATGAAGCTGATGGCAGTTAGGTGCTTACTTAGCTGCTGGAAGTGAAGAGCCCAGAAAAGTAATTGTCTCCTGCCAAAACCATCTACCCTGTGAGTAAGGTCAGGTTGAGCAGAGAATCTAGTTCTGGTTGGTGGACATAACAGACTAGTTCAGCTCCCTGACTTTACCTCTTTGTGGACTCATTTGCTGTGATTCTTGGAAAACTATGATCATTGCTGGAGCTGAAGAGGACTCTGCAGTGAGACATTCAACCTCCCTCTAGTCAGTGTAGTGTTTGCCCAACCTTCCAGCCCCTTGCACTTATCCCTAGACAAGTAGATTTAGTGTGACCTTTCCTTTATTTCCCAACCATTAAAACTCATTATTAAACTATTTACTTTACTTCCTGTGTCTTCCTCAAACCCCAAGAAAGGATCCAAAGAGAGATAATCTTGAGTGGTGACCAGTAACTGTTAACTGACATTTACCTACTAGTGTGTTTTACCCATTTCCCATATCCCTTGTGTAAGTTCCCAGTTTATCTTGTGTATCCTAACACCTGTGGGTTTGTGGGTACAGACCTGTTTATGTTTGGCACCCTTGGGTTTCATTATCAGGAGTCAGTTATTATTCTTTCATAGCAAAGTCCATTACATTGTATTGTTCCACAATGTTTCACTTTCTGTATATAATGTCCTGTTGGTTCTGCTCATTTCACTCTGCATAAATTCTTGGAGGTCTTTCCAGTTCATATAGAAATCCTCCTGTTCATTATTACTTATAGCACAATAGTATTCCTTCATCATCATATTTCATAATTTTTTCAGCCATTCCCCAATCAAGGGACACCCCCTCATTTTCTAATTTTACCACCACACCACGATTATGAATATTTTTGTACAAACATTTAAAAATTATAATCTCTTTGGGGTACAAACTCTGTAGTGGTATTGCTGGATCAAAGAGCATGCAATCTTTAAAAGTACTTTGGCCATAATTCCAAATTGCCTTCCAGAATGGTTGAATTGATTCACAACTCCACCAGCAATGCATTAGTGTACCAATTTTGCCACATCCCCTCCAACATTTATTATTTTTCTTTACAGTCATATTGGTCAATCTTTAAGGTGTGAGGTGGTACCTCAGCATTGTTTTGATTTGCATTTCTCTAATTATCAGAGATTTAGAGCACTTTTTCATGTGTTTATTGATACTTTGTCTGAAAACTGCCTACTCATGTCTCTTGACCATTTATCAACTGGAGAATGGCTTGATTTTTTTTTGTACAATTGACTTAGCTTCTTATAAATTTGAGAAATTAGACCTTTGTCAGAAGTTTTGGTTATAATTTTTCCCCAATTTGTTGCTTCCCTTCTAATTTTGATTGCATTGGTCCTGTTTGTACAAACTTTTTAATTTAATATAATCAAAATTATTCATTTTACATTTTGTAATGTTCTCTATCCCTTGTTTGGTATTAAATTCTTTCCTTTCCCATATATCTGACAGGTATACTATTCTATGTTCACTTAATTTACTTATAGTTTCCCTCTTTATATTTAAGTCATTTACCCATTCTGAATTCATTTTGGTATAGGGTATGAGATGTTGATCTAAACCTAATCTCTCCATACTGTTTTCCAATGTCTCCAGCAGATGTTGTCAAATAGTGGGTTCTTGTCCCCAAAGCTGGGATCTTTGGGGTTATCAAACACTATCTTGCTGAGGTCATTTACCCCTAGTTTATTCCAATGATACACCCTTCTATCTCTTAGCTAGTACCATATTGTTTAGATGATCACTGCTTTATAGTACAATTTAAGATCTGGTACTGCTATCCTTCACATTTTTTTCATTAGTTTCCTTGCTATTCTCAATATTTTTTTCAGATGAACTTTGTTATAATTTTTTCTAATTCTATAAAATAGTTTCTTGGTAGTTTGATAGGTATGGCACTGAATAAGTATATTAATTTGGGTAGGATTGTCATTTTTATTATATTAGCTCATCCTACCCATGAGCAATTGATGGTTTTCTGATTGTTTAGACCTAATTTTATTTGTGTAAAGAGTGCTTTGTAGTTATGTTCATATAATTCCTGAATTTGTCTTGACAAGTAGATTCCCAAATATTTTATATTATATAAAGTGATTTTAAATGGAGTTTCTCTTTCTAATTCTTGCTGCTGATTTTTATTAGAAATAAATAGAAATGCTGATGATTTATGTGGATTTATTTATTTGCTAAAATTATTAATTATTTCCACTAGCTTTTTAGTTGATTTTCTCTGGGTTCTCTACATATACCATCATATCTTGTGCAAAGAGTGATAGTTTAGTTTCCTCACTGCCTACTTTAATTCCTTCAATTTTTTCTTCTCTAATTGCTATTGTTAGTATTTCTAGTACAATATTAAATAATAGTGGTGATAATGGGCATCCTTGCTTCACTCCTGATCTTATTGGGAAGGCTCCTAACTTATCCCCATTGCAGATGATACTTGCTGATGATTTTAATTAAATACTTTTTATTATTTTGAGGAAAGGCCATTCAATTCCTATATTTTCTTTTACTTTCAATTTTATTAATTTCTCCTTTAATTTTTAGGATTTCTAATTTTGTCTTTCTCTGGGGATTTTTAATTTGTTCTTTTTCTAATTTTTAAGTTGCAGGCTCAATTCACTGACCTTCTCCCTCTCTATTTTGTTGATATATGAACTCAGATATTTCCCCCTGAGTACTGCTTTGGCTATGTCCCATAGATTTTGATATACTGTCTCTTCACTGTCATTCTCTTCAATGAAGTCCTTAATTGTTTCTGTGATTTGTTTTTTGACCCACCAGTTTTGAAGAATTATATTATTTAGTTTCCAATTTTAAATTTGCCTTTTCACAGACCCTTGTTAATTATACTTTTTATGACATTATGATCTGAAAAGTTGCATTTCTTATTTCTGCTTTTCTGCATTTGTTTGCAATATTTCTATGCCCTAGTACATGGTCGATCTTTGTATATGTACTATGTACTGCTGAGAAGAAGTTATGTTCCTTTTTATCCCTATTCAATTTTCTCCAGATATCTATTAACTCTAATTTTCTAACATTTGATTCACTTCCCTTACTTATTTCTTATTTATTTTTTGGTTCAATTTATCTAGTTCTGAAATGGGAAAATCAAGATCCCCTATTAGTATGGTCTTACTATCTATTTCCTCCTTAAGCTCCTTTAGTTTCTCCTTTAGAAAACTAGATGTTATACTATTTGGTGCATAAATACTTGGTAATGTTATTACTTCATTGTTTATAGTATCTTTTAGCAAAATGAAATTTCCTTCCTTATCTCTTTTAATAAGATCAATTTCTACTTAATTTTTTTCTGATATCATGAGTCCTACATTTTTTACTTTAGATAAGGGATAATAAATTTTGCTCCAACCTTTTATCTTTAATCTGTATGTGCCACCCTGCCTCAAATATGTTTCTTGTAAACAACATATAATATGATTCTGGTTTTTAATCCACTCTGCTATCCACTTATGTTTTATGGATTAGTTTATCCCATTCACATTCAGAATTATGATTATGAACTGTGTTGCCCTCCATCATATTATCCCTTTTAGATTCTATACTAATCCATTTTACTCTGTTCCTCCTCACCAGTTTTTTGCCTTTTGTAAACCACCCCACCACTCCTCCCTCCAATTACCTTTCCCTTCACTTGTTTTATTCCCCTTCTACTCTTCTGTAGGATAAGATAGAATTCTAAACCCCACTGAGTATACTTGTTTTTCCCTCTCTAAGTTAGTTACAATGATAGTAAAGTTTAAGCATTGCCTGTCACCCCTCCCTTATCACCCCCTCTCTATAATGACTTTTCATGCCTCTTTATGTTATATAATTTTCCCCACTCTTCTCTCCCTTCCCTTTTCTCTCAGTGCAACCCTTTCTTTCACCCCTTGATTTTTAAAAATATCCCTATGCATACATATCAAAATACATATCATTTCATATCATCACATTTGCATATATATCATATCTTCATATATTACCATATACATTATATCATCATAATCAGCTTACTTCCCCACCCACTTTCTGAGTAAATTCTTTCTATCTTCTCTACTACTAAGAGTAATTTTTGAGAATTACAGATATCCTTTTACCATGTAGACATAAACATTTTAACCTTCATGAGTCCCTTAAATTTTCTTTTTCTTATTTACTTTTTTGGGTTTCTCTTGTGTCTCCTGTTTGGACTTCAGATTTTTTGTTTAGGTCTTGCTCATTCCTCAGGAATGCTTGGAAATCTTCTTTCTTTTTAATGTCCATTCTTACCACTAATATTTTTTGCTGGATAGGTGACTCTGGGTTGTAACCTCAACCATTTTGCCTTCCTGAATATCATATTCCATGCTTTTCAGTCTTATAATGTAGAAGCTACTGGGTCCTGTGTATCTTGATTGTAGCTCCATGGTATTTGAATTGTTTCTTTCTGGTTGTTTGAATAATTTTATCCTTAGCTTTTTGGATCTTGAATTTAGCTATTATATTTCTGAAAGTTGTCATTTGAGGATTTCTTTCTAAAGGTGATCTGTGAATTCTTTCAATTTCAATTTTATTTTCTTGTTCAAACATTTTTGAACATTTTTCTTTGATAATTTTTTGTAATATGATGTCTGAGAATTTTTTCTTGATTATGGCTTTCAGGTACTCTAATAATTCTCAAACTGTCTTTCCTAGATCTATTTTCTAGGTAAGATGTTTTATCAATAAGATATTTCATGTTTTCCTCTGTTTTTTCATTCATTTAATTCTATTTTATTGTTTCTTTGTTTCACATGAAATTATTTGTTTCCATAGTCAATTCTGATTTTTAATACATGATTTTCCTCTTTCAGTTTTTGTTTCTCCTTTTTCAAGATCCATTTCTTCTTGCATCACTTAAATTTCTCTTCCCCACTTTTCCTCTGCCTTTCTTAATTGTTTTTTGAAGTCTTTTTTAACTCTTCCAGAATCTGTGTTCAATTCATATTTTTCTTTTAGACTTTTTGTTTCCTTTGCTTTCATTTTTCCCTTCTGTGTCTGTACTTTGCTCTTTGTTGCCATAAAAATTCTTTAGAGTTAGGGAAAATGAGCCAACAACAGAAAACACCTATCTAATTATAGGTAGGCTCCATTTTCTGGGGAGTTGGGGTACCCTCTTAATAACTTTGATGTTATTATGAGCTTTTTTCCTGTGTTTTTAACAGTTTCAGTTCTTGGAAGATGATGTGATTGTCTGAGGGTTGAAATCTTTGAGATCCCCACCTCCTGATGATTCAATTGAACCTTGAGATTCTGATAGCTCAAAGACTTACCTTAGACTTGGTTATAAGCTTTGGTCTTACTTTTATCTTTATCAGGTCAGGTATTACTTAAATTATAGCCTTGGACTTAGGTAAGTTTTTGGTTTTGCTATGTATTTGTTCTAATCAGGCACACCCTTGATTGCTCTGTCTTGGAGATCTGCCCTGATTTTTGAGCAAAAAGATCAGTATTTAGTACTTAACGCTATCAGCCATCCCAAACTGTGAACTATATCCTCATCCCAAGCCAAGAATGGGACTCCTGGCTTCACTCTGGGCTCACATGGATCAGCCCACTTCAGCCCAGAATATCCTGGGCTGGTATTCTGTACCTCTCCACAGGTTTGAAATTTCAAAGGGTGTTGGTTGGCTTGGACCACTATTTTCCCAGGCAAGATCTTAGGATCTGAATGTTAATTTCATCTTAGGTCCCGAACCTGGGATATCAGATATGGGATGAGGGTGTGTATATGTCTTGTTCTTGGCTTGCTCTTCACTCCTTGCTATAATCTTTCTGATTGTGCTCCCTTTTCATCCCAATGTCCCAGATGTTCTTTGCCTACATTTGGGATTTTTCTTTTCTTGAAAGTTATTTCACTCTTGTCTCCTTGTTGTTTTTTCACGCCTGTATTCATTTTGTGGTGATATTTAAATATTGGTTGGAGAGAATTCTCATGGTGATTCTAGAGCTGCTCTAGTTTACTTCTACATCTTGGCACCACCCCTGGAAATCCATGTCTCTTGGTTTTTAATGGATATTCTTTTTGCTGTTGTTCCAGCCATGTGATTTCTTTGTTTTTAAACCCTTGTCTTCTGTCTTAGGCAAAAGACTGGTAAGAACAAGGCAATGGGGGTCAAGTGACTTGCCCAGAGCCACATAGCTAAGAAGTGTCTGAGGCCAGATTTGAACCTGGGACATCCCATCTCTAGGTCTGGCTCTCAATCCACTGAGCCACCCAGCTGCCCTCCAGTCCTGTGATTTCTTCAGCTGGGGTGCTCTCTCCACAATGCATATAAATAACTTGTTTGCAAGTTATATAGTCTTAAGGAGCTGTCTGAGGCACTGAAAGGTTTAGTGAATAGTCCACACTGAGTGGCAAAGCCTCCACCAAGGTCTTCCTGCCTTCAATGTTCAATGACAAACTTTGATCCATTTATAATACACAGCTTCTCTGGATACAAGGGCATTCAAATTCTTTTCATTAAAACATCAAGCATCTAGTACATAGGATTTAGTGTCTAGTATCCAGGGTGGCTCATCTTAACCAGAATAGGGAGATAGGGCTCTCATTGCAATGAATCAGCTAGATTAAATGTATAAAATAATAGAATATGAGAATTATTTAAATACTTAATTTTTATAATTAATTATTAGAATATTAAATATGGAAATAGATCAGTTGGAGATTTAAGAGATTAGATGATAGAAAGGTACTTTTCAATATGATCCTACAAAACTGAATCAAACCCACCCATTTTACATGTGAGGAACCTAAGACCCAGAGAGGTAAATCTACTTGTCCGTCAAAATTCCAAAGATTCTCACTATAGAGCAGTGGTTCCCAAACTTTTTTGGCCTACCGCCCCCTTTCCAGAAAAAAATATTACTTAGCGCCGCCTGGAAATTATTTTTTTTAATTTTAATAGCAATTAATAGGAAATATATATGTATTAATGTTTCTACCTTTTTCATAAAATATAGTAAAGAAAGATATAAATTAGAAACATTGAACTTTGAAATTATGAAACTATTTATTGAACTCAGAATAGAATGTAATACAAAAAAAGTTAAAATATTCGAAATCATCTTAATGAGAAGGATGAACCTGGTGTGCAGCTACCAATTTAGTAATCCTCAGCTCTATTTTCATTGGCAGTAATCTTAAATCACCGCAAATGACTATTTGCAATTGGTTTCTTTTTTTTGTTAATAAATTGGTTACTGCACTGAATCCACATTCCAAAATGCACCTGTGGGCATCACCACCCTCCTGGATCATTGCAGCACCCACCAGGGGGTGGTGGAGCCCACTTTGGGAATCACTGCTACAGAGCAAAATACTAGTCAGTGACTCTGTATAGATATAGCTCCAAAATGGTCAATTCTTTAACTTCATTTAATAATAGGCCAAAGGACAGAAATCCACTACCTTTTCCTCACTTTTAATATGTGTCAAAATATCTGGAAATATTGTTGGCCAATTTCATGTTTAGATAATGATTCCCCAAGATGTTTCCCATGTTCAGTTATTCACTCCCTTGTAGTTGATATAGACTAAAAGTGAGGGGGCATGTTTTCAAAAATAAAATTCCTTAGGCAAATAGTTAATTCATTTCAGTATTCTGTTATCCATTAGGTTTAACAAGTAGTATTTCCTGAGGATTGGAATGCCTCACTAGGAAAGTAAAATATATATTTGTTCATTTGCATTGAACCTTCCTCAGGGGCCTGGGGTATGATGTATGTGACAGGAATTCAAAAGACCTGGGATCAAAGCCCATCTGAAACAATGATCTCTCTCTCTCTCTCTCTCTCTCTCTCTCTCTCTCTCTCTCTCTCTCTCTCTCTCTCTCTCTCTCTCTCTCTCTTTCTAACTCTTATCTTCTTTCTTAGAATCAATATTCAATATTGGTTCCAAGGCAGAAAAATGGTAAGGGCTAGGGAATTGGGGTTAAGTGACTTGCCCAGGGTTCTGGAAGTGTCTAAAGCCACTTTTAAACCCATAATCGTCCATCTCCAACCCTGGATCTCTAGCCAAAGAGCCACCTAGCTGTTCCTAGACAATGATCTCTTGACAAATTTCAGCAGCTCTTCTAATTAGGATAATGCCTCCATATCTTTATCAGTAAAATTAGCATGGTTTTAACTTTTTTAATGGATTTTAGATTCATAGTTTTAGAGCTAGAAATTATATTAGAGGTCTAACACTTTGCAGAGAAGTAAACTAAACCTAAATAGGTTAAGCAATTTGTCTAAATTCACATAGTGGGTGCAGGGCTGGGATTCAAACCTAGGTCCTCTGACTCAAAAGTCAATATGGAACCTTCATATTAGGTGAAGAGGGCAACTTATACAAAAATATTCTTCTTTTGCACAGGAGGAGGAGGCTAATGACATGGAGGAGAAGTGTGGAGAAGGTAACTTTATCTTCCTAATGTCACAATTTTTCCTGCTAGTAGGAACAGCCTAAGGAAGAGGAAGAATAAATAACCACTTATGGAGTGTCACTTGAGAAAGTACTAGGCAGGCATCACTCCTCACCTTGCAAATAAGAAAAGATTCTTCTTCCCAAAATCTTTCTCTTCTACCTCTCTTTCATGGCCTGAAATTCTACCATTTAGAACTTATTGTTTTGATACTTGAAGATTTTTGGTCTTCAAGAGGTCTTTATTGAAATGGAAATGCCCCAAGGAAGGGTAGCTTTTAATATAACAAAATGCAACAATGACAAAAATAATAATAGTTGACAAATACAGTCTGCAAAACGTTTTAAGAGCAACATCCTAACTCCTTAATTAGGATTAGTTAATAGCCACCTGAATATAGGGTAGGTAGGTAATTAGAAGCTACAGGATAAGGAAAAGATCCAAGGATGAATCTGGAAATGGAAGAGGGATTGAAAAATATTGGGTCAAGGAAGCAAAGATGAATTTTGCCTACCTTACACTCTTGCCCAGAGCCAGTTTTGCCCTCAGAAGACTAAGATTCTGTGTCAAGACAATGAAGTATATTTTTAGAAAAGTGGTTAAATTCAGACAACTATTTATTCATTCAAAAAATAAACCCTGATTATAGAGGCAGGCACACAGAAAGATTGACAGATGAACAGATAATAGCTAGAATTTACATAGTACTTTATACTTATTCTTTCATTTGCTCCTCATAACAACCTTGCAAGGTAATTGGTATTATTATCCTCATTTTACAGATGAGGAAACTGAGGATGAGAGAGTTCAATTGACCTGCCCAATGTCAAATAACTATTAACTGTGAGACAGGAGTCAAACTCATGACTTTCTAATTCCAAGTCCAGTATTCTTGCCACTGCAAAGGAAGGAATTAAATAAGAATGGATGGATAGATGGATGGATGGATAGATAGATAGATGGATAGATGGATGGATAGAAAAAAAGAAAAAGGAAGGAAAGAAAGAAAGAAGGAAGGAAGGAACAAAGGAACAAAGGAACTCCAGTGAAATAAGGTAAAGTTGAATTCTTTCCACCCCCACTTCCCATTCTGAAGCAGAAAATGGGAATAACACAAGCATATGGCAAAATGCTGAGCCTTGCTCAGGTGGTCTGAGAGAAGAAATTCATGCCCTTGGATGGAATTCCTGATTGCCATCTGCTTTTCAGTTTCATTTTCTGAGCACAGGTAAAAACTAGAGTTCCTGAGAATGGATATTTACATCCTTTGCAGGATTAATTTATGGATAACCTTGAATTTCAAAGTTCTCATTTTCCAGAGTTTCCAAGATAGAGTGTTCCTAAGTCAAAGACTTTGACAATGACTTCCAAGAGGGATATTTTTAATAGTATATTTCTTGGAAAAGGAAGAGAATCCTAACTAAAGCACCATTTTGCAAAGCTAGGACTAAAGCCATTCCAAATGATGTGAAGCAAGAGGGATCAGGGAGGGTTAAAAAAAAGAAAAAGAGAATTAGAAGTCTTAATATTACCAATCCTGCTAGTGCTAGTCACTAAACTGGTGCAGGTCTGAGATGGCTGGCAAATATTTGTTCAGCATTCAAGTAAAAAATGTCTTTACTCTCCAAAAGAAATTGTATTTTAGTGTATTATGTGTTTATAATTGTTCACAGGATCCTGTGAGTCTGACATTTGATACGCCTTTTCATGGTGGGTGACAGTTATCTGATAACTATATTGTTTGCTGAATGTCTGCAGAGGAGTTGGGGACCTTTTTCCACTTTGGGATAAATCTAGACTTGAACTATGCCTAAATTTTACTGTGATGATTTCCTAGCACTTGTGGAGTAGGAACAAGAACCAAAGAGATGCTTTGAGATCAGCCCACTCAAAAATAACATAACCTATGGGGTCAGGGCCTTATTGTTCAGAGATGGTAGTGGAGAAGATTTTATTACTTTTAACTTTTACATATGATAAAGTTCTTAACTTTTAAAATTTTGTTCAACTAGATAGTGGTTTGTGAGTTATAGTTACTACTTACATGAAAGACTGGTATAACATGTATGTGTATGTATATGTTCATCGATTCTAAAATAAGTAGTTCTAGTCCTCTACTTTAAAGTTATCATATAACAAATAATTTATGGTTGTATAGCAAAAATACTTAAATATATACAAATGCATAATCCTATAAAGGACCCTCTGGAACTACTTCTCCAACTCACAATATTTACAGTTGAAATCCCCAGAGGACCTGGGTGAATTTAATATAAATTTCCCCCCCCCTTTTGAAAACTCATTTTGGTTAGTATTAGCCCCAGCCTCTCACTGGTGGGTATGCCTACTATGGGAGGACACCAGAAGCCTTGAGGTTCCTTGAACTAGAACAGGCTCACTGCTTGTCCCCCATGACTTCTGGTCTCCAAAAGACTGGCCTCTGATTCAGATTGAGGCCAAATATGTCCAACCAGAGAGACTCAGAAGCAGTGACATCACCAGATGTTTCAAGAAAGGAATTGCAAGAAGCAGTTCATTTCCCTTGGGCTGGAGACTCTTCCTGGTGCTATTACTTCAGAAGACAGGATTAACTCTCTACTTGTCTATTTTTAGCTAAACAAATCAAGAACTCAAAGCACCCCTACTTAACACTAAGTAAGAGTCACTTACTAGAGTAAGCTCACACCTCCAAAGGACAGTGCTCCTACCTAGGGCACTGCTGGAAAAATTGAAAGACTGTGATTGGTTCCTGTAAAATGGGAGAGCAACACTAAGTGACCTTGAGAAAACTGCTTTAAAAAGGCCAAGTTGAGGATTCAGTCATTTTTTTCTGCATTGGTAAGCTAAACTGGAGGAGGAGACTTTTCCCTGGATCTTGATTTGGCTTGGGGTGGTGAGTTGAGTGATTCCTTCCTTGGTTCTTCAGTGAGGAGACCCTCTCTGCTCATTGGTGCTTCAGTAGGACACTCCCTTCAGTGATTTCTGGTGAGATTCTTGGCAGTTTAGCCTTGTGTACACTGAAAGTTCTCGGTGAATTCTTCAGCATTTTCTGGTTCTTTGGATTTTGGCTTCTTAATTATGACTTTGGATTCTGGTGAGATTCACTTTCAGATTCACATTTGTGGTCTGGAGACATTAGGATTAAACTTAGGGTATTTGTAGCTAGGCAGTATTTTCTGTCTCTTTAGCTATATTTTTCCTCTTTCACTCTTTCTACCTCTGTAAATAAAGCTGCTAAAAGTCATTTTGACTTAAGCTGAAATATTTTTAAAACAGTGATCATAACATTACTTTAGAACTTTCATATTAGCATAAAAACCTAAATTTAAATTCTTACATACTTTTGGTGAATGGAGACAAGTAAGGTCCCTTTCACTCTCCTCTAAGCAAATAGACATTTAGCAAAGACATTTATTAAGATGGTATAGTATAAAAAGGGGCATAACAATGATGGTGGCTTAGTATCAGTAAAAACTGGAACCACTGCAAGAATACTCTCAAGCTAACCTTAAAATAGTGCCTCAAAAGAATAGGAGTCAGAAAGCCAACAAGGGGATGGAGTGAGAGAGATCTAATGGGGAAAACACCTTGAAAGGTAAGCAGAGTAAGTTGATTTTCATTGTTTAAGGGAAAACTAAAAGTAAAACTGCACATAGAAAAGTGCTGACTGACCCCTTACTTACTGAGCCAGGTTCTGAACCTGGGTATAAGCCAGCTTTGGGATTCTGCAACTCTGTGTAAGCCAACAGCAAAGCAACCCCAATCAACCTCTTGAACTCCCAACTCCTGGCACAAGCCCACAGTAAAACCCTGAAGTACCTAGCTCTTAGCTCTTTCAAGTGTGCTATGAAGCCCCTAATCCCAGGGTAAAACAGCTCACAGAGCTGAGATCTACAAGTCATCAGCAGAGGAGACAAAATTATCAGTTTTCAGAATTCCAAGTCCACAGACCAAAAAAAAAGCCTGGGAAAATGAGCAAAGCAAGAGAAATTCCTAACCATAGAAAAATTCCATGGCAACAAAGAGCAAGGCACAAATTCAGTAGTGAAAAGTGAGAACAAAGAAACTACATGCAAAACTTTGAAGAAAAATAGGAATTGATCTCAGATACTGAAGTACTGAAAAAGGAAATAAAAAATCAAATATGAGAGGTAAAAAAATGGGAAAAAAGAAATGAAAGGAATGCAAAAAGAAAAAATAAAGCTTAAAAAGCAAAATTGGTCACATGGAAAAAGAGGCACAAAAATCCATTTAAGAAAAGAGGTTTTTAAAAAACAGAAATGACCTACTGGAAAAAGAGGTAAGAAATCCAATGGGAAAAGTTACATGAAAAGTAGAATTGACCAACTGGAAAAGGAGGATCAAAAGGTCACAGAAGAAAATCATTCTTTAAAAATGAGAATTGGGCAAGTAGAAGCTAATGACTTCATGAGACATAAAAACAATAAAAAAAATCAAAAGAATGAAAAAATGGAAGAAAATATGAAATATTTCCTTGAAAAAAATGCCTGGAAAATCGATCCAGGAGAGATGATCTAAGAATTATTGGACTATCTGGAAGTCATGATTAAAAAAAAAAGCTTGACATCAGATTATAAGAAATTATTAAAGAAAACTGCCCTGATATTCTTGAACATGTGGTAAAATATAAATTGCAACAGATCAATTCCTGCAATAAATGCACAAATGACAACTCCCAAGAATATTATAGCCACGTTCAAGAGCTCCCAGGCCAAGGAGAAAATGCTGCAAGTAACCAGAAAGAAACAATTCAAATATCACGGAGCCTCAGTCATGCTACAAAGGATCTGGCAGCTTCTACAGTGGATAATCAGAAGGTTTAGAATATGTTATTCTAGAAAGCTAGGGAACTGGGCTTACAAACAAGAATCCTATATCCATCAAAACAGACTAGATTCTTTCAGGGGAACATATGATGATTTAATAAAATTAGAGATTTTCAAGCATTTCTGAAGAAAAGCAAGACCTAAACAGAAAATTTGATGTCCAAAAACAAAATTAACAAGAAGCATAAAAAGGTAAATAAGAGAAAAAAATTAAGGGACTTGGAAAGGCCAAATTATTTATATTCCTACATGGAAAAATGAAATTTGTGACTCTTAAAATTTTTATCTTTATCATAGTAGTTAAAAGAAGAATACGTAGACAGAGAGTATGATAGTAAGTTGTTTAGGATGATATGGAAAAAAGAGGATTGCACTGAGAGGAATTGGAAGAAAGAGGTAAAATAGGGGCAAATCAAATTAAATAAAAAGGCATGGGGGAAAGTATTACAATGGAAAAGAGGATGAGGGTGATGATGGGCACTAATTAAACGTAACTTTCGTCAGAATTGACTTAGAGAGGGAATAACACCCAAACTCATTGGGGTATAGAATAAGAGAGGTAGTGGTAGCCAAGGGAATAATTTAAAGGAGGGGGGACTTGAGGGAAATGGTTAAAAGCAAAACAATTATGTTGAAGTACAGAGTAAAATGAGGAAGTGTGGGATTAAAAGGGGAAAATAAGATGAAAGGGAGTACACAGATGGTAATCATAACTGTGAATGTAAATGGGATGAACTCACCCATAAAATGGAAGCAGATAGCAAGGTGGATTAAAAACCAGAATCCTACCACATGTTGTTTACATAAGAAACAAATCTGAGACAGGTAGACACACAGAGAATAAATGTAATGGGAGAGAGTGGAATCTATTGGACTTCAATTGAAAATTAAAAAAACAGGAGTAGCAATCATGATCTCAGACAAAGCTAAAGCAAAAATAGATCTGATTAAAAGAAAAGGTATTTACCTCTTGATAAAAGGCAGTATAGACAATGGAGTAATAGCAATACTTAATATATATGCACAAAATCAGTGATTCCCAAAGTGGGTGCTACCGGCCCCTGGTGAGTGCTGTAGCAACCTGGGGGGCAGTAATGGCCACAGGTGCATTTATCTTTCCTATTAATTGCTTTTAAAATTAAAATTTTAATTTCCATGGGGCTAAGTAATATTTTTTTTGGAAAGGGGGTGGTAGGCCAAAAATGTTTGGGAACCATTGCACTAAATAATATAGTCTCCATATTTTAAAGGAGAAACTAAAGGAATTAAAGGAAGACACAAACAGTAAAACTATACTACTGGGGGACCTCAATCTTCCCCTATAAGAATTAGATAAATCTAATAAAAAATAAATGAGAAACAAGTAAAAGAAGAGAAAGAAATTTTAGAAATGTTAGCTTTAATAGCTATCCAGAGAAAATTTAATATAGAAAAAAAGGAATATGCCTTGTTTTTAGCAGCACATGGTTCATATACAGAAATTGACCATGTGCTAGGGCATAAAACTTCACAATCAAATGCAGAAAAGCAGAAATAATAAATGCAACTTTTTCAGATCATAATATAAGAAAATTTAAAATCAATATGAGTTCATGGAAAGACAAATTAAAAATTAATTTGAACTAAAAAATCTAATTTTTCAAAATGAGTGGGTCAAAGAAATATTATAGAAACAACCACTGTTTAAATGATGTGGAGAAAACAACATATCAAAATTTATGGGATACAGCTAAAGCAGTATTCAGTGGAAAATTTATACACCTGATTTCTTGTATCATTAAAATAGATTTTAAAAAGCAGGTCAATGAATTGGGTATGCAACTAAAAAACTAGAAAAAAATTTTAAATCCACAAATTAAGATTTAAATGGAAATACTAAAATTTGAAGGAAAATTAATAAAATTGAAAGAGAATTATTGAACTAATAAATAAGAAGAAGAGTTGGTTCTATGAAAAAAATAAAATAGAGCATTGGTTATTTGATTTAAAAAAAGGAAAGAAGATAATCAAATTACCAATATAAAAAATGAAAAGGGTGAATTCATCTCAAATAAAGAAGAAATTAAAGCAATCAATAAGAGCTATTTTTCCCAATTATATGACAATAAATATGATGGTCTAGATCAGGGGTCGGCAACCTTTTTGGCCATGAGAGCCATAAACGCCACATTTTTTAAAAAATATTTATTAATATTTATTTTATGGTTACATAATTCATGCTCTTACTTTCCCCTTCACCCTCCAAGCTATTCCCCCCCCCCATCGCTGATATGTATTTCCACTGGTTTTAACATGTGTCTTTGATCAAGACCTATTTCCAAATTGTTGATAGTTGCATTGGTGTGGCAGTTTCAAGTCTATATCCCCAATCATGTCCGCCTCAACCCATATGTTCAAGCAGTTGTTTTTCTCCTGTTTCCACTCCTGTAGTCCTTCCTCTGATTGTGGGTAGTGTTCTTTTCCATAAGTCCCTCAGAATTGTCCTGGGTCACTGCATTGCTGCTAGTACAGAAGTCCATTATGCCACATTTTTTAAATGTAATTTCATGAGAGCCGTAAAGTGCTCACAGTGCGTGCTCCTGTAATAGCGCCTGAATTGACTTCATGGCTCCTGCAGAAAGAACCATATCTGGCCCTCAAAAGAGCCAGATATGGCTTGAGAGCCATACGTTGCCTACCCCTGGTCTAGATGAAATAGATGAATATTTATAAAAATACAAATAGCCTCAATTAGCAGAAGAGGAAATAGAATACTTAAATAATATCATCTTAGAAAAAGACATTGAACAAGCTATTAATGATCCCCCAAAGAAAAAAGTCCCCAGGGTGAGAAATCATGAATTTTATCAGACATTTAAGGAACAATTAACCCCAATAATATATAAACTATTTTTTTCTTTTTTTTTTTAACATTTATTAAGAATCATTTTTAACATGGTTACATGATTCATGCTCCTACTCTCCCCTTCACCCCCCGCACTCCTCCCACCCATGGCCGACGCACATTTCCACTGGTTTTGTCATGTGTCCTTGATCAAGACCTATTTCCAAATTGTTGGTGGTTGCATTGGTGTGGTAATTTCGAGTCTACATCCCCAATCATGTACACCCTGACCCAAACGTTCAAGCAGTTGCTTTTCTTATATGTTTCCTCTCCTGCAGTCCTTCCTCTGAATGTGGGTAGCATCTTTACCATAAATCCATCAGAGCTGTCCTGGGTCATTGTATTGTTGCTGGTACAGAAGCCCATTACATTCGATTTTACCACAGTATATAAGTCTCTGTGTACAATGTTCTTCTGGCTCTGCTCCTTTCGCTCTGCATCAGTTCCCGGAGGTCTCTCCAGTTCACATGGAATTCCTCCAGTTTATTATTCCTTTTAACACACTAGTATTCCATCACCCGTATATACCACAGTTTGTTCAGCCATTCCCCAATTGAAGGACATACCCTCCTTTTCCAGTTTGTTGCCACCACAAAAAGCGCAGCTATAAATATTTTCATACAAGTCTGTTTATCTATGATCTCTTTGGGGTACAAACCCAACAATGGTATGGCTGGATCAAAGGGCAGGCATTCTTTTATAGCCCCTTGAGTATGATTCCAAATTGCCAGCCAGAATGGCTGGATCAGTTCACAGCTCCACCAGCAATGCATTAATGTCCCAATTTTGCCACATCCCCTCCAACATTCATTACTCTCCCCTTCTTTCATTTTAGCCAATCTGCTAGGTGTGAGGTGATACCTCAGAGTTGTTTTGATTTGCATTTCTCTAATTATTAGAGATTTGGAACACTTTCTCATGTGCTTATTGATACTTTTGATTTCTTTACCTGAAAATTGCCTATTCATGGAACATGGATCTTTTTAAAGCTAAGCTGGGACTTGTATTTCCCAGGAGTCTGGGACTCCAGGGCATTCCCTAGAGAGGGAGGGAGGGTCCTTACAGAGGGTCATGCATGCATGTACAAAGGCAGTTTTGCTTGCCCACCCCAGTGGTGCTGAGCCTTTATTCCCCACTGCCTGGGCATTGAATGAGCAAATCGGACACTGTAAATACTCTCCTGGATGTGGCATTGGGAAGACTGATAGGAAAGGACTTTTTTAAAGGACTCTTTAGCTATTTGTTTTCCTCCCTGGTTCTAGGGATTATATTTAAATGGAATGATACTTGCAGGGAAATAGAAAGGCACATGGTGAGTATGAATAGGTTGTAGCATCTTACAAATAAAAACTTATAAAGGGAAAGTAAAAGATGCCTTCGCAGAACTGTCGAGTCAAAAAAGAAGATGGGGTGATCACATGGTGAAAAAAGGGATAAGTCTTTCATGGTCTGTATGATCCATTGAGATACTTACAATATCAAAAGAATTCAAAGAAATCCCGTTGGTTGAACCACCTATAAAAAGCTTGTAGGAAGATATAGACAATAGTCATAATGGTCGGGCAGTCATGGATTACTATTGACATCACTGGAGAGAATGAGATCGTGTTGATGGGAACTATGGATTCATTTAAACAATCATCCAAAAATGTGAGGGGGTTTGTTTTTTCAAATTAGAGGGATACAAAAAAGTGACGTAAATCTTCTCTAAACTAATTAGAAAGGCTTCTGTGAGACTAAAGCTATCTCTATGAATAGCTAAAGTAGGAAGTATCACATATTTGAAAAGCTTCTATTCAGATATATGAAGTATTCGGAGAAGACTATTATCTCTGATATGGGGTCTTGCTGATTCCTTTTCAGGATTGTTTCCCTCCTTTGGTGTCTATCTCACACCCTGTTCTCACCTGTGTCTCCAAGAAGCTATAGCAAACGTAGTGGCCAAACCCTAATACACTGGACTAAACTGGATTGAGGGTAGCCAACATACCTTAAAAGCAATGATGAGTAGAGTGTCTACTCTAGGCATGTGAAGACTTTTCCCTGAAGAAGGAAGGGGTGGTTGAGAACAATTTGTTCAAACAGTCATGAAGAAGGTAGAAGGGGGGACATTATGGAGCACTTAGGACTTGGTTAGACATCCAAGGTCATCCACTGAAACCTGAGTGTTCATCAATTGTCTTGACTTTTGTTTTGCCACTGGACTTGGATTACTCTCAAAAATAAAATGAAGCTGAGGACTTTGCGCAACTCTGCCACACTTAAATCCAATTTGTGCTCCAGTCAAAAGACATCACCAACAATGTCATTTTGGAGCTCTTCAAATATAAAGGACAAGTAACCAACCAATTACAGAATCATTTACTTTGTTTAAGTAATCCTCCCTCCAGTAACAAGAGTAACAATAGGTCATTATGGAAATACAGCATGGCTTTATCTTGAAGTTTGGAAAACTTAGGTTTAAGTTCTTCTCTATGGCCATGAACAAGTCATTTAACAGTTATGTGCATCCAGGCATCTGTCTAAGATGAGTTAATACATTTATCTCCCATACTAGACCCTAAATGATTGGGGGCTAAGTGAATGAAAAGTAGCACACAGGTCCTTTAATCTATCTGGTCCTATCTACCAGACAATTTTTTTCATTTTCACAACCTATCTAGTTAATATGGGAGTTGCCCATATTGATGGCATCTCCAGAATCTGAAACAATAAAAAAGAATGGGAAAATGTACTAATATAGAACCTTAGGGTCTAAAAATATTTTCCCCTTAACAAGCCTGTCAGGTAGGTGATACAAGTATCATTTGCTATTGCTCTTCAGTTGTGTTTAACTCTTCATGATACCAACTAGGGTTTTCTTGGTATGCAGACAGTATTAAATTACTTGTCCTGGGTCACACAGTGTATGAAATCAGATCTGAACTCAGATCTTCCTCTTTCCAGGTCTGGAAATCTATCCATTGTACCACCTAGCTGCCTCCCAAAAAAAAAGTAATACTTCTGTTTCATGACTTGCTCATAGTCACAAAGCAAGTGTCTGAAACAGAATTCGAACACCATTTTCTGACTTAAAATATAGTACTCTTTCTAGTATGCCATAAAATGCCCATAATACCAAAATGGCAATAGCTAGGAGAGGGAAAACACAGTAAATCATTAACTATTTAATTTGAATTAAGGACATGGAACAACATGATGAAGACATTGTGAGTTTGTGTGTCTCTCTCTCTCTCTCTCTCTCTCTCTCTCTCTCTCTCTCTCTCTCTCTCTCTGTGTGTGTGTGTGTGTGTGTGTGTGTGTGTGTGTGTGTGTGTGTAAGGGAATATTGGGCTGTGTGAAAGTGGGTAGGTTGTGACTATGGAGAAGGTTGTGGATATGGATGAGGGTATGGGGAGAATCATATCATTTAAAACTAGAAAAGCTTTTCATATCATTTAATCCAAACCCCTCATTTTGCAAATTAATGAGGTTGTAACCTTATCCTCCTCATTTTGAAGAAGGCTACACAGTCAGTGAGCGATAGAGCTGGTCTCAAACTCTTTTATTCTACATGTACAGCATGGTTTGCACTATACTATAAGGCTTTTCTATTTTAAGGGGTCAGAGGTTGGAAATGGAAGAGAAGGTCAGCTCAGTTTCTCCCAGATGCTGGCAGATGAGAGGTAAAAATCAATAGGAGTTGAAAACCTGACCATTTTATGTTTGGGTTCACTATAGACAGATGGTCAAAGAACACACTGTACCTGAAATAATTGGCCACAAAGAACCATCTATAGTTGTGCCAGCCAGCAAAAGTTATGCCAAAGGTAAAATTCTGGTCCTTATATCTAGATATAATCCTTCTAAAACAAAATGGAGATTGAGGTTAAGGAATGACAGAAGAATACCAAAGATTGTCATTATCTACATATCGATGGTATACCAGTAATTAAAGATGGCAGGTGCTAGTGAAACAAACCTTTGTATTGTTACTGTTATTATAATTATTGTAAAACCAGATGAAAAGTAAAAACCAGATTCTGAAAAATTCTTCAAAGTAGTTGGGGACATTTTCAAATGTTTCTATATTTTCCATTTTAAATTTAACCCCAAGTGTCTTTTAATATCCATTTTATCCAATATCCATTAATTTTTCATATGCTAGTATTTTGAATGATTGGAGCATTACAAATTTCACAAATGGTAATGGAAACAAAATTGAATTATCTACAGTTCATTTTCACACTTTTTGCTTTTAGTATAACCAAACCCATCTGAAATTGTTGTGTGTGGAAGGGTGAGAACTGCTAAACGACAGAATCACTTTGTTTTCTGCAGCACTACATGTTCAGCAAAGAGAAGGAAGAGATCCTGTAGGAAAAACTAGGATGATGGCTCCATTAGTCAATGTACTAGGTTTTCAGTTTCTGTATGTTTATTACTTCCACAGCAGTTCAAAATGATTTATTGTACAATCTTGATTTTATTTTATCATTTTATTGAAAGCATCTTTCACTAAAGGGACTGACCACAATTCCCTTTGGTAGTTCCAATAATAAAAGGAGTCTACTAATGTGGTTTTCTCCATATACCATTTAATATTCATCATACCTGGACAACCTAAGTGATTTATGGAATAGAAGTTAAAGAAGAAACCCTGCAGGTAAGTTCCCAAAGGACTGTATCAGCTGTGGTTAATGAGGCCTTATTATCACACGATTACATCAGATGACACACTTGGCAGTTCCATAGAATGGATACAACTCGACTTTCAGTCAGAAGATTTGGACTTTGAGTCCCCAATCTGTCATTTACTAGCCATGTAACTTTCTCTATAAGAGGGCTCTGTGTACTTCTTAAGACTTTGAATTTGCTGTGTCCTTATTCCTAAACCATGTTTTCCAAAACTTTTTTTGTGATCACCTCTTTATCCATCTTTGCAATTAAGGCTACCAGGCCCCAAAGTAGGTGAATTATTTTTTAATTCAAAATTGGTTTTTTTTTAAAAATGAATTTTTTTACCTGAGGCAAAATTATTTGGGTAGTCAGTGGTACAGAAGAAAGTCAAATTAGCTTGAATAGTGTCAGTGTCATAGAGAATGGTTGTTAGGAAAGGCAGATACTCAGAAGCAATTGTGCCCACTCAGTGGTGCAAACTGCCACAAGAGGATTGAAAGGGATACATACTATAGTAATTTAGGGGAATTGAATTTTCTTTCCCAAACTGTTAGCTCATAGTCAAAAGTTCCAATTTCTCATTGGCCAATAAAGGCTTATTTTTATTAAATTTTTATTAAAGTACATTTTGATTTAATTTTGAGTGTCATTTCAGGTTCTTCATAGAATTTCTCACCTTTTAATCCTTTGCAACAGACTGTAAAGTAGAGGAGAAAATTATTTTCACATTGATCTTTTTGCTACCCTGAGCAACTATCCAATGAAATATTTCTAGTTGCATATGGTGGCATGACAATATCAACTCTGTAAACTCCTTTTTTGACTCTACAAGGAAAACCAGTTACCCTTGCCATTTAGTTGTAACTTCTGTTTGTCCCTCCAATTCATTAATAGCAAATATGGCCAAATTGATATCACTTAGCTTCTCCAATAATAAGTTTATTCATTGGTTTCCAGACAAGGGATTTTAGTCTGTCTACTACTAAGTTAATGCTAAAAACTCTCTAAAGACTGGGAGATTTGTCATCCTCTGCCTCCTTTTTTCTACCATTGTCACTATCATTAGAGTTGAGAAAGACTACCGCACAGAAGTCAGGTCCCTTAATAGTTTTCTTGTTTATAGGTTGTCATAGCCAAATAATTCATCCTCAAGAGTCCAGCTTGCAGGTTGTGATTCTCCTTCAGCATAGTTATGTGAGGTCTCAGAAAGGATGTGTTTAGCTCATTAGTGGAATCCATGAAAATTTGTATTCTATTGGCATAGCCTTCAGAAATCCAACTTTATCTCCATGCCATGATGAAGTTTTAGAATATGGTTTTGTGGAAGGATGAAGAAATGAAAAATTATCCTAAAACCCAAAGTTATTTAATATATGAGACTGTATATATATTTCATTGTGGGAGAAACTATTCTTATAATGTAAATATTATATTGTATAAGGATTTCATGTATAATGCAGCAGGAGACTTCCAAAAAAGGGGGTCAGCAGAATCAAGAATAAAAACGTTGGCTTCCCCATATACATAGCAGAAATATTCAAAGCAGAAAAAAATAGAGATTCACTTTCTTATGATTCCATAGATCTAGACACAGTTTTGATAGAAAATATTTTCTCGTGATGCTCTAAGCCAAGGCACAGAGATGCTGTTTAAAGATGAGCAAGTTGGAGCAGAAAGGAAGAAAGTGTTAATAAAGGGTAGGGGCCCAGGAGTCATGATTCTGATGTGGAACAAGGCAACAGCAGTGGTCAAGGCATCAGCCTTTAGACAAATTATGAAGAGTAAATGAGCTTTGCTGAGTACTAAAATTCACAACCTGTAACTATTCAATGCAGACCTATAGCACATGTAGGATCAGACTATATCCTACCAAATGAATACAGAGACCTCTTTCACCAACGTCCCAATTCCATCTGTTATTAGGACTTTCCATATAAGTATTGGTATTGTAGCTACATTTATGTGGGAGTGGAAGCTAATCCCTCTGGACATAAGAAATATGATAACTCTTATAGATCTCTCATTGTTGTTCTTTATGTACTATATAGAATAAATTTCATTGTTGATAAGTTATTCCAATCAGTTATTACTCTGCAATCCAATTTTGGAGTTCTCTTGGCAGAGATAATTGAGTGGTTTACCATTTCCTAAATCCACTCATTTTACACACAAGGAAACTGAAGTAAAAAGGGTTAAGTCCATTGCTCAGGGTTACACAGCTAGTAAGTGTCTGAGGCCAGATTCTTTATTTCAGATCTGGCACTCTACTAGTTCACCTAACTAGTCCCAGGAAAAATATGCTTTATACTAAAATATTTATTAAGAACTTGTTCCTGGCAAATAAGCTGACCTAACTACCAAAAAAGAAATTCAGAAATGAGATGAGTCCATATGCTATATGCGTATGAGAGATGACAGACAGAGAGGCAGAGCAGAAGGAAAGAAGGAAAAAAGAGTTAGAGAAACAGGGGGAATGGTAACAACAATTTATTAAGCGTCTACTATGTGGCAGGTACTGTGCTAATCTCTTTACAAATATTATCTTAGTTAATCCTTACAACAATGCTGGTTCGTACCCTCATTTTAATAGTTGAGGAAACTGAGACAGGCAGAATTTACTTGATTTACCCAATGTCACACAACCAATAAGTACTTAAAACAGGATCTAAATTCAGGTCTTCCTGACTCCAGGCCCAGACTGACAGACAGATATTCTTGATAGAGGCCAAAATGCAAGGAAGATACACCTTACAGATACTATTAAAGAAATGTTTTCTGAATCTGGTACTGGCTAAGATAGAATGGTGGATCAATGGAATGTATTAGATTTGCAATATACAGGGGTAAGAGATTTTAACAATCGAGTATTTGATAAACCCATGTTAGCTTTGGGAATAAGATCTCACTATTTGACAAAAAATGCTGAGAAAACTGGAAAACACTATGGCATAAACTAGGTATAGACCAATACCTCGCACCGTATAGAATTTAGACATAGAGGATAAATGCAGAAGCAAATTAGACGAAGACAGAATAATTTACCTGTCAGTTATATGGAGAAGGGAACAATTTATGATCAAACAAGAAACAACAGATATTGCATGATATAAAATGAATAATTTTATTTTATTAAATTTTAAAAATATTGTACAGAAAAAAAACAACGTAAAACTAAGATAAGAATATAAACACCAAACTGGGAGATTTTTTTATAGCAAGTTTCTCTGATAAATGTCTATTTTCTCAAATAAATGGACAACTAAGTCAGTTTTATAAGAATACAAGTCATTCCCCAATTGATAAATGGTCAAATGATATGAAAAAGTAGTTTTTAGACAAAGAAATCAAAGCTATCAATAATCACATGAAAAATGTTCTAAATCAATCTTGATTAAAGAAATGCAAATTAAAACAACTCTAAGGTGCCACTTCATACCTATCATATTAGCCAATATGATAGTAAAGGAAAGTGATAAATGTTGAAGTGGATGTAGCAAAAGTGGTACACTAACGCATTGTTGGTGGAGTGTGAATGGATCCAACCATTCTGGGGGCAATTTGGAACTATACCCAAAGGGCTATACAATTGTGTATATATTTTAATCTAGTAAAGTAATACCACTACTAGGTCTATATCCCAAAGAGATCATAAAAAAGGAGAAAGGAATTATTTGTACAAAAATATTTATAGTAGCTCTTTTTGTGGTGCCAAAGAATTGGAAATCGAAGGGATGTCCATCAATTGGGAAATGGCTGAACAAATTGTGATATATGATGGTGATGGAATGCTATTGTGCTATAAGAAACTATGAGCAGGCTGATTTCAGAAAAAACTCAAAAGTAAAATAAGCAGAAGCAGGACAACATTGTGAATAGTGACAGCAAAATTTTATAATGATCAACTGTGAAAGACATAGCTACTCTCAGTAATGCAATAATTCAGGACAATTCTGAAGGAATTATGACAAAGAATGCTATCCAGATCCAGAGAAAGAACTGTTAGAGCCAGAATGCAGTTCAAAGCATATGACTTTTTACATTAGTTTATTTATGTTTTAAATTGGGGGTCCAGGTTTTTTTTTTCCTTACAATGATGACCAGTATAGAAGTATGTTTTGCATGATAATATATGTATAACACTAAAAAAAAAAAGAAATGCTTTCCAAGATTGAATCCAAGTTGATTGCTAATAGAGAGGGGGGGATAGGTGCTTTACAAGAGACTCAGGTTACATAAATAACACCATACTTTGAAATGGGAATACATAAGGTGTAATGGTAATATTATGTGAGTAATTTTAGCAGCTCAGAACTTAATCACTTAAATTAGTGTTTGACCCCTTAAAAGAAACACAGAATGTTAACCAGTTATTCCAACTATGGAACCATTACTGAACTGTCTTCAGTACCTGAAGCACATTCTTTTAAATATCAAGAGTGGTAGATCTTTATCCTTTGAGCATCGGCAGAAAAAAATCAGAATTTTGGAAAATTCAAACTCAGTCATAGCCAAGTCTAGTGAATAATGTTTGATCAAACTACAAAATAGTCTGATATAGAAAAATAAAATGAAATGAGACCCTGAATAACATTGGGTTTCATAAACTGCCATTGAAAGCATTTCCTTAAAAGGAGGTTTAGAAATATGGTGAGCAAAATAAAAGCATTCTTGGACTAATTATATGACCTCTCAATATGGCAGTTTTGAGGGGCAATTCTCATGCCACTAAATTCTGGATGATAAATTAAAACACAGATGTAGTCTTATTATATATCTCATCTTTAGAAATAGGGGTTTAAACTAAATAAGATATTGGCTTAATAGTATCAGTATTTGAAGGAGCATAGATTTGGGGCTAAAAGGTATCTCAGAAGCAATTTGGTCCAACCCCTTCATTTTACACATGAAGAAACTGAGGTTCAATTAAGTTGGAGGGACACTTTGATTCATTTTTTTGTTCAATTAGCAAAAATAATTCTGTTAATTTAGTTCACAGTTTAGACATTAGTCCAGATGTAGTGATTAGGGAATTGCTTAAGGCAGTGATGGGCAAACTACGGCCTGGATCTAGCCCATGGGGAATAGTTTGCCCATCACTGGCCTAAGCTATGCTGGTTTATGGCCCATGTTTTACTTTTGATCAGGTTCCTAGTTTGAAGTAGGAAGAAGTAATTGTAACCCTTGGGTAAGTGACTCGAATGTCATAAAACATTCATTGCTATCTTCTTCTTCCCATGACTTCCTCTAGCTTCCTGCCACTTCCCATAGCTCACAGTCTCTCAGAACAAGGCAAGGGTAAGTCTCTAAGCTTTTTCAGTCTTTTAGTACCATCTTCTATATACAAGATGAAGACAAAAACTTTTGCCTCCTCTCCCTGTGTCACTGCTCTTCTTCTCATATTTATTTATTTTCTTCTTCTCCTAATCTCTATCACTCTTATTCTCAACTATGCATACCTTCAGATGGAGCTCATTACATTTCCTAAATGACAAAATGAAAGGAAAGGGGAAAATATCTCAGTATTCCACCATGACATCGGCCAATCAGAAAAAAATTAATCCTTTCAAATCATACAAGATGAATGCATAATATTAATTTAAAATATATTCAGGTACAATCCTAAAATATGTTATCAAGAGCTTAATATAAGCCAATCATAATGTGTTAATGATACAATGGCAAAAATTAAAGTCCTTGTCCTCAAGGAACTAATATTTTATCAAGAACCATGTATTTATATATATATATACATATATACACATATATGTACATATGTGTGTGTGTGAGTATGTGTACATAAGGAAAATATATAAAAATATATTTAAAATATATTAGTAAAATATATAAAAAACAAATGTATGATAACTTAAGAGATATATAAAACCATTAACAGCTGGAGGAGGGATAAGGCAAAATCTTGTGTTGAAGATGTAGTTAAATCTGAACTGTAAAAGAAACTGGAGATTATATGATGCATCTGTGAGGAAGGGAGTACATCATGGAATAGAGAGCAAACTTATGAGATAGGAGATTGAGTGTGCCATGTTTGACCAAAACTAAAATGGCAAGTTTGGTGTTTTTT
>NC_058131.1:379297172-379309691 GCF_016433145.1 Gracilinanus agilis | reverse complement strand
GGGTGCGGGGGGGGGGGTTGAAGGGGAAAGGTGGAGCATGAATCATGTAACCATGTTAAAAATGAATATTAATAAATGTTAAAAAAAAAGATCCATGTTCCAAAACTTTAGCCCACTAGGGAGAAGCTGTACCAAGCTGCCCACTAGTCAGGTGGCCATGTTACAGAGATACAGTGAGGTCTGAAAGGCATCGTGCTTGTTTCCCTGATGCATGGGGACACACATGTCACACGTCCATTCTGGTGAATTACGGCATCTTGAATATTGTGCCGTATTTGACTCGGTACTTGTTAAAGCTTACAAAGTGCAGGGTCTCTGTGTCACAAGTGGTAATTCAGGGAACCAAACCTTTCAGCCCCTCTCCCATCAGCCTTTTGCTGGTCTCAGCTGCCATCTCACTGGTCACATATTCCTTGGTCCATTTGTCCACCCAGGCCTGAAACCGCTGGTGCAGCCACTTGCTTACTCATTCATGGGACTTAATATTCTTCCAGAATATTAAGAAAAACTTCACGTTCCATCCTCTACAACCCCACCTCCTCACCTTCAGCCCTACATCCCACTTATCACCTTCCAAGTTCTATTTTAGCTGTTTCTGAGTAGTTAGAGCAGGTGAGGCTGCTGACACCTTATCAGCATTTATAATTTCAATACATCACCATAGCCATGGCTGTCAGTGGGATTTTCCAAAGCATTTAGCATATGGCAGCCTTAGAACAACTCCAGCAATGCTAATAATAAAAGTTCTCCCTTTGGGATGCCTCAGAAGCAGATGTAAAACATTATCTTGTTATGAACTAGATTAAAGAAGGTTCTTCTGATGAGGGCATCTTTATTTCATCCTTTGTAATTTCCTCTTACTAATTACAACCAGAGAATAGATTAGGCTATTAATAGCTTCATGTTATTCTCTAGACCAAGAGTGAGAACCTTGATTAGGAATGAAGTTGCCCTAGTCCTCAAAAGATATTAAGGTTTAGGGGAAAGAGCAATGAACCGGCATTGTCAGATTCAAGTGTTATTCTCATGTGTGCAATCTGGGGCTGGTCACTTACCCACTTTGGACCTCAGTTTCTTCTAGAGATATGGGTTAAGTAAGAGGTTAACTTAGGGTTAATATTACATATTTTCAATAACTTTTAACATTGTATTTTAAAATATTATTTTATTATTTATTATAATTGGTTTCTTTTGTAATCTTATATATTTTATTTTATACCTTTTAGAGGACTATTTTGAGAAGGGGTTAATAAGTTTTACCAGACTGCTAAGTGGTGCCCATAATACACAAAAAGTTAAGAACTCTTTAACTAAATGGCCTCTGGGGACCTTTCCAGCTCTAAACTGCTATGCTTTAATCAAATCATAAGATTTTCTGTGACTGCCTGCAGTCACAAATTAATATATTCGTGGGTGGACACCTGAGAAGGAGAGTTAGAAACAGAGGGGAAATGAGTAGAGGGGATAGAGAGAGAGAGAGGGAACACAACAAAGGAAGAAAGACTCAGAGACAAGGCTTCAAGAACATGGGATCCAGTGTGTGTGCTTTTCTGATGGTGGAAGAGAGAGAGAGAGAGCTACACGTGTCCCCAATTTTTTTATTGGAGAATCAAAGAATGGGGAATGGGAGGTAGCTAATGAATATGTGACATGGCATATTATTTAACATTGGCTCAATGACAACCCCAATATCAAAGAGGAGGAAGTTAGTCAAACATATGACCTGGTAGGGAATCTGGTCTGTCAAGGTAGGAGCTAGGACCCTTTGGCAGCTAATGCCCCTCCCAGGAATTCTCCTGACCTTTAGACTATAGGTTTGGAGAGTAGTCAGAATTAATAGAGTATCAATTAAATACAATGATCAAAAAATAATATGACCACGAACCCATAGGTTACAATATTAATATATCAATAATACTTTCAAGATTAGAATATACCTGGGATGCCACAGTTTGCTTGCTCGTAAGTAGCCATTTCTACCTTCTCACCCCTTTTAAGCATTCAATCAAGCTCTTCTATCCATGTTCACATGTGAAATCATTATCAATGAAATCACAATTAATACAGTGTCCCAAAAGTCGTAGTATAATTTTAGGATATTAAAGGTGCTATAAAATGTCCCCAAAGTTTTTGTCAAAGAATTTTTGGGAAACTACTTCTCAATTGCTGGAAATGCACCAATACATTTGAATTAGACTGCTTCTTTCATGCTCAATTCTTTATCACTATGGAGACTATATATTTTAATGTGAACACATGACAAAGGGATGCAGAGTTTGAAATACTTCAGTTCAGATAAGGCTGGTTTATATAGCCATTAAATGAGTGATACTTCTTTTTTCCTTCTAGGCTCCTGATCTCCCTCAGAACCAGGATATTATGTCAAATTGTTTCCTTGTTACCTGGTGGGAAAAGAAGGCCACTTCCAGGATACTAGGAGCCTCCTGTGGTGATGGTGATCAAAGGATCATTTCAGGAAGAAACCTCCAATAGCATTTTGTCAAACCCCCTCATTTCATCCCTAAGAAAACAGAGACCCAGAGATCAGGTGGCTTGCCTAAGGGCACACAGTAAATGACAGAGCTGGAACTCTGGCAAGAATCCTCTTATTCTGGAGCCCATTGTCTTTCCATTGTACCACACTGCAGGGTCTTCCATGCCTGCTGGCAAAGAATTCATTTTGTTTATTTAGGCAACAGGCATTCCTAGGAAATCATTATGCTCCATTTTAACTTTTAGGCTTTGTCTCAAGGGCCAATTGTATGGGACACTCTTTATTGGTGTGGTTGAAGGTCTTGCCAAAGTGAGGGATGAGGTAGAATTTGTGGGAAACAGTTCTTATCCAATCTTCTTTTGGGTCTCTTCAAGAGGGGCTCCTCCTTTGGGACTCTCCAAGTGAATATCTTCTTCAAATGTAGCATCATTAGCTTCTAGTTTCAAGAGAGAAGATGGAAGAGTCCAACTCTACTTCTGGTTTCTGAAGGAAAAACTCTGGAAAATTATGAGAGGAGAAGGCAAGTCTTCATCATGCCTCTGTTCACAGCTTGCTACAGACTTTTGGGAGTTTCCCCTTGGGTTAAACCTAAGACACTCTCTTGTGATTGAGTTATTTCACTCCTAATAAGAGAGATTCTTTACTTTGTATTTCTAGAATATATTTTCCTATGCATACTTTCTCTAATTTCTGATTTTATAAATGAGTTCCTATTATTTGCTTATGTGTATTCATTGTGCTCTAGTGTGCTCTGGTTTTAGGTGGGGAAAGGGTCAACTCTTGGAGAAAGCTAGGAGTTCTCCATACCCCCAAAGTGACAATGTGATAGAAAGTCATTGGGACCCAATCATATACCCTAGGTGAACAATCTTTAAGGAATCAAATAGATATGCTTCTCTTTTTGGCAGAAATGAAAGTCTCCCTTGGGAAAAAGTGAGGGGAGAAGATTCTAGACATGTTATTCTACATCCTTTTGATTCACATTTGATTCTGATACAGACTGAATTCATCATAAACACAGAGTTCTATATGAGGTGTTTCATGTACCCAGAAGTTGTTCATATTCCTAACAATGATCAACAATATCATAGCATATCAATAAACATTTATTATATACTTTCTAAGTGTTAGCCACTGTGCCAAGTGCTGAAGATGCAAAAAACGTAGCAAAAGACAGTCCTGAGCTTCAAGGAGCTTTTAATTTAATGGATAAGGAAATATTCAAATAAATCTATATAGCAGGGTCCCCTATTTGCTGGTTCAGATTCTGCTAATTCAGTTACCTGCAGTTAACCTTGGGGGGAAAAATGAAAAAAAATTGGAAAATTCCAGAAAACAGTTTATAAGTTTCAAAGTACTCACCAAATGAGTACAGACAGAACATGGTAAAGTCTGCCAGCTCAGAACATAGCTCATCTCCAAGAGATAGAGACAGAAAGAAAGAAGATGAACAGAGAAGGAGTTTTGTCCTTTATTTTTCCCCCTTTTTTAAGCTCTTACCTTCTATCTTAGAAAAAAAATCTGAGTATTGGTTCCCAGGCAGAGGAGCAGTAAGGGCTAGGCAATAGGGGTTAAGTAACTTGTCCTGGGTCACACAGCTAGGAGGTATTTGAGGCCAGATTTGAACCCAGTACTTCCTGTCTCTGGAAGCCTGACTCTCTATCCATTGAGCCACTTAGATGCCCCATGTCTTTCAATTTCAAAGAGGATCAATGACATTATGGGTTGATGTCTTGACTTCTATATGAATTGAAGTGAGACAGAGTTAATTGAAGTCATTAGGCTCACTTTTTCAGTCATCCAAATCTAGTGCCAAGACAAAAGTCGGGATGAGTAGCAATGGCTTGGGATGCAGTGGATGACCTTAACATCTCTGATGTCTGACCAAGCTCTAAGCATTCCACAACACCGGCTTTAGGGTCCTTTATAGCCATTGGAGCAAATTGTTCTCATCTATCCATTTCACTAGGGGAAGCCTTCACATGCTTGGAGTATACAACCTGCTAACTCACTGATGAATTTGTGGTCCATTGGTTACCCTCAACCTTGTTAACCCATCTACTTAGATGGTTTTATTGAAGTGTGACCACTTGTTGGCAAACCTTTTTGAGTTCAAATGCCCAGAGGGCAAATTCAAGCTGTCTGGGAGCCCCCAATTCCAGAGAGAGTTAAGGGATGTAATATTAAACAGAGCCAGTACCCAAATGTTATGATGGAAGGGGGAGAGAGAGAAAGTCTACATGGGAGACTCTCTTCTAGCTCTCCCTTCAGGCCTCATACACTGGGAGACTTTGAGGGGGTGTCTCCCCCAAACTGGGTGACCTGGATGATCATGCTGCCCCACAGGAGTTAAGGGCAAGGCTTCCCTATAAGTTGAGGTATTGGGCACCCCAATCCGATTCTGAATGAGGGCAGGGTTCACGCAAGCCTCCCCCGAGGTCAGCCAACTTCACAGAGGGTGGTCTGGCTCCAAGATGGAGGCAGCCAGACCAAGCTGTGATTCCCCTACCCCTCGTCTCCCAGGCAGGAACATTATCTGACTAATGAATGTTTTTTTTTTATTAACATCAATATAGGGATTGGGGGAAGAGGTGAAGGGCAGAGGGATTTTGGGGTGCCCTCTTCTTTTATTTCTATGGGGTCCATCATGCAGGTGGGAACCTTTGGGGTTCCCACTCCTAAGCATCTCCCCCCTTGTCTCTTCTCCTCCTATCCTTTTCTATAATTGCAAGTCAGACCAGAAAGGGTCTTTCAGCAATTTTGAGTAATGGGAGAAGGAGCCTAAGAAAATTGCTCCCAAAATGGAATCCCAAAACTTAGCTGTCTCTACAGTTGAAGTCTTGCTGGGTGATAAGCGATAGGATGCCTTTGACCTGAGAATCGGGGTTTCAATGTCCAAAGAAAGATCCTCAGGACGCCCTCAGGACTGGACTCGAGCTGAGATGTTCTCCTCCTCCCTCTCTCAGTCCTCTACTAGAAGTCCTCATTCTCCTTTCTCCTCCTCCAGAGAACTAACCAGAATTCTCTCTGGTCTCAACTGTCACCAACTGTCACCAATGGCCTTCTTCTGGCTCTTTTTGTTCTATCCTCCATCCTTACAGGGAGAAAGTACTTGCTTTGCGCCAATGGTCATAAAGGTGGGGTATGCAAAAAATGTCCTTGGGCACTAGGAAGAGGGAGAACGGAGCAGCTCCCTGAGTGCTGGCTCTGAAGTGTGCCACAGTTTTGCCAATGCTGTGGCAACCTTCTTGGAGCCACAGGTGAGACTCATTCAGTGTCAGGTGAGTGACTAAAGATGAGTGAGCAACCTTGAAAAGGGTTTAGCAAGCCCTCATGCTAGAGATGCTAATCCTCCTCAAACACTCATACACCCTGAGAGAGAGTACACTAATGTATAATAATGTATAATGTAATTAATTATTACTGTATTTAATCTTGGTAATACCTTACTGTATGTTTAATTTATGAATTAAACTTTATTAAGAAAATCATGTTATATATGGGGTCAGCTGGTGTTCACTTATATCCATAGTTCAGCCATCTATGATGGGTCTTAGAACATATTCCCTGGTGATAGAGGGGCTCTCCTCTACAAATCAAGCTATCTACTGCATAAATTGGAAGGAATTAATGGAGAGGAGGCATAGGAATTAGAATGGTTTGGGGAAGAATTCCTATATAAGATGTGAGACTCATTTTCCTGAGTTCAAATCTGGTCTTGGACACTTACTACCTATATGACCTTGGGCAAGTCATTTAATCCTGTTTGCCTCAGTTTTTTGTTTTGTTTTGTTGATTTTTTTTATCAGTAAAATGAGCTAAAGAAATAGCAAGCAACTCTGGTATCTTTGCCAAGAAAACCCCCAATTGGGCTCACAAAGAGTTAGATTCAACTGCAATGACTGAACAACAGCAGCAAAGGATAGGCATTGTACTGAGCATTGGGATTACAAAATGCTCAGTCCCTTGCCCTCCAGGAATTTGTATTATAATGGAGCAGACAGCAGCAGGCAAATACATATGAAGCAATCTATGAATAAGAAAATAGGAAATTGGTTGTTGTCCTTCAAGCTAAAAGAGTCCCAAAATGATATCTTCTGACTCTCAAATAAGTTGGATTGAAGTGAGGCAGAATTTCAAAAAGTCCTCAGCCTCATTCTCTCTTCCAGTCATCCAAGTCCAGTGGCAAGATGAAAGTCAAGAAGACTGGCAATGACCCAGGATTCAGTGTCTTCAATGTCTAAACAAGCTCTTAAATGCTCCAAAATGCCTGCTTCAGCGTCCTTCCTGGCTGCTGGGACAAATTGTTCTCATATGTCCATTCCACTGGTGGAAATCTTCACATGCTTGAGGTAGACATTCTCCCAACTCCCCAGTGGGTTTGAATCCTCTTGGTTACCTTCAACCTGGTTTAGTCCAGGTGCACAGAGTTTATCAGGGTGTGCTCCAGGGCTTGCTAGGACTTCTTGGAGGTGCAGGTGAGAGGTCAGGTGGGTGCCAAAGAAAGAAAGCAGCCCTTAAAAGGATTTGGCAAAGTAGAGGTACTTGTCTTCTCTGAACACTCTGTGCATCTGAAATGTGTGTTGATACAAGTCAATTATCAATCATTTCTAAACCATGTGCTCTCATGAATCACTACCTTTTTAAGTTCCCAACTAAGGAGTGAAATCTATTCCCAGTCCTCTTAGGCTTGTTGAGCCTCTCAGGTGCTGTACTATCCAGAAGTTCATGGTCACTCCCAGGTTGCATCAGCAGCTCCTCCAGCAACATTTAAGGCTCTTTCTCTAGGTGCCTGGGTCACTTTAGGATTTAGTTCTAGAAGTAGACCTCTCGAGGTCACCCAGAATCTCCCCTACTCTCCTGCCTGCCATTGTTTGAAATACTACAGATGCCTTCTTTTCACGGACAAAGTTTATACTTGTCATTTCAATTTCATAAGTATTTGTTGAATACTTATTGGTTGTCTAACACTGTGCTAGCTTAGCTCAGCCTCAGATGCTTGAGGGCAATAAAAGAAAAACTTGCCTAGGTCTGTGCCCTCAGGTAGTTTATGATACAGTTGGGGAAAGAAGATATAAATATGTGAAACAATTAAGTTCTTCCAGACTCAGACTAGCTAGAAAAGATTTTTAGATATTATCTGATCCAGCAAGTCAAATCAGTGCTATTATCTTGACCCTCCACCTTTCCTCAAACCTGGATGGAGATGACCTTGGAATCTAAGGCCAAGAACCCTGGGTATAGCAGTACTATTCCTTGTCCTCCCACTCCAAACCCTAACCCTCTGGCCATGCTTCCAATCCATTCCCCAAAACCATCATTAAAGGGATAAGGAACCTGTGGAGAAGAGACTTGCCAGCTTGCCAGTCCCACATCCCTTTTGGCCACAGGGAAGATAAAGCAGCTTACTTGAAGCAGCTAGACACACTGAAGGCAAGAAGCAGATGGCAGATGCCATGTAAGTTAAACCACCACCACCTCCCATCAGAGTTGGATGTAATGTGTCTCAAACCCTGAGACCAAGAGCTCTGGGAACAGCAGTCCCTGTTTCCCCAAACCACTTCACATGACTTTTTTTTCAGGACAAAGGTGATATGACCTGGTCACAGCTTTGAAGTCCTGGGGAGGAGGCAGAGAGGTACTCCTGCCACCAAAGTCCTTAGTATTGTTGAATGATTCAGCATCAGAATTGGATATATTTGTAAGAATAAGGATGACATCAAATAAGAAGCATTACTATGTACTTTGCTGTTGCACATAAAGGACCATGTATGAGACCTTTCTATCTAGCTTGCAGCTGAAATCTCCTCTATGTGTTGTCTCTCCCAATTAGAATAGAGACAGTGAGAGCTGCCGTTTTTTTCTCTTTGTATCCCCAGTGCTTAAAATGTGCTTGGTATATAATAAATTTTTCACAGATGCCTTTTAACCCATTCATTTCATTCAGTCATTTCGGTCATTCAACTCTTGGGCAAGTCACTTACAATCTTTGAGCCTTGGTTCCTTCATCTGTGAAATGAGGTTAAATTACGTGACTTCTGAGGTCTTTTTAAGTTCTAACTCTATGATCCTTTGATCCCTCTCTTTACAGAGAAGGGAACTGAGATCTAGAATGGGAAGTTTATTCATTCTATGCTACAGTGAGAAAAGCGCTGGACTTCAGGGCCTTAAACCTGAGTTTGGATCTTGGCTCTGCCATTTAGTAGGTATTACTTAATTCTCCTAATAATTCTATAGCTGGGGCCTCCAAGGTCTAAAGGTCTAGCTCACATTTTGCAATTAAGTTGGTGTGTAAACTTGGGCAAGTAACTTGAGGAGGGGAGAGATCACTTAACACTCATTCTTTTTTATTTGACCAGTAATAAAATTGAGGTATAAAAAGGTGAAGTAACTGCATTACACTGTGGTAAGCACTTTACAAATATCATCTTATTTGATCTTCATGACAGCCCTGGAAGTTAGATGCTATTTTTATCTCCATTTTACAATTAAGGAAAATGAAACAAATGAAGGTTAAGTGACTTACCAAGGGTCATACATACATAGATATATAACTAATAAGTGTTTGAGGTCAGACTAGGCACTCAGGTCTTTCTGACTCTAAGCCCAATACACATTCCAGTTAAGTCTAATTAAATGCTGGGTTTAGGAATAAGAAAAACCTAGATTGAAATCTCATCTTCATATTACTAGCTATGTGTTCCTACATAAGTCATTTAACTTCCTGATCTGTAGAATAAGTTTGATGAACTAGATAGCTTCTAAATCTATAATTCTTTTTTTCTTATCTTCCAAGTTCCTTATTACATATATATGTTGTAGCCTGATAACATCTATCTAGAGGTTATTGCATCTTGCAAATTGTACTTTGTATCTGCAACATTTTTCATTCTTCAGAGACTCTGCTATTCCATGGCTCATAGCCATACAACACTCATAGAGCCTTAGCATTTAAAAGAAGAGAGGAAAGGAAAAGAAAAAATAGTCCTGTCAAATATGATTGCGTTTGGAAGATATAATATCTTCTTGCTGTATTTCTTTCTTTTTTAAGTTGATTATTTATCCCTTCTACTCCCCTCTACTTTTCAGTTGGCTTATCATTAATCAACTTTCAAATAATATTAATAATAATTGATATTTTAAGAAACATTTTTCTTATAGACTGGTGAAGAGGTACCCCAAATATTATGATGTCCATTTTTCAGAGAGGGAAAGTGAGGCTCCAAGGAATCAAATAACTCTCCAGTAATCATATGTTTAAAAAGTAGCAGAGGCAAGGTTCAAAGCACTCACTCTCCTAACTCTCAAGTATAGTGCTCGGTACCATGCTGTCTCCTATAGTTTCATTTACTTCATCCTTCCTCATTAAATCCCAATTCCAAAAGAAAAACAATGACTAAATATATCACTTCCGATTGCATTCTGTATTTCAGAATAGAGTTTCTTTGGTCTGCTCAGTTTTTTTGTCTCATCATCTCCATGAATGGTCACATTTAATCCCTGTACTGGGCAGGACACTGTCTTCGCTTGATAGCTTAAAAACAGTACTTTGTGATTGATTAAAAATAATTATATTGAAAATATGGACAAGAGTGACCTCTATCATTTTCGTGATCTTCATTTCCCCCCAATGTTCTCTGCCCTCATTTGAAACTGCTTAAGGATATCATGCATTGGGTTTGACTATTCATTGTAAAAATGAAAGCAATTTTGAAAATAGGTTCAGAGATGCCTATTTTTTATGTTTGGCCAAGGCATAAACCTTTAAATCCTTATAGAAATTTCAAGGGCTGCACCTGGTAACATTCTTTTTATTAGAAAGAAATATGTGAACAAAATAAAAATAAATATTTTATGATTAATAACATGCTCCATAATTGTTAAGAAATGATTAACATTTCAGGATCATATTTTCATTCTCTTAGCTTGAAGGTATAATTCCTGTTCAAATGAATAAAAATATTCCCAGGGATCATTCTTGAAGTTATCAGTCATTTATGCCTTAGTCTGAATGAAGTATCTGAGGTCAGGTTTTGATATGGGAAAAGAGAGTGTAGGAATTATAGAAAAGTGGGAATCAAGAAAAGTTTTGGTGGTGGCACTTGGAGAAGATACAAAATGAAGCTGGGAGGCTGGATACATATTTTGAAGATAATATTTTCTTCTAGACATAACCTAGTTAAAAATGCTCAGGAGACAAACCAAAACAAACAAACAAACAAACAAAAAACAACTGTCATTCCTTTTTTTGATTTAGTAGAAGACTTTAGGAGGCAATAAAATCAACAATTATTTTCAATTTGACTTTTTTTTAATTGTAAATATCACTTCCTTTCTTTTAAAAGGAAACAAACATGGATATCTCAGGAAATTTTTCATCTCTGGGAAGTTAATATATTTATAAATAGACCTTTTGTCTTATGAAATGTGTTCTGAGTGGCTGAGATCAATACTTTATTTATCCACTAGTTTATTATCAAGACCTATCAGACTTAATAATTAAAAAATAATTGCTGCTTCTAATTTCCCATTTATATATCTGAAATGTACATTAACTGCTTTAAATGATGATTTTAGATTCCATAAATAGGATAATTACTTAAACATCTTGTAATGAAACATCTCTTTTAGGGCAACTGGAAGAGTTACAAAAAACATGTATGTGACACCTAAAATATTGATATGCTAATGGATTTTCAGATCTTATCAATGTGGATACTTTCTCGAATGATGCTAATTGCATCCTATCCATGCCTGCCCATCTTGTAATAAGTTAGAACATATATAGTACCTTAAAGTTTGCAAAACACTTTACAAATATCTCAATTTATCCTTAAAACAGTCTTCTTATATGGCACTTGTCTACATTCCCCACAATCATTGGGGTTGGGAGAGGTGTATACCCAATGTGTTCAGGAATCTTCTTTCTTGATAGTGCATGAAGGTTAGTGTAATATATGGGGGTTATCCACAGGTTATTTCTTATTCTTACCACATGACTGGCCCACTTTCTTTTCCAGAACTACATTTCTCTGATGTTATCCTTTAGACTACTTCACATATTTAATCTGTTGTGGCCCATTCACAAACTCAGTGGATCTTCAATTGTAAGTTTTTGGAGACACTGGTTTTTGACAGCTTGCGATACAGCTTCATTGGAAAATAATATTAATTGAAAAACTGACCTTTATTTAAGGAGAAATTTGGGTGTCATTAAGAGAACTTTGTATCTTTCAACAGGTAAACCAGTTCCCCTTTTTATTATTTGTAAGTGATACTTTACCAAAGACCATAAATTTATTGTCACAGAATTGACTGAAAGATTCTGGGATTACAAGGTTTCACTGTTTGTTCAATGAAAAGGCATTTGATTTTGAGGAGCAAAATTTTACTGTACAGGTTGCCTCTCCAATAAAGTATCTCTTATATTCATGTCAAAGTTATATAAAATTTATTGAAAGGTTAAATAGATATGCATTCATGCTATGACCTTCTAATTATTAATGATAAGCAAGATACAAAACAGAGAGAGGTGTTCACTCTCAGTTGCTTGTTACTGTCATGAGAAATTTTTAGAGTAGAGTGCAAATGGAAGAGTGATCACATTTAGAAGTGAATCCTCCAGACATTACTCTGATGTTGTGCTGATTGTTTCAAGTTCCATATCATCACAAAGATGAGGTTTATAGATATTCAAAAAGGTTTGGAAAAAAATGAATAGTCAGTTGTTCAGTCTCTGGTATGCATTTGGATGAATAACTTGCATGGTGAGAAAACTAATATCAGATGAAAGCTGAAATGCCATCAATTACATATATATATTAGTTTTTAATCTGTACTTTTTGGTTTCTTCCTTCCTTGCTTGTGTCCTTGCTTTCTTGCTTCCCTTCCTTCCTTCCTTCCTTCCTTCCTTCCTTCCTTCCTTCCTTCCTTCCTTCCTTTCCCTTCCTTCCTTCCTTTCTTTCCCTTCCTTCCTCCCTCCCTCCCTCCCTCCCTTCCTTCCTTCCTTCCTTCCTTCCTGACTG
>NC_058131.1:379261022-379296833 GCF_016433145.1 Gracilinanus agilis | reverse complement strand
CCTTCCTTTCTTCCTTCCTTTCTTCCTTCCTTCCTTCCTTCCTTCCTTCCTTCCTTCCTTCCTTCCTTCCTTCCTTCCTTCCTTCCTTCTTTCCTTCCTTCCTTCCTCCTTCCCCTCTTTTTTTCTGTCTCTTTCATCTGCTTTGTCTTATGACCAAGAACAAGGCACACTTTTGAGAAAGCCGAATAAGCAAGCCTAAAAATTAAGTCTATAGTCATAGACATGTTCTTGTTCAATCCATTGCAATTTATTTATTGAAATTTCTGGTTTGGGATGCATTTTGTCATGTTTGCTTATTAGAGGTACAGAGAGTCTAGTGTCTTGTTCTAATTCCAGAACAGAATGAAGCTGTTCCCTATTCAAGAAACAAACTTGTGGCCTGAGCATTATTTATACAATGATCTGACAAGATCACTATGCTTCTGAGGCAAGTGACTGATATTTAAAATAACAATTTAGAGAGGCAACTTCTATAAGATTGATTCAGAAAAATCAGTTATAGTTTCTGTTTATCTCAGCTGCTCTAGTGACATTTCAGTGCAAATGATGATTATAGTCAGCTTGGATTAATGAATTGCCTAGTTGCAGGAAGATGGGATGCCTTCATTAAATAAAGGTGATTCTTAGGTAAGTACCTAATTTTGGAGAGGAATAAAGATAGAGGACCTGAAAGTATGTTGTTTAACATTTTTTTCAAGAAACTCTGAAGAACTGTCCCCCTCATCCACTTCCAAAGATTTTCTGGCCATGGCTCCTTAGCCAGCCATGGAACTTCCTCCTCCCGGTGTATAATGCCTTGGCAATACCAGAGAGAGGGCAGAGAGTGAAGAGGAGTTTGGGAGGGCTCCCTAGAGGAGGAAGCCTGGAGTCCCAGGGATGGCTTTTGAGAGAGACAGACTCCCAGCCCAGACCCATCTCTTGAACTCAATTTCTGAGGGCTTCCTCTCTCTCCCTAAGCTTTCTTATCTGAGCTCTGACCTCTGACAAGTAGCTGCAATGGAGGAAGAAAACTTCACACCAATCTCCCTAATGAACATTACTGCAAAAATGCTCAACCAAATACTAGCCAGGAGATTACGACACTCTATCAGAGGGTTTCCTACCAGGAACACAGGAATGATTCAATATTAGGAAGTGCCTTCAGCACTTAATAGACTTCATCTCAGGCAGGTTCAGGGTCTAGAACTTGGAGTGGAGGACCTGGAGGTGTCTTCTGGAAGCTGGTTCATCAGAGGAGCTGAAGAAATTCAAACCACAACTGGTGGACTATCTCTTCCCACACAGTCAGGGCTATGTACAGGGGACATATCAGTAACAAAAGCAATAGAAACCATCTAATTATCTCAATAAAGGCAGAAAAAAATTCGGACAAAATATAGCACACTAAAAACCCTAGAGAATCCTGGAATAAAAAGAGTTTTCCTTCAAAGAGCATCTATCTAAAACAGTCATGGGCAAACTACGGCCTGTGTGCCAGATGCGGCCCTCTGAAATGTTCTATGGGGCCTCACAACATTATTCCTAATCTGATGAATACAATGAGTAGGATATAATACAATGAAACTTCGAAAGAGTTGCCTTAGAGAATGACAGATGAGCATTTCCTTTCCTTTGGCCCCCTTTTTAAAAAGTTTGCCCATCTCTGATCTAAAACAATCACCAAGCATTATCTCTAATCGAGATAAACTAGAAGCCTTCCCCATAAGACCAGGGGTGAAGCAAGGATGCCCATTATCATCACTACTCTTCAACAGTGTACTAGAAATGCTAGCTATTGCACTAAGAGAAGAAAAAGAAATGGAGGGAGTTAGACTAGGCAATGAGGAAACAAAGATTGCTCTTGGTAGATGATTAAGATGGAATACTCAGAGAATCAACCAAAAACTAACTGAAACAATGAATAACTTTAGCAAAGCTACAGGTTATAAAATAAACCCACATAAATCATCAGCATTTCTATATGCTACCAAGAAAGTCCAACAACAAGAAAAAGGAATAGACATCTCATAAAATAAAATATCTGTAGACAATATAAAAAAACCTGGGTCTCTATCTGCAAAGACAAACTTGGAAACTATATGATTCCAACTGTAAAACACTTTTCACACAAATAAAGTCAGATCTAAACAACTGGAAAAAACCAAACAAACCTGAATTGGATACGCTGAGCCATATAATAAGAATGATACTTCTACCTAAAAAGATTCGTAGCAGTTCTTTCCAAGGTGCAAAGGAATTGGAAACTAAGGGACTGACTGACTCTCCATTGGGTACTGGCTAAAGAAATCTTGGAGTATGAATGGAATGGAATTATGCTCAGAAAGAAGAGGATAAAGACTCTAATTTAGGTTTTCAGAGAAACCTGGAAAGACTTGTAGAATTGAGGCAAAGAGATGAGCAAAGTCAAAGGGACAAATCAAGACTCATACTTTAACCAGTAAAAGTTCTGCCCCCAAACATATGGGTAATCCCTAGATTTTGGCAACTCAATATAATCACTCCATAGTGGTGCAAATGGCAGATGCCCACTTTCGGTCCATCCTTGTATCACAATTTCCCTCCTCAAGGAACTAGAACAGCTTCCAGAAGGAATCAATAATGGATCTGTGACTCACCCACAAGTCAGTAAGGAACAAATTTACAAGAGACAAATTAAAATCCCACATAGAGAAGAAACTATGGGGGCATTGAGGCATTTGGCAGCATTCATGATCTCCTAGGCTCTAGCAAACACCACCGGTACATCTCTTAAACAGCTGCAAGTGGATCAGGGCAGGTCTACAGGGCATTCCTTCGGCCTTCTCCAGTGGCCTGGCCTCTTGTGAAGACTCTCTAGATAATGTCTGAAAGTTCCTACTCCTCCTGAAGACCTTTTCAGTTGTCATCCCAGGAAGGCCAAAGAGAAGAGGGAATAAAACTCTTAAATTCTCCCTAGCTTCCTTTTCTGTGCCTCCCCTTCTTCCTATAGTCCTTGGGCTCTGGCTTTCTCCCATAGCTCTCTCTAGCCATCTTCTCTGAGGTGCTCAGGGCTGGTTTCTTTGGCCTCTTGCTCCTCCAAGAGAGGACTTAGCTAAGGAGAACTTAGCCAGGTCAGTCACTTCTCAGTCATTGGTCCTCTGTACATAGCCCTGACTGTGTGGGAAGAGATAGTCCACCAGTTGTGGTTTGAATTTCTTCAGCTCCTCTGATGAACCAGCTTCCAGAAGACACCTCCAGGTCCTCCACTCCAAGTTCTAGACCCTGAACCTGCCTGAGATGAAGTCTATTAATGATGACCATGTTGAGGATTAATAAGATGAGGCGATGTCATGCTAGCCTTGGGAAATAAGGCGATGTGAGAAATGTCCTCAGGAGTGCATGGAGAGGGGAGAGGAGCAGCCCTCTCTGGCTTGTGAGCCACACATTCACCAACATGGCCCTAGGACCTTCACATTCATCTACATAACATATCATTTCTTTCTTTTTCTTTTTTCTAATTTTCTTTTTGTTGTCATGCAAAACACCTAGGTTTGAATTCTTTATAAAATTTTAATTAGTTGTGTTGACAAATCAACTTCTTTGAGCCATAGTACCCTCATCTATAAAGAGGGGATGGTTGTTGTGATCAAATGAGATAATATATGTAACATACTTTTAAAATCTTAAATTAACCAGCTGTGTGACCCTGGGCAAGTCACTTGACCCCCATTGCCCACCCTTACCAATCTTCCACCTATAAGACTATACATCGAAGTACAAGGGTTAAAAAAAATCTTAAATTATTACTGTTATTATCATTACTGTCTTCTGCACTAAACTATATGTTAGATCCCTTCCAACTCTGAGGTTCTATGATAATATGAATATAGAGCAAAGGGCCATATTAGATGCAAAAAAGAACAATATAAATTTGTTTTATTCAAATTTCTAGTGATAGGACTTACAATATCTCCTGCTCTAGTCTAACATCCAAACCAAAATAAATTATCAATTCAGTTTAATATTCTTTTTTAAAACTACTATAGTTTATATAATCAAAGATTTAGAACTGGAAGAGACCTAAGAGGCCACTAATATCAATTCTAATTTTAAATATGAAGAAATTGAAGCACAAAGAAGTTAAATGATTTGCTTAACATTACAAAGCTTGTGTCTGAGGAAGAATTTGAACCCTGGTCTCCCTAATTCCAAGTTTAATTCCTTATCCTCTCTACTATGCAAAACCCATTTATTTTTCTATGTACTGAGTGCCTACAGTGTTCTGAGGATATAGAGTTAATAAACTCATCACATGACTTTGTGGCTAATAGAATCCTAGTTGTAAATGATCATTGTTATGTCCTTCCTTTGGTACTGTTTCGTCCAGTATTCAATTCAGATTCCCAGCAATAGGGCTCTTAGCAAAAGATGAATCATTCCATCTTAAATGAGCTACAGAGATAAAGTGCAGTCATTTGAAAGTCAGTGAAACCAAAAGGTCTTTTACCAATAGTCACTCCTAAACTAATTTACATCCTCCACATTGTCATCAGCATTAGTTACATGTCATTATCTTGTACTGTATACAAATGAAAATTGCTAAAAGATACTTAAATGGCTGTAAGCTTGAGAAGAGTGAGAATACTATATGGATCACATATTTAAAAGGAGAGGTGACCTTCAGGATCATTGAGTCCAACTCATTCATTTCATAGATGAGAAAACTGAAGCCTAGAGAGGCTTATTGACTTGCTTACATTCACTTAGTAAGAGCCAGAGTAAGGATTTGAATATAGTTCCATTGTCTCAGAATCTGGATCTCTATGTATAATTACTACGTGGAAAGAGATCACAACCCTCTAATATTGTATTAAATAGTTCCATAATTTTGTATAAATGCAAAATTTCATTCAGTTATTCATCCCTGAGGGGAGTGAGGTATTTCTTCTCTAATGTTATTGTTCAAGTCTTTACTAACTAACCCAAGTCTTCACTAACTCCATTAACCTCTTCCTGTATGTACCAATAAGTAGCATGGGAGTTCAATTTAATCCTTTAATATCAATTATTTTTTCAAGGGGTTATTTTTCCCCCTGACCTATCTAGAGTTTGAGTTCAAATTTAGCTCAGGTGCCATGTAGCATTAATCTCACAAAGTCCAGAAGCAGATATGACATGAATGCCAAATAAATCCTCATCTTAGATACTATTGAGGTAGATCCCTTAAATCATAACTTGGGTCCCTATGGCATAGATGCTAGTATGGCTGCAAAACCCAAATTCTTGGACACTGATATCCTGATTGTTAAAAACCCACAAAATGAGAATATCTAGTCCCTTTAACCAAAATGGAAAAAAAAATAAATGATAAGAGTCACACAGAGCCCAGACCTGGATCTGCAGGCTATGTATTTGCCTCAATATGGAGGGATCAAAGTCTCCCTCTTTACAGCCTTATCTTTCATTAGACACTGCCAACAAAGGAATCAAACCTAAAACAGTATAGTTCAAGATAGAATGGTAAAGGTTTTTGTCACTAATCTTTCTTGAATATGTTAAAGCCAATAAGAGATTCTCCTGTTTACCACATGATCTCACCAATTGGAACCAGTAACAGAATGCTTATTCATGTTTTTACCTCTTTCCAAGGTTCTTTATTTATGTTATTATGACTCTCCCAGAACCAGCCTCTTCTCTCTGAAGAATTTTCATAAGCCAAATACCCTTACATTACATGTGTATTTTTCATGCCCATTGTTTCTGCTCCATTAGAATATAAATTCCTTGTGAAGAAGAGCTGTTCTTGCTTTCCCTCCCTGGTCCTTGGAGCTTAGCACAGTGTTTGAAATATAGTCAGAGGTTTAAAGAAAATGTTTACTGATTGATAAGTAGAGGGAATTTCCTTTCCAGCAGTTTCCTACAGCAATGAAATCACAGATATTGGTAAATACATTTAAACACATACTGTTACTGTATGTTTGTGATTAACATTTAGGCCAAGTTGGATTTTTAAACTCTGATTTGCAAGATCTTGTCTTCTAAGCAAATTTCTTATTTAATTACAACATAATTATTATTTTTTCTTGATTTACTGATTTAATTGATTTTCTGAATGAATTGAATTTAATTGAATTTACTGACAATATATTTGTTCTCCATATTTAGACTTTTAAATATATACCTTTAAAGATACATGTTTGGGTAGGCAAATGTTATGCAAGAAACTTGTTTCCCCTGTCTTACACACGCTGAAGTATAGAGACTGAAAATCATGTTATGAGATTTTATTTTAGGATATTTTTGCTTTTTTCTTCCTTCTTGTTGTTTAGTCATGTCTGCTGTGTTCAACTTTTCATGAACTCATTTGAGGTTTTCTTGCAAAGAACTGGTCTGTCATTTCTTCTCCAGCTTGTTTTACAAATGAGGAAACTGGGGCAAACAGGGTTGCATGTCTTGTCCAAGGTTACTTAGTTAGTAAGTGTCTGAGCCTCTATTTGAACTCAGGTCTTCCTGACTTCTGACTTTTTCTTAAACTCAGATTCTGTTTTAGTATGAATCATAAGAGAGAAGAGTGGCAATGGCTAAGCAATCAGAGTTAAATGACTTGACCAGGGTTGCATAGCTAGGGATTGTCTGAGACCAGATTTAAACCCAAGTGCTCCCAACTCCAAGCCTGTTGCTCTATCTACTGTGTTACTAGTTGCCACCCCCCCCCCGCTTTTATGTAACTATTTATTTCCTTTCTTTACAACTTGCCACCTAACTACATTACATTGTTTTTAATAATCATGTACTTTCCCTTATTTTGATTACATCGATACCCTAAGAATATGAATCCCTGGGAAACTGACTTTATGGTGAGGTGTTTCTTTCTCTTTTTATCTAAAAATATCTTCATTAACAATGAAAAAACTTTCATTTTTTGTCGTTAATTTATTTTTATATTTTTTTCCAATTCCACATGGATATAATTTTTAAACATTGTTTTCTGACCTTTCATGATTTGTGTCCTCTCTCTCCCCCACTTCCTTCCTTTCCCCTTTCCCTACAGTGCATAATGTCATCTAGGTTGTACATCGTGAGTCTCCAGGATCTTTACTTTGCTGATAATAGTTAATTCATTCAGAGTTGATCATTGTTTATTGTTGCTGTTATTGTGTGCAAAGTTCTCCCAGCTTTTCATCATTGTGTCGAAGTTTTTCCAGGTTTTGTTGTTGATTTCTATAATTTCTTCAATGTAGTGGAATCCTAGTGTAAGAAATCCCTTAAATGATGAAAAATCTGCTATACTTTATAATATAGAAATTGAGAGATGAAGTGACTTGTCCATGGTTCAAACAGTATGTATCGAAACCAGAATGTGAGCTTAAGTCTTTTTGGCCTCAGGTCCAAATCTTCATTCCCTGCATGATATCTGGGAAAATTTTATACCAAAAAAGAAAAACATATTCACTGCAAAATTTCTGGTTCCTTCATGGTAGCGTGCTTGTGTTAAAGCTGAAGTTGGTCAAAATGCTAAAGGCCATTGAAGATCAATAAACTTAATGGAAGATACTTGTAAGGATTCTTTTTCTTTTAACCTAAAATTTGTTTTTTTTAATTGATGATACCCATTATTATTCAGGGCTCTTGGCATGAATTTTTTTAAGTCTCTTAGAAATTACAAAAGCATAAGCAGAGTCCTGTTCATCACTTTTCCAGGCTTTCAGGCACCATGTTGATACATTAATACCTCTTCCTGAGGATGGCACACATTAGTTTGAAAAGCGCTAGTTGATGATTATTAATGGATATGAATAGTTTTCCTATTCTCTCTCTAAAGCCACCACCAGTTATTGTGGATAAAGTAGTATATATTCTTCTCTCTACAAAATGGCAATAGATAACAATACCCTACATCAGAACAGCCCAAATACCTCTCTCCCAGCCCCAGATCAAGATGTTGGGTTTTCCAAATGCTTTCTTTCTCTTACACTATCATTCCTCAAGTACCAAAGCTTTCCATTGTAATTATAAAAATTCTTCACAGTTAGAAAGTACTTTGTAGCTTAAAAGCACTTGTATGTACATATATCTTAAATATGTATATGAATGTTATATGATATATATTCTATCATATACAAAATATAGACATATACACACATGTAATTTCATAATAACTATTAAAGTAGGTGGGGCAGAATGATCTTCACTTCACAAGTGAGGAAAATGACGACCTGAGAGACTGAGTTGTCTTGGGTCACACACTGGGTTTAATGGCATTATGATTTTTAAATCAAATTTTCTCTCCCTTAGTCCAGTGCTGGCTTTATTTCTCATTTCTTCCCTAGGATAAGAGCCCCTCAGATCTTATTCATTTAGTGCTTTAAAGTTTACAAAGTACTATTTTTCATATGAGTCTCAATAACTCTGTGAGGTAGATTTTGTTGATATTATTAGGTCCATTTTACAGATAAGTAAACTGAGGCTGAGAGAGGTTACATGAACTTGTCAGAGTCACATAGGTAACATATGTCAAAGAGAAGATTCAAATGCAGACTTATTCTGGATTCATTCATTCAATATTTCATTGAACATGCGAGTAAACACCTACCACATGTCAGGTGATATGTGTGGCACTGATAATATGAGACAAAAAATGAAACAGTCCCTGCTTTCAATGAGCTTACTCTGTGGCCAAGATGATCTCCATCATATCCCATGGTTTACTTTGACTTTTACAGTTTATTCCTTAATCCTCTTTTACCATCTGATTTTTGAGAAAAGACTATCCCTATGTCTAATGGAACAATGGAATCCTGTTCCTTCTTTTAGCTCCAACCCACTAGGAAATAGCTTACCCTCCTTCCCCCTCAAAAGGTATGTTGGTGCACTGACATCCTGACCAAGGCTGGCAGTCACCGTGAAGCTCTAGCCATTAGTTGGGTATAAGAAGGATCGATATTCAGTATGGTGTAAGATATAGAGTGATGAACATGAATTCCAGAAGACCTCAGCTCAAATTCTACCTCAAACACTATCTTTGTGATACCAGGCAAATCACTAAATTCTGTGAGTGTCAGTTTTCTCATTATAAAATGAGAATAATAATGGCATCTGGCTCACAGGGTTGTTAGTAGGATATGATGAGATAATGGTTTAAAAACTCTTAAAGTGTTATAAAACGTCAGCCATAATTCTAATGTATTGATCAAAAATCTACTGCCAAGAATAAGGGTAACTATATAGGAAGCAAAAACAAAAAACCCTTCACTAGACATTTCAAGAGTATATTTTCCTTCATTTAAAAGGGCAGGTCTTCGGAGGCAATCATTGATGGTATCAACATCATCATCATTATTATTGTGATCATTACTCCCATCATCATCCCCATTATCTATAGTCAAAGTTGAGGTAAAGATAATTGCTATTATGATTATTTTTCCTTTTATGAAAAACAAGAGGTATAGAATATAAATAAGAGACCAGAGGAAGGGGAGATCACAATGGGCTAGAATGAGTAGGAAAGGCTGCAAAAAGCCAGTCGGTTTTGAGATAGGCTTGAAGGCTTGAAGGAAGAATAAAATTTGGATTAAATAGATTAAGAAGGAAGAGGGACACTTCTAACTAAGCTGACTGTCTTAATGGGAGACAGATCACCTAGCTTTCACATATTCACTCACTCCAACAAAAACGAAAAATCTACAGCAGACTGAATAATGATCAAGAAATCCATCAAAAAACTTTTTTTCCACTCCACAACTGCATGACAAATTCAACCACAATCCTTCAAGGCACTAGTAAAGGGAGCCAGAAACAAAGCCATAACTACAGAGCTAATTAACCTACCACCTTCTAGTATGATAAGAGAAAAATCAGAGACACCTACTTATAACCTGAATAATTTTGAATATAGAAGAAGCAAGACTGGAGGGCTTCCTAAGGAAAGTGTATGGAGGTCAAACAGCCCCCAAAATGCTCACAAGTACAGGGACTTTGAAAGCTCTGGAGCAATAGCAAACAGAGGGATATAGCAGTGCTCCAAAGTGACCAGAGATAAGCACTCTAGCCTGAACAATCATTGAAGGAAATGAAATTTCATTGTTCCAATTCTCAGTGATGCCGAGGAGCCTAACGGCACAAGAACCAAGGGGATAAAAAGTAAGTCCAAGCAGGGTCAACTATATCACCCAAAAGTTCAGCCAGGAGTGGAGTCTGGTTATGGATAAAAGCTCTAATTTGAGAATTAATGTTGAACAAATGAGTATGTTAAAGAAATTGCTAGACCTTGAAAAATATTTCAGAGCTTTGTTCTTGTTCAGTTGTGTCTGATTCTTTGTGACTCTATGGACCTTTGAACATGGTGTTTTATTGACAAAGATTTGTAATCATTTGCCATGCCTTTCTCCAGTGGATTAAAGCAAACAGAGGCTAAGTGCCTTGCTCAGGGTCACATAGCTAATAAGTGTCTGGTACCAGATTTGAACTCAGATCTTCCTGACTATAGGTCCAATGCTCTATCCATTTAGCCATATAGCTACCCCCTGCTGATCTAGGAAAAGCAAGGAGTAACTCCAGAGTAATTGCGAGTAAGTCTCAAATAAAAACTTGGATTTTTTCACAAGTCCTACATGAATACATAAAAAAATGAAGCAAGACATTACAAATGAAATAAGAGCTCAAGATTAAAGAGTTTGAAATGAATAAGTGGTTTAGGGGAGAAAGAGGAAGCTCTTGCCCAAGTAATGATACTCTTTAAAACTGTAATAGACCCAACAGAAAAAAAAATAACTTCACAAGATAGCAAGAAATATTAGGTTAAAACCAAAAGACTAAAAAATAGGGAAAAATGGAATATATCTGATACAAACATCTGGGAAACAGGTCAAGAAGAGATCATTTAAGAATCAATTGATTCTCTTGTTTTTTTTTTAATTTTTCTTAAACCCTTCACTTCTGTGTATTGGCTCTTAGGTGGAAGAGTGGCAAGGGTGGGCAATGGGGGTCAAGTGACTTGCCCAGGGTCACACAGCTGGGAAGTGTCTGAGGTCAGATTTGAACCCAGGACCTCCCGTCTCTAGGCCTGACTCTCAATCCACTGAGCTACCCAGCTGCCCCAGAATCAATTGATTTTCTAAAAAACATGATTAAGAAAATCTTGGACACTATATTTCAAGAAATCACAAATAAAAACTATCCAGAACTATTTAGAAACAGGAGCAAGTAAAGATGAGAAACAAAAATAGATATTATATCCTGAAACATAATCCAAAAGGGAAAGTCCCAGTAATTTATAGGCAAAATCCAGAACTTCTATTTAAAAGAAAAAATAGGAGATTAGTGATGTTTTCGAGTAATTGTATGTGGGAGAAAGGTTACCAAACTGATTTCTTCATAGTTGAATATTTATTTTTTAGAGTATACATAATGATATTTTTAATGATTATCAAATAATTTGAATTTTCTTTTTAAAATATGATTTTATCTTTTCCATTATACTTCTAGGGGAAAATCTTTTTGTTCTTTTCCTAGTCTCCTTACCCAGATAGGTTCCCACTAGCAATAGCTCTGGTTATTGTATGTACTCAATCAACATAGAAAACTGGTTGTTTCTTTTTGCAAAGTAGTAGACCAGGCCAAGATCTTGATTGGAAGATGTATCATATCTGATGGTAAAAGGTATCAAATACAGTCAGTCACCAGTGCAGTCACATATAGGTGACTGACAGAAACTAAACAAATGAATTACCAGACCAATGATAAAATCACCCCAGCTATAGACCGAGGTCAATAAGTATCTCTAAATGACTGACATTCAGGAAATGTTAAATGGTCCAAATGAATACACATATTTACAAAGAAAATCAATGGTTGCAGGAATTTATACACCAGAGAGCTGACTTTGACAACTCTCATTTATATGTATAAGTTCCACTTTAAAGGAACAATGAAGAATTCATGCAGACCCAACAGGGAATTAGTGATCACCACAAATCTAGGTCTTTATCTCTTATCTTGCCCCACTGTCAGGTTACCAACATTCACGAATGGATACCCCAGTTTGGAAGCACTCTGTAGGTCAGAACATACCATATACCATAGTTATAACTACCCATCTATGTGTATACATTTTAGTCAGCCATTGGACAAAAAATACTAAATCAAACAGAATTTCAAATAAAGTGTGGTGCAGTGGATAGATTTCAGGGCTCAGTGTTAGAAAGTCTTGAATTTGAAATCTGCCTCGGATACATTCCAGCTGTGTGACCTAGGCAAGTCATTCAATGACTCTGTACTTCTGTTTCCACATATGTAAAACAGGGATAATAAAAATACTTACTTCAGAGTTGTCATGAAGATCAACTGAGTTAACATATATAAAGCATTTATGCCCAGAAAAGGTTTTCTCTCCAATAGTTATCATATCTTAAGTTGGAGTGGCAGAAAACATAAGTTACCAATGAACATGCATAGAAGGTACACAGCTGTTTGCAGAGAAGATATATGTCCTGGAACCATGCCTGGAAGGAACATCTATGCTGCAGAATACATGTGAAAAGACACTTAATAGAAACCCATATGTCTAAGACATATGTGTAGATACCACAGACATATGCAACAGGTTGCTACGGCATATGTCTTGATAAAATGATCCATACCTTTGATGGGGGGAAATTGCATAGTGCATGCCATTGTAATCTGACGATTTCACACTGTTTTCACTGCACTTCACTGGACATCACATGTGTATTCTTTATTGGGCATGCCATCTCACTTGTTGGAGAGCCACATCTGCTAGGTTGGAAAAATTGTTTTATGGTCAGTTCTTTGCTCATTATCTTCTGGGCATTTTTCTTCTGATCTCTTGTTCACAGGGAGTACGGGGGGTTGGGGGGGGGGGAGTGACTACATAGGCAGTGGATAAAGCACTGGACCTGGAGTTGGTAATATCTGAGTCCAAAACCAGTCTTAGACACTCAATAGCTATGTGACCTTGGGCAAGTCACTTAACACTGTCTCAGTATCCTCATTTGTAAAATTAGCTGAAGAGGAAAATGACAAACAACTCCAGTATCTCTGCCAAGAAACCCCAAATAATTTATTTCTACTTCCACGTCTAATATTCAGCATCCCCTTCTAATAATAAGACAACACCACAAAAGCTTTGACTTACCAAGTGGTCCTGAGGGACCTGAAGAACTATTAGTAAGGTAAGCATCCTGGGAATATCTGTCCTTAAAAGGAACAAATAACTACTTCCATTTCAATTCACCAAAGGACCAGATAGAGAATACCTATTTCCTCTATACTCATTAGACTAGTTTCCAAAATCCAACATCTGGTATATTTGGCTGAAGTTAAATCTCCACGAGGACTTCTGTTGTATTTAAGCTTAGTTAGTACTAAGACAGCTTAGTCAGATTTCTCAGAAAAAGTATTTAGGTGTATAGGCAGCCTACATTTTACTTTGCCATTCAAATATAACCCAGAGCTATGCCTTCCTGCCTCAGCCTACAGAATATATGACACTTAATAAAAACTAAAGAAAGCACAAAATCTGTCATTGCCCAGTTCCTGAGTAATGGAGGTCTTTATAAAATTGATCTTCATTTTCCTCACTCACAAATGAATATTTGTGATTTCAGTGACAGCAACATTGGGAGTATAAAATGGAAAGATGACATGGATCAAAATATTTACATAAAAGTAACCTCTCTTTTAAAAGGCCCTTTTTATAAGTTTATTCTTCTCTCTCTACCTTTAAAATTTTTTTCTGAACTAATTTCAAGCCACAAAAATGCTTTTGCACATCAGGATGTCAGTTTGATTCAGGACCTTCCATAAAGAAACAAATTTAGTACTTTTTCTAAATAATTTCCAGTAAACAAGAAGGAATGCAAAATAAAAAACAATTAGTCATTAAGAAAGAACAAGAAATTATTCATAGGATCAAAAAATCATAGATTTACAGCTAAAAGGAACCTTGAAAACCACTTAATCCATTTTACAGATGAGCAACTGATGCCCAGAGAATTCAAGTGACTTGTTCATGGTCACAGAAATGAGAAACAGTAGATTTTGGATCCAGCAGACATTCTACCATATAGATTCTTTGTTTGGACAGTTGAAGGAATCACTATGTGGGGTGGATCAAAGATTGGAGAGTGATAGGAACCAGTATGGTCAATCTCCCCTCCACAAATCCTCTAAAGCAATCTAGACTAGTGACGGGCAAACTACAGCCTATGGTCCAGATGCAGCCCCTTGAAATGTTCTATGGAGCCTCACGACATTATTCCTAATCTGAAGAATGCGAGTAGGATACAATACAATGAAACTTTAAAAGAGTTGCCTTAGAAACAGATTGACAGATGAGCATTTCCTTTCCTTTAGCCCCTTCTTTAAAAAGTTTGCCCATCAATGACCTAGACAATTCATTAGATTGAGTTCAGATTGAGAAATCCAGAAAAAGTCACAATGAAGCATTTATCTAGAACAGTGATGGGCAAACTTGATCACTGATCTAGAACATACATCTCAGAATGAGGAGATAGGGTAGTCTACAAATATGATGGAATTAGGCCAGAACTACACTGTAAGAACTCACTGTACTGCAGTGCTGAGGAAGAGGCTGCACACCAGGGCAGTAAGAACTTCTAGATTTGTTTCTGGACATCACATCACTTGATCCATACTAGGGCATCAAGACTGGTAGCTTTCTCTCCTATTAGCTATTTCTGAGGCACAAACTCAAAATGATCTGATCAGAGAATCTGCCAGTGTGAATAGAGTTCCTAGGAAGACTCTGTCCAATATGCTGAGAAAAAGAAAGTTCAAAAGCCAGCAGCAGCAATAGTGGTGTGGCTCAGACATTGGACACAAAGCAGGATCTCATATCTAGTATCTAGTGCAGCCTGCAGAGGAATTAGCATGGCAGGGATTCTAGACCAAAGGGAATTCTATAATTCTGACACTGAAATGATAGAGCATTCTAGGTTGCTGATGGGCTGAATCCAATAGTGGTTTACTCAAACCTAGATCAAGAACTTGCAGAACTCAAACTAGGGTAGGAGACAGTAATCAGACTTTGCCCTGGATGAGAACACTATGAGAGCACTGAAAGTTTAAGTGTCCCTAGCCAGTTCCTAAGACCCTAGAATAATATAACACTCAATACCACAAGAAAGCAGCAACAAGATTAACCTAGGCCTTCCCTACAGAAGAGCCAAACCCTAGCCCTAATATTAAGCCAGAGGTCAGGAAGTGGCTAGAAAAATAAGCAAATAAGCAAACAAAATGAATCTCATCATACAGAGCAATTTATGGTGGCGAGGAAGACTAAATTACACATTGTAAAAATAAAATAAGCAAGCACCCAAATAAAGGACAAAGAACTAGAAAACAATGGTTGAAACTTGATTTTTAGATACTTTTGATAGATGATATCAAAAGTATCTTTGGTGGTAAATGAAGTGAAGCTCAAAGATGAACTTCCCTCCAGGGCCAGGTGCAAAGAACTCTAAAGAGACTTTTGTTTATGAAAAACAAACAATTTATTTAAATATATATGTATATATATATTTATATATATATACATATATATAAATATATATATATGTATTTATATATATGAGAAAAAGGATTTCTAACTCTAAGGGATTCTAACTCCACCCAAATAAACTCCCAGGTCCCTCAAGGAACCATTTCTCCTGTGGTTCACAGGCTATGCTAATCCTCCCTGATCTAACTAACCAAATTTACACTATTCTAAATAAAACTAACCACTATAACTCTTAACTTCCCCTTTAAGTTATAAAGATAACCAAAGCTAGCTGGTTGAGTCTCCACAAGAATCAAGTTAGGACTCTAAGCCTTAACAGACTCAGAGTCGAAACCAAAGACCAGGTTTTGTTTGGTCTTTTCACAGTTCAACCATTCTATAGACAGTAACAGATAAATGAATAGTGTTCCCCAAGTTGGAAAAGAAAACACTCCACTCCTTCAAATCTTTCCTTCAGACTGAGATAGAGAGAGGCAAAGATGTTACCTTCTCCAGCCCTGAGAGACAAAGAAGCTTCTTGTGGCTCTGTCAACTGACAGAAGCCCCTCCTTTAATGCCACACCCAGCCAGTGAAACTGTCATAGAATAATGGTTATAACTTCCACCAGTTGAAATTAACACTCTCTCAGCTCTATTTGAAACTCCAATTCTTCCTCAAGCCAGCTTCTCTACTTATCTTTAAACTAATAAAACAATACTTATTTTCTAATATCATCCTTATAACATTGAAAAGGAAAGAATAAGCAAAATCTCTATAAGCAAAACTTCAGAGAGAAAAAAATAGCTTAGTCAAAAATGCATCTAAAATTCCTGGAAAATATGAAACAAAAGTTTAAAAAGAGATATTTTTTAATTGAATGAATTTTTGAGGCAGAAAAGCTGGAAAAGAAGTGAGAGCCGTGGAAGAAAGAATTGGAAAGGGAATTAACAGTTTGACACAACTTTATGTAACAAACTTCCTGAAAATTAGAGTAAATCATAGAGAAGCCAATGACTCTCTGAGGTAATAAGAAATAATAAAACAAAGTGAAAAGTGAAAAAATTCGGAGAAAATTGATGGTATATAATAGCAGAAACAACTGACATGGCAAACAGATGGTCAAAAAAATTAAGAATCATTGGACTGGGGCAGCTGGGTAGCTCAGTGGATTGAGAGCCAGGCCTAGAGACGAGAGGTCCTAGGTTCAAATCCGACCTCAGACACTTCCCAGCTGGTGACCCTGGGCAAGTCACTTGACCCCCATTGCCTACCCTTACCACTCTTCCACCTATAAGTCAATACAGAAGTTAAGGGTTTAAAATTAAAAAAAAAAATCATTGGACTATCTCAATACTATAACTAAAAAGTCAGTCTAGACATCCTATTTAAAAAAAAACATTAAAAGAAAATTGCTCAGATCTCAGAACCAGAGGGAAAAGTAGAAATAGAAATAATCAATTATTGATTTACTGAATGAAACCTAAAATAAAAATCCCCAGGTACATTACAACCAAAATCCAGAATTTCCAGGTTAAAAAAATACTTCAAGCAGCCAGAAAGAAAGTTCTAGTACCAAAGAGTCACAGTCAGGTTTACACATGATTAAGCAGCCAATACTATAAAGTAGTAGAGAACTTGCAATACAATATTCCAGAAAGCAAAGAATATGTATTTATATCCAAGAATAATTTATCTATCAAAACTGAATAAAATGTTCTAGGGGGAAATGAATCTTTAATGAAATAGAGAACTTCCAAGCATTCCTGATGAAAAGATTGGAGGTGTATAGAAATTTTGAAGTTCTAACCAAGAAGCGAATAGAAATATAAAAAGGTAAACATGAATGGACAATGATAAAGGGACAAGAAATAAACTGGTCAGATTAAAAAATGGGAGATCATATGTCTGTCTCCTCAGAACACCTTTATCATCTGGGGTCATGGAGGAAAATCAATTAGGCAATGTCTGAGTGTTCTGTTATATCTTGATGATCTTAAGAAAAGAAAAGAAAGAGAATGAAAAAGGAATACATTGGATAGGGGGAAGGAAAAGGAAGGTAAGGAAAAATCATATTACATTATCAGGGTATGCAAATAGACATCTTTATAAAATAAGAGGCGGGGGCTGGGAGGGGAGGCTGACATTTTAACCTTACCCCAATCAGAATTGTCCAAAAGAAGGAAGAATGCACACACACACACACACACACACACACACACACACACACATACACAAACACACGTACAGAGTTGGGTACAGAAATACATTTCACTCAAAAGAATGGAACAGTAGGAAATGGAAAGGAAAGAAGGCAAGTTGGATAAGGGGAATGAGAGGAAGAAGGATAGATTTAAGAAAGGATTAAGGGGGCAGCTGGGTAGCTCAGTGGATTGAGAGCCAGGCCTAGAGACGGGAGGTCCTAGGTTCAAACCCGGCCTCAGCCACTTCCCAGCTGTGTGACCCTGGGCAAGTCACTTGACCTCCATTACCTACCCTTACCACTCTTCTGCCTTTGAACCAACACACAGTATTGACTTCAAGATGGAAGGTAAGGGTTTAAAAAAAAAAAGGATTAATCCTAAGCAAAACAGACTAAGAACACACAAAGATACTTATAGCTGTTTAAAGTGACAAAGAAGGAAGTCTGAGTGGCTGTCCATAAATTGTGGATGAACAAGATATGGCATATAAATGTAATGGAACACTATTGTGTTGATATCATAGTGTAATGATTGCTCTATAATGAGTATAATGGTTGAACATGATTCCAGAGGACTCATGATAAAACATGCTGGGCACCTCCAGAGAGAGGTTCTCAGAATGAAGAATGTGATAATTCTTTTGAGTGGTCATGGTCAATGTGAAAATTTGTTTTGATTGACCATACATATTTATAATTGGTTTTGTGTTTCTTTTCTTAAAATGGTAGAGTGGGAAGGTAGGAAGATGAATTTTTGTTGATTAAAACGAATTTAAAATATATATATATATATATATATTTAAATCACTACAAAAATACTATTAGAGCAATAAATATAGAAGCCAGAAATGACTTATTCCCTTTGCCTCATTTTACAAATGTGAAAACTAGGCACCAGATTGGGAAAGTAATTCTCTAAGATCACACAATTATAGTTTATGGCAGAGCTACCACTAAGATTTTTTCCCCTGATTTCTTGTTTGTTTGTTTCAGATCCTTTCCACTATAAAAACTACTGGGTTTCATAGAGTCAAAGTGAATATAGACAAAGCACTTGAATGAAAACTGAATTTTTCACATTTTTATTGTGTTTGGTATATATAATGCAGACATAGTTTTTGTCTAAGGAGTTAATATTCACATATGTTTACATTTAACTCATTTTTTGAAGGAAGTACAAACTGTTTTTGAAGTATATTAGCTATAAAACTGTTTCCAGGGCAATTCCCTATGAGCTAGAATATTTGTCAGTAAAATACCTAAGCATATGTTATGGTCTATGGATAGTGGAGCTTAGTGCTTTAAGAGACTTTAGAGATCACTTTCCAATAAAATAATTAAGGACTAGAAAAATAAAGTGACTTGCCCAAGGTCTTGGGGGTAGTAAATAGCAGAGTCAAAATTTAAACACAGGTTTTTGGATTCCATATCTAGTGATCTCTTAATAATTAGATTCAATAAGCATTAATTAATTACTCACTATGTTCAAAGAACTGATAAGCTTGGGAAATATAAAGCAAAATGAAAAATAGTAACTGCCTCAAACAGCTTCCATTATACTATAATAGGCTTTATATCAATGACTTTTAAATGATATACTGGAAATGTAAATTTATGAGATAGTGGTGATCTTGTTTCCTGCCAACCCTATTTTGGAGCTTCCTTAAATGAAGCATTTCTCTAAAATTGTCAGTGTACAAATATTAAGACTGCTTAGCTAGTGCTAGAACTATGAGGAAAGACCACTGGTATGGATTTCCCGTATTATAAATTAAATATGTACATACTTATGGTTACTCAACAAAATATTTCATGTAGACAGTTTATTTTATCTATATGAGCACATAATTGGTGGGAAGTATATCTAGCCAACAAAGGGCAATTAGAAAGACATCATTTCTGAAAAAAAGACAGAAAAAAATAAATGGGTAGAGGAAAATAAACAGGAAGATTTCTGTTGAGTAAATTAAATATACATGTGTGTTGCAGTTGGTAAATAGAAAATGTGTTTATTTATTATTTATTAATTTATTATTATATATTAATTTATTTATTAATGTTAACTGGGTCAAATACAGTGGGTCCTTAATGTCAATGAGGTGCCAGGTTTGGGAAAGTAAGAGTAACAAAGGAGGGTCTGTGTATAAAAGAGGTATTAATAATATTTTGGGACAGGTAATGAAGGGATCAGGTAATCTACCTTAAATACTAAGGGGCCCCTCCCAAAGGTCTGTGAGGGTATCACTACACTACAAACTAAACCTAACAACCGCCAAATCTCAAGCAAATCCAGTAACTGGATGGTGAATAGGTCCAGCTGAAGTTTTGGGGATCTCATGTGTGTTCACAGATGTATCTTTAGTAAATAGATTCAATAGATCTTTACAGATGTCCAGGGTCTCAGCCAGTAATCCAAGCTTAGAGAGGGAGCAAGGATTGTTGACACCCAGAGTCTACTTCTGTAATGTCTCACCACAGCTCAACGTATCTCCAGCAAACCAGGTCACTTGAATATAGATGTCCTCTGGTGATTAGGATCCACACACAGGAGAAAAATCGACTTCCTCCCTCTAGGAGTTCAACTGTCTTCCCCTGTGTATCACACATGGAATTCTGCAGCTGTTCTCTGTCACACAACTCTTCCTAAGCTAGACTAAATAACCTTCTAACAGTGTGTGTGTGTGTGTGTGTGTATGTATGTATGTATGTATGTATGTGTGTGCCTCTATGTCCACTTTGCCACCTAGGTACCCCACAAGATGAATCGAATATTAACGACCTTTTCCTGTACTTAGCTCACTAATACACTCTAGAATACCCAAGGACACTGGTTAGGTTTTCTTATTTTTGTCCTTATCATACTCTCAGAGGACCCAAATTACATCACTATGTTGGGGTCAATGGATAATAGTTGATCAGGCCAATATAAACTCAAAAGTTTCTACCACATGTTGGGTACAAATAGTTCTCATGAATGTTTGGGATGGAGATGTCTTTAAATTTGTTCATCTCATCTTTCTTGAAATTCAAAAAATTCTGTTTTGCTCTTAGAGCACAATGCCTTCTTTGATGTGGGCATACCTCTGTCATGTCTCATAATTGACACCAAAGTTCTTCAGAGAGACCTTGAGAATGTCCTTGAATCATTTCTTCTGACCTCCATGTGAGCACTTTCCTTGTATGAGTTCTCTGTAAAATAGTTTTTTAGGCAAATGTATGTTTGGTATTCAAACAACATGGCCAGCCTATCGGTTTTGCTCTCAGCAACAGAATTTGAATGCTTGGCAGTTCAGCTTGAAAAAGGACCTCAGTGTCTGGTATCTTGCCAGGTGATCTTCAGGATCTTCCTAAGACAATTCAAATGGAAGCAGTTCAGTTATCTGACATGACACTGATATATTGTTTAAGTTTTGCAGGCATATAGCAGTTGATGTCAGCACAATGAATCTGTAGACCTTCATTTTGGTAGGCAGCCTAATACCCCTTTTCTTCCACACATTCCTTTGGAGTCTCTCAAACATTGAGATAACTCTGTTAATGCATGTGTCAACCTCATTATCTCTGTGTACATCCCTGGAAGGTTTACTGCCAGGGTAAGTTAACTTATCCATAGTATTTATAATTTCTTCATCTGCTGTAACCAATGGTTCCATACATAGATGATGAAGAGTTGGCTAGTGGAGAACCTCTATTTTCTTAAGGTTCATTGTTAGGCCAAAATTAGTACAAAGATCATAGAATCAATCCATGCTCTGTGGCATCTCAGCCTCAGAGATTACACTGAGTGTACAATCATCTGTGAACAGAAAGTAATGCCCTGTACCTTAGTCTTGGCTTATAACCTTTTCAAGTAAAATAATTTACTGTCAGTGTGGTAGGTGACCTTGATGCCTTTTTTGTTCTTATTGAAGGTGTCTGACAACATCACTGAAAATATAATTCTAAAAAGCATGGGAGCTAGCATATAGACCTGCTTTATTTCATTGGTGACTAGGAAAGCATGAAAGCATTGTCCATTATCCAAAACCAGTGCAAGCAGGCCACCATAAAACTGACATTACTAATGAACTTCTCCAGGCAAGTAAATTTTGCCATAATTTTGCACAAGTCCTTATTACTAACAGTATCAAAGTGAGATCAATAACTATTGTGTATAGACCAGTGATTCCCAAAGTGGGCACTACTACCCCCGGTGGGTGCTGCAGCAATCTAAGGGGGTGATGATGGCCACGGGTGCATTTATCTTTCCTATTAATTGCTATGAAAATTTAAAACAAATTAATTTCCAGGGGGCTAAGTAATATTTTCTGGAAAGAGGGCAGTAGGCCAAAAAAATTTGGGAACCACTGGTATAGACCTTTATTTTGCTGAGGGCATTTCTCCTGGGGTCATTGGGTAGAAAACACCATGTTAACTATTTCTTGGATTTTTCTGAGGCCAAACTGGATCTTAGATAGATGTCCAGTTCCAGGTGAAGGATCAGCCCATTAAGGAGGACTCTGACAAGATTCTTTCCAGCAATGACTAAGAGAGATTTCACCTCCTCACCACTGTGATTGTCACAGGACAACCTATTTCCTTTTCATAGAGGCATTCTTAATCTCCTGGGGATAAACTCCTCTTGCAAACATAACCTGGAAGATTTCAGTCAGCTTTTGTATGAGCAGTGGACTCATGAATCTTCATTGGAATATAATCAGCGCCAGTTGCTTTGCCACATAAGAAAAGCCTAATGGCATTCAAAACCACTTCTTTATTTGGAAGTTTAGCAAGGGAGGGATTGATTTCAACTTGAGGTCAATGGTTTCAGCATTGGTTGATTATGGTCTGTTAAGAACCTTATGTAAGTATTTAGCCTATTTTTTCCAGGATCCCTAATGTAAGAAATAAAATGGATATAAAAGGATAGATTTTAAAATATTATGGTTTTTAAAAATGTATTAATAGCCATTAGAAAAATGAAGCCGTGTGTCATATTAAGAGTTAGTTTGAAAGACCCACCATACCTCCACTACTATGCTGCAGCAGGAAAAGAGAGCATGCCCTTCCAGGCACTTCCTTTTTATTCTTCTCTCCACATTATACTTCCTGTCTATGGCTTTTCCCTCCTTGCTACGGTCTTTTGCTGATTCTGCTTTCCTCTCACCCCAGTTGCCCAGATGATCTCTGCCTATCTTTTGGGTTTTTCTTTTCTAGAAAGTTGTTTAACTCTTTCTCTTTGCTGGTCCTTTCACTCTTGTATTCACTTTGTGTGATATTTTAATCTTGATCAGAGAGGATTCTAATGGTTACATGGAGCAACTCCGGTTCATTCTTCCAACTTGTCTCCCAATATATATGCTTTGGGTTGTTATTATCAGTGCAAAATTAAATTCATCTGCCTTCTTACTGAGCCAAGAATCCTGCATCTCTCTAAACTTCATTCATATTTTTCATAGAGTTAAATGTTACCTTCTTAGAGATGGATAAACTATCTTGTTGGTAAACCCTCTAGAGTTCTTATTTTTCATTGATTGGCTTCTGAATTTTCTCATCATTTTCATCAAATCAATCCTAATATTTGTGAGTATTCTGGTCCAAATCAGTAAATGTGATATTGTTCATCAAATCTCTAAAATTTGCCTACTCCTTTTCTGCTCCAGTATTGCCAACTTTGTGTTATTTCAGGAGGTGGAGCAAAGATGGTGGCATAAGAACAGGAGCCTTCTGATGTCCTTCTAACAGATCATTACAAAGCATCTCAAAAGGACAGAAATCAAAGCCAGATGAGTAAAGGGGCTCTATCTCTGGAAGCAGCATTAAAGGTAGACAGTGAGTGGGGATTCCCATGCTAAATGGGGTGAAATGCACCAAAGTGCAAGTTGATCATCCCTCCCCCACACCACCTTTTGCGCCAGAGTTAGAGTGAGGGTCAAGGCAATCATTAAATTCTCAATGGCTGGCTAAAAACACCTTGAGGGCAGTGCGAGGCCTTGGCAGTTAGAGGAGAATGAAGAAGGGGGAGCTTGGGCAGCAGAGCAAAGAGCTTGGGCAGAAATACAAGCCAAGGCAGCAGGGGTTGGAAAGATAGCCTCAGGGCCAAACACTTTAAAGCATGCACTACACAAAGAACATCACAAATCTACCTGGCTTCATTCAGGCTTCTGATAGGGAAGGGAATATAGTACTAGGGCAAAGTCCTGTGAGATAGGAGCTAAGAAAGCAATGACCACCAACACACAGGAACCCCAATCCACTAGTGGCAAAAGGTATAAGCAACAACTAAAAAAGCTCTTGACCCTAGATAATTTCTATAGAGAAAAAAGAGCAAAATACAGAAGCTGTAACAGCAGGGAGTGAAAAGCAAAAAAACACATCCAAACTTTCCAAGAAAAATGGAAATTGGTCACAAGCTCTCAAGGAACTCAAAAAACAATTCAAGAACCAAGTAAGAAAGAAAGAAGAAAAATAGGAAGAAAAGTGGGAAAAAGGAATGAAAATGACACAAAAAAATAGCAGCTTAAAAGACAAAATTTCCATATGGAAAAAGAGGAACAGAAATCAAATGAAATAATAAGCAAATTGGATATCAGAATTGACCTGCTGGAAGCCATGGAAAGTAATGTGAAGATAGGATTAACTCTCCCCTTGTCTATTTTTAAGTTAATCAACAAAAAAAGAAACATCCCTATTTACCATTAAGGTCTTTGGCCTGAATTTTGGGCTTGGAGAAGCTTGGACTGGGACTGCAGCTTGGAGCTATGACTTGAAACTTTGACTTGGAGCTCTGGCTCTTGGACTTCTCCTGGTAAGACTGCTCCTGGATCTTCTTCTTTGGAGTTTCGCTTGGGTGAATGAGAAGCTGACCTTCCTTTCCTGGCTTTTGGAAAGATTAGTTCCAGAGAGGCCTTTGCCTCTTGGAGGAGGCTGCATGGGTAGAACCCCTGTTTAATTCACTATCAGGTCCTCTGGCTAAGGATTAATAAGCCCTCCCGGGCTGACCCAGAGATTGGAACAACATTTAGGGTGATAGGCTAGACATCTTCTCTACCCTCTTTCATACTCTTTTCACTCCTTCCACCTTGTTATAAATAAAACTACTAAAAGTCATTTTGGCTTGAGCTATAATATTTTTAAATCAGCGACCACAGTATTATCTTAAAATTCTCATATATTTAGTCAAACCTTTAAATTTTAATTCCTTACAGCATAATAGACCAAACCAAAAAGAAAAATCAAAAGATCTTAGCTGAAAATCAGTCTTTAAAGACTAGAAATGGGCAAGTAGAAGCTAATGATATCACAAGAAAGCAAGAATTAATAAAGCAAAATCAAAAGAATGAAAAAAATAGAAGAAAACATGAAATATCTCATTGGAAAAACAATTGACCTAGAAAACAGATCCACAAGAAATAATTTGAGAATTATTGGTCCACCTGAAAGCCTAGAACAACAACGACAGAAAGAAAAAAAATTGACATTATATTATAAGAAATTATCCAAGAAAACTGCCCTGATATTTTTGAACAAGAAGGCAAAAAAGACGTTGAAAGAATCTATATATCACCCCTTACATTAAATACCCAAAAGAAAGTTATAACCTAATTATGTATTATTTCAGCTTTTCCTCCATGTCAGCAACAAACTATTTGCCTAAACTGTTGACATCAAATCTTCTGGTTGTTATCTTTCTTGGGACCACCACTTTCATTGAATGTGAATGTTTATCTTGGAGAGGATAAGTCTACAATCTGCCCAGAACTCTGCACTACACATTGCCTTTATCACTCCCACATCCTTTCTGTCTCTTCTCTTCACAATGGCATAAGTCTATTAAATGCTAATGTTTGCAGCAAATGTGCATCCACAACGTTTTATTGTGTTTAGGTAAACAGAAGACAGTGTTGGTGATGAGGTCAAGAGACCCACATGACATAGCATGGTACTTTCCTGAAATTGGCAATTGCTTTCTCATGAGCCTGTTGTTAGCTCATTTGAGGAGGCATACAAGCTTGTTGACTAGATTTGATTTGATTGCAAATCTAGAAAAATGTGTATCCAGCTCCTACTTCAGTAAACTGATCATCATTTGCCAGGCTTGTGTCAGTTAGGACTGCTATTTGGATGCAGTACCTTCTGAGTTCTCTAGCCACAAAAGCTGTTCATCATTCAGATCTACTGAATTTTGTATTGTCCACAGGTACACATACACATTCCATGTACCAATGATGAATAGAATCGTCATCATAAAACTTTTTCTGCATTGTGTGTGTGTGTGTGAGTGTGTGTGTGTGTGTGTGTGTGTGTGTGTGTGTGTGAGTGTGTGTGTGGGCACACATCGAGTGTGTGTCTGTGTAGTTTCAATCACAGGGTAGGATACCTGTCTATTGGGTAAGCAGGCCAGGGTTATGTTGGGTGACGTAAACAATTTTTAGAGCACCTTTTCTGGTTCCTTTCGCATGCTAGAAGTGAGGAGTACAGGTTTTTAAAAAAAGACTTCTCAGACACCCAGGGAGCTAATGAATCCCTCTGCTGCTTCAGTCCAGTGAAAGGATGACCCTATTTCCTGGGCCACTTGTATAGAGGATTGTGACTACAGTTTCTAGTGTGTCTGCATTTGTTGTTTGCCACTAGCCTGTCTCCACAAGCCTATGTGATATGGGCAAAATAACAAGATAGTAAAATTGTAAAATGTAAAATGGTAAAATGGTATGGTTGATGTCTTTTAACTCAAACATTAATTGGATTTACCTGAGACAGAGTTGCAAGAAGTTTTTGGCCTCACTCTGTCTTTCAGGGTCATTGAAATCCAACAGTAATGCAAAAATCAAGAAAACTGATGATGACTCAGGATGTAGTGGATAACCTTATCATCTTGGATATCCAATCAAGATCTAAATATCTGCTTCCACCATTTTCATGGTCTTTAGAACAAATTGTTCACATCCACTTATTCTGTTGGAGAAGTCTTCACATGCTTAACGTAGGAACCCACCAAAATCACTGATGCATTTGAGGCCTGTCATTTATCTTCAACCTGCTTTAGCCCATCTGCCTAGACAGTTTTACCTTGTGTGACCACTATGCATATTATGGCTTCTTGGAGTCACAGGTGAGAATTGGTTGGCAGATAGAAAAGCAACTCTCAGAAGGGCTTGGCTCACTCTCCATCAGTTACTAGTCTTCTCTGAACATTTTTTATACCCCCACATGATGCACTAAAATGCATAGGAAGGGAAGAGAAGGGATTAAGCACTTATATAGAGACTAGTCTGTGCCAGGCATTATTTTTCTTCTTTGATCTCCAGGACAACCCAATGTATTAGGTGTTATTTTTAAGGAAACTGATGTAAGTACAGGTTAAATTAGTTACAACACTAAACTGAGTCAGGATTTATGACTTTCTGACTCCAGAATCAATGTTCTATTTTACCATATTGTATTGAGGGAAGGGAAGAGACATACTGGCAAATGTTTAACAGCCAGCTTTCTAAATAAAAAATTTACATACACCTTTTAAGCTTAATCTATATTATAATTTTCTCTATCATTTTAAGACTAGGCAATCAACCAAACAATAAATTGAGCTCTGGTTTATAGAATTTGCCAGTATTGGAGCTGTAAATTGCTTACACTAAAAATTTAGCAATCAGCTTCCTTGAGTCAATTCAAGCTGTCCCCAGAACACTCTTTGGAAGAACTACCTTTTCCTTATACTTTGTGACCCCAAGAAATGAGTTTGGGGTTTTGGTCTTGTTTCATTTGTCCTTTTAAGTTTTGGAATATCAGAAGTGAGGTCCTTAAACCCATGAGTTTAAGCCTTAGGAACTTTTAATTGAGGATTCCAGTCTGGATGTTATTACTAGCCTAGTCATGGAGCATCTTCAGTGCCCCAACTTGAGAAGGCAGGATTCCAGAATTCTTGTCCATGGGGATTTGGACTTGAAACTTTAAAGGACTATTGCTATATAGGAACTGAATTACTTTGTAAACCTCATCCCTTCCCCTGCCCAGAGATTGTGGTTCCCCACAGGTACTGTAGAAAGAATTTATATGTAGCAACTCAGAGCAACATTACTGTGTCCATCCAAATCATAATAGCTGTTCTCTGATCCTGTCCAAACTTCTTCCTCCTCTAAGCTTTTGAAGAGGTCAGCATCTCATTTCCTACTATCTAAAATAAATTCTCATTATAATCCCGCCTATTGAAACTTTCTCTTTCCTTCCAGATCTAGCTTAAATGTCATTCTTATCCACAAAGGTTTCCTTGATCTCTCTAGCTAGAAGTGGCCCCCCTCCCACTTTTCCTGTACATTATAATTCATGTTTTAGTTATTTGTACACATGTCATTTGTAATGCTCCATCCAACCCTGATACACTGTAAACTACTTCAGGGAAAGGACTACTATTTTTTCATCTTTTGAGTCCTCTATACCTTGTTTATTGTCTCACACATAGTAGATACTTAATTATTTGTTATTGAGAAGAGAGAATTTACCATGTCCTTAGAGAATTAAAAGTGTGTTGTGTCATATACTCTTCTTACATATGGTCTAATACAGTGCTGTCAAACTCAGAAACAGGGGTCACTAAACCATTATAAAGATCCTTGTGGGAAATTTATTGACTTTGAAAATCAAATATTATCTGTTTTATTGCATTTTTGTTTATTTTCTCTGGTTCCTGAATTTGGGAGTGCTGGATTCCCCAGGCTATATGTTTGACACATGATTTTACCAACTGCAACTTTGGGTTTACAGACAGTACTCAAATGCTAAGTAGACTTTAGCTAGAGACACTTATAATAAGTATGGAAGAGCTATCTGAAATAAGCATAGCATATTTATAGACTGGCCAAAAAACAAGGGTCAAGATAGTGGGGGTGGGGAAGTGCTTAGGATGATGAATTTGTAGGTAGAGGCCCTGGATCCAAACTTCAATTCTGTCACTATCTGTATAGCCTTGAGTAAGTTTATCTTAGGGGTTCAGTTTCCTCATTTATAAAATGAGAAAATTGTAGCTGAGCTTCTAGGTCCATTCAGCTCTATGATACTATAAACATCCTATAGGAATCTCAAATTTCACATCTCCCAAAAGGAACTTATCTTTCTTTCTAAGTTCACTCCTCTTATTTTTTTTACAATCCTTCTCATCACTGAAGCTGTCCACTTATAAAACATTCTGAGAGTCTTCACTCTTCTCATCTTCCCCTGTACCCTTGCATATCCAATCAGCTGCCAAGTCTTAGAAGTCCTACCTCCATAGTATTTCTTGCATCTATAAACTCTCTGCTCAAATCATAAGCATCCTAGTTCAGGTCCTTATTACCTTTCACCTGAACTGTTGCAATTCTCTTCTAATTGGTCTCCTTGTGTACAGGTTCTCCTTTCTCCAATTCACCTTCTAATAATTCAATTTCTAATAATTTTCAAATTGATATTTCTATTAATAGAACTTATTCCCAAAAGTCCCAGCCCCTCCCTCCCTCCTAACATCATAGAAAGTATCATCTGGGAGACAGATATGTATATATACATTATATCTTTCATGTTTCTGTTTTTCAATTCATTCTTTGGAGGTAACATTCACAAATTATTATACAGGTATTAAATCCAAAGCTATGTACAATATTGTCTTGGTTCAACTCTTTTCCCTGTTCATTATCCCATGTAGTTCTTTCCAAAACTATTTTTTTAATTGGCCTGCTTATCATTTCTTATAGTGTATTAAACTGATATTCTTAAAAACATGGCACTCACAATGACCCTCATCTACTAAAGGAACACCAGTGGCTCCCTATTGGCTTTACAATCTCCTTCTCTTGGCATTTAAAGCATATCTTTCCAGCCTGATTACACATGCCTTTTTTCAAAAACTATTTTTTTCTTAATTCTGTTATTTACTTAAACTATGAGTTATTTCTGTTGAACTGACTTACTTATTATTTCCTACATATGATTCTTTATTTTACATTTCCATGCTTCCATAAAGGCTCTCCCCTATGCTTGAAATGTTCTTATTTTTCATTTCCATGTCTTGTAACTTCTTTAAAGACCATTAGTCCCCATCTTTTCTCCAGCCTGTGTTTGCCTTATGATTGTCACTTTTCTATCTGACAGGCCATACTTTGAGAGCCCATGTCCTATCCTTGGAATAACTAAGTCATTTGGAACTCTAAATTCTGTGTGATCAAGTATCCTTATCTTGACTCCAACCATTTTCCACCCTGACTTTATACCCTCCCTATCCCTTCTTGTGCTTTCTATTTTTTTTAATAGACTGTGATGAAATCCACATTACTGTTGCCTCCAGAAACTGGCAATCTACTTTTCTCTTATTCCCTTCACTATTCATGTGACTTTTGAGACCAATGAATTCTTCTCTGGCCACAACTCCCCTACATATATGCTGTTTTCTCCATTAGAGTATAAACTTTCTGATGGCTGGAACTGTCTTGTTTTTAAATATTTGCATGTCCAGTGGATTACTGTTGTTTTTGGAACAAAGTATGTGCTTAATACTTTTTCCTTGATTCATTCCCAATTCTCCCAGTTACTAATGCCTCTCCCAATTAATTCATATTCATTTTGTGTATATTTTTTTGTATTTCCTTAAACTGTCTAAGGATTATTTCCTCCCAATAGAATGTAAACTCGTGAACGCTGAGATTTTTTCATTTTCCTTTTTATTGCCAACACTTACCTCAGTGCCTCCCTGGCATATGACACTTTGAAGATCATGCTGAACTCACTAGAGTTGACTAGCTTGGCTCTAATGGGCAGAATTTGGAAAAATGGTAGACATTCTGAAGAAACATTTCCACTTGTGTAAAGGAAATTTTCCTAATAATTAGAAGTTCCTAGATGTGGGATGGGCTGCCTTGAGAGGTGGTGGGTTTCCCACCACTGGAGTTCTTCAAACAGATACGAGATGACCATATGTTATGTGTTCTGCAAAGAGTCAGATGAGTTGACCTATAAAGTCCTCATTCTGAAATCTTATGATTCTGAAAGAAACTGATTGTTGTGTAGGATTGTTTTTCCTAAATAGATCTGAGTTAAAGTTTTGATTTCTATGTCCAGAGTTTATTTATTATCTAAAGCTCTACTGTACATCATTAAAGAATTAAAAAAAAAACCTCCTGGTTTTCAAATGACTTTCTGAGGATTGAAAAAACCCCTACTTTCCATTTTTTATTTAAAAGAGCAAAAAAAAAGTCTTTTCAAACACATGTCACTCTCTCCTTGAGCTCCTCTAAGATTTAGTCTAATATGTCATTTGGCCATAAGAATCTCCAGACTGAAAGCTTGGCTTATAACACTGACCTCCAGCCCAGAGGATGACTCAGAAGTATGACTGGTTTTTAGGAGTTTAATTAGGCAAAGAGTTAAGTTATTGCTATTTTCCTGTAATTGACTCTAAATACATTTAGTGTGACCTCCTGGGGATAAAAACTCACAATACTGTAAACCTAATGAAACCTAAATAAAGGGGGAAGGGGAAGAGATATGCATTTTTAAACAGAAATCACAGAGAAAGAGAGGCTAAGTCCTCTGGCATAACAAATGAACAGATTCTGTCAGATTTGAAAATAGGGATTTGTGAGCCCTGGGCTGGGGAAGAACTACATGGTGCCTCCTTTTATTAATGAGGTTTGCCCTAGAACTAGAGTGGACAGATGGATCTGCAGGTGGGAGCCCCTCAGTGTTGGCTTACTTTCATTTAGCCCATTCCTGCCTCTGGCTGCTGCTTCTCTCCCCCTCTCCTCCTTGGTTCTGTCTTCTCTGCCGACAGATACCTGGTTTTCTTTCCTGGAAGGTAATTCTTCATGCCCCAGTAAATATTTTCTGTTGTTCATGCCTAGCCCCTTCCCCTCTCCTCCTTAACCCTTCTCACCAGCCAGTCTGATTTTTCATATTTCCTTTCTTCTTCCCACCAAGGAAGGTGATCTATCTGTTATTTCCAGCCTAACTCTTTCTTTCCCAGATTGGTCCCTCTTTGGTCCAATTATTCTAGAATCACATATTTAAAGCTGACAGGGACTTCAGAAATAATTTAGTCATATCTAGTTCTTGGTATAGATGATGAGACCAAGACCCGAAGAGGTTAAGCAATTGCTGAATATCAGGCAAGTAGTAAATAGTAGTAGTAGTAGTAGTAGTAGTAGTAGTAGTAGTAGTAGTAGTAGTAGTAGTAGTAGTAATAATAATGATGATGATGATGATGATGATGATGAAGTCCTGAACCCAGGATGTCTGATTCCAAATTCAGTACTGTACTGTCCTAACTCCAAGGTCATACATAGAATAATAGACTTGGAGCTAAAAGGGGTCATAGAGGTCATTCAGTCTAACATCCTCATTTTCCAAATAAAGGAACCGAGGTTTGAACTAGGTCTTTCTAACTATATACCCAGCATTCTATCCTTTACATCAGTGGTATCAAACTAAAATAGAAATAGAGGCTATTAAATGGAAAATAAGAATCTATGCTAGCTGCATACTGACTTAAGTTGCAATTATAATGTCATCTACATTTTATTGCATTATTTATTTAAATATGTGTATTATTTATATAATATATATATATAATTTATATTATTAAATATTTACCAACTACATTTTAATCTGGATCAGGCCACACTCAAGGTCCATTTGATACTTCTGAATTACCTTATGATGTGACCTTCCCAAAGTTTAGGTAGGAGTAGCAGCATTTTAATTAGGTTCTCTGACTCCAAATATAATGTCCTTTTTACTCTTCCACATTGGCTTACAATCCAATAACGTTGTCAAGAAGTACCCAGGTATGAAATTAACAGGAAGAAAAGGGAAAATCCATACAAAACAAATGCTTATGTCTGTAGCCTGTATTAATTTTAGGGGAACTAGCTGAGTTAGAAAATCATTAGGCAAAAATTCTGGCTCTCTAAGAGGAATTGGGGAGTTTCATAACTCTAATGACTTCTGCAACTAGACAAAGCTCTGCTAATTTGGATAATCTGATCTCATGCTTCAAAGTATGAACTGATTAGCTGCAGGGATTAGGAAAGGATATGTTTTTTCCAGACCAGATATGTGGCAGCTTGTATAGATGAAGGGTTCCTAACTCCTTGGACAGTGTAGCAGGCAGTCTCTCAAGGAATATCAATTAAACAGAATTTTCATAAGGGGTTTCTGGAAATGGATATAACTCAGTGGTGTTGCTAGAGTGATGGCTTTGCCCAAGGCCAGAGCCTTTGTCACTTGACCTCATAGTGCCCAGAACCAAGATCTCATATACTAGACCCTATATTTCTTGAACCAGGACCACAAGTATCAAGCCTAGCCAGGAGTCAAATGTAGGTATTGTGTAAGTATACTTTATTCCTTGACATCTTGGGATGAGGCTAGTGAACTGTTCTTGTCCAAATTCTTTTTGAATTGATATGCACTCTCTCTCCTTTTTTCTGTTTCTGTTAGACAATAAGTATTTATCATGGGCTTAATATGTGGCAAGCACTGTGCCAAAAGCTAGGGATTTGAAAAAATAATGGATAGATGGTTTTACTCTTAAGGACAGTACAGGTGAAAGATAATCTCAAAAACGGCAGGGGAAAGGTCATTTACAGAAAGCAAGATTTGACCTGAGTCTTGAAAGACAGTCAGAAAAACCAAAAGGTAGAAGTAAGGAAGAACATTTCAGTGGTTCAGAAGAACATTGTGGTGAATGGATGCATAAAATAAAAAGGCACTGAGTTGGAAAACGGAGGTTCATGTGTGAGGAACAGCAAGCCTACCTAGCTCATAGTGTTCCACTTCACAAAATCTTTCTCCTCATATTTGAAGATTTTAAAATATACTCATTTTGACTCAAACATTCCAATTTGCCAGTTTATTGAAATCTTCAATTTCCATGATCTATATATCTTTAATCAATCAATAAGCAAGCATTTCTTAAGTGAAATCAAATAAAGAAAAATTTATTAAGTACCTATTATTTACCAGGCATTGTGCCAGGCACTGAATATGCAAAGAATAAATGTTCTTGAGGAACTTAGAGTCTATCTGAAGGTGAAAATATATACATATACAGATGTAAGAGGAGGAATCCATCCCAACCCCAACTGATCAGAAAAAGCCAAGAAATCTTAACTGAATAAGTCAATAAAAAATAAAATATGTATAAATAAGCCTTCAATTAATTTGAGAGCATCATAGAGGCTTTGGGTTGTCAGATAAAAGCACATAATGTCCCCTGGGATGTATTTTTTGATTGGTTGAAGAGAATTAGTCATGGTCTGTGCAGCTACATATAAAAACAGCAAGTTAATTTGGAGTTAGTAAATTGTTTGAGAAAGAACTCCAAATCCAGGACCTTGAGAAGGTATCCCTCTCTGTCTTCTTCACTATCTCTGCTTCTCTGTCTCTATTTCTCCTTCCCTCTTTCCCACTGACCATGTTACACCATAAAGAACTAGTAGTATACAACAAATCCAGTTAGGAGTACACACAGACATGACAAGGACAAGAAGAAGATTTCTTAAGAAAAGGTAACAGAGTATTCAGAAATAGAATTAATCTGGTTTTTACCTTGTGAACTTAAAAAAAAAATCAGAAGACTTAGAGGTCCTTCAGTATTAGCAGAGGTACTCATAAAGAGGAAGAAATTGATGCTAGTGTCTACATTGGAAACTGAGAAACATACCTAGGAAAACCTCATCACAAGGTAAAAAGGGAGATTCGAGTTCCTATAAGGTTCCTGACTCTTACAGCCTAGCAGGGAGCCACATCAAAGACGAACTTCACGATGATGTCACAGAGAGACAAAAGGACTTCTAGTAACTTGCAAGCTGTATGTAACTATACTTTACTGTATGTAAACATGCCCCAAGTTGGAGTGCATGTTCCCAAGGGGATGGTTTTTATAATTAGTGAATGTCTTTTCTAAAAACTAACTAAGTCTAATTGACAATCCATGAGGAGCATATTGGTGGGGGGTTATGAAGAACAATACAAGAAACCCTGTGGACCTTTAGAATTAGCCCCCTAGGATCTTGAATCTAAGTTGCCAGATACTCATTGGGGATCTGATCTTCTGGTGAGAGTGGGAATTAGGGAAGTGGTCCAGGGGGTGGAAGAGGATAAAACTATACTTTAGATAATTCAGGATAATTTTCTAGACACCTTTTGCTTTTGAAAGAATTCTCTTGAAAGGACTTCCTGCCTTCTTTTCTTCCTTCTTTCCTTCCTGTTATCTGCAGAAATGAGCAGCCATATTTCTGGGGGTTCAAGCTGGCAGTTGCCACTTTAGAACACAGAACCTGGCAGAGTACTCAGGCCATCCCTGGGAACTTCACTTCTCTGATCTCACCTAGAGGGTTAGGAAGGAGGAGGTTTTATTTGGGCCCCGAGGGTGGTTTTGGGAGATTCTGTTAGGCAGGTAGGAACTATTCAATCATTAGCTAAATATCCAATACTTCCTTGTCAAAGATAATATTTTACATACCAGCTAGTGAGAAAGCTACCACCAAGAAGAACTGCTACTGACCCAGGGGCTGCCCAGCCTCTGGGCTCAGCAACAAGTAACAGAGTTGAGATTTGCCCTCAAGGCTGTCTCATCACTCTGTGCCCAGGAATATCAACTTATACTCCAGGATTAATCAACATCAACAGTTTGGGCAAGGTCTTAGCCTGAACAGTCTTGGTTACCTACCAACAACCATCCTTAATAGCAGTCAGATCTGAGTTACAGCTTAGTTGAGTGGGCCATACCAAGCCAATTATCCATTTCCAACTTGAGGTTTCAGGGAGTTTCAATCAGCTTTTTGGAGACATTTTAACTGTCTTTGCTGGTTTGGTTCCAAGCCTTGGGCCTATTAGCAGAGAATCTTGGGCTTACAGGGGACCTGACCCAGCTGCTGTGGGAGGTTATCCAACTCTCACACAGCCTTTGTTTGGATTTCCTTTGCCTTCATATTCCATCAGCAACATCTGCCTAGGCCCCTTGGCTGCTCCTATACCATCCACTTTATACCTTCATTACATTCCTTCCTTCCTCCCTTCTTCCCTCCTCTCTCCCTCCCTTCCTCCCTTCCTCCCTTCCTCCCTTCCTCCCTTCCTCCCTTCCTTCCTTCCTTCCTTCCTTCCTTCCTTCCTTCCTTCCTTCCTTCC
>NC_058131.1:379222080-379260972 GCF_016433145.1 Gracilinanus agilis | reverse complement strand
GTGTATAAGAGACAGTTCTTCTTCTTCTTCTTCTTCTTCTTCTTCTTCTTCTTCTTCTTCTTCTTCTTCTTCTTCTCTCTGTCTCTTTTCATTTCTTCCTCATTTCCTCATCCATTCTTGGATACACTAGAGAAAAATGAGTATTTGCACTTCTTTTAGATTGCAATTGGACAGTTTATTTCGATTTCCTTTAAAAGTTAGACAAGTTCCTTTGGTTATTTGAATGCTCAATACTAATATCTATTGTATTATTAAATACTTTACAAAATACTGATATAATAAATATGGATTTTGCATTCCTAATATACTTGTATTAGCAGTTTTCCTAAAACATCCAAAAATAGCTAATAAATTCTCATTTTATTATTTTGTAGCTTTTTTGCTTCTAATAGTTAAAATTAAATCATGAGGCTTCTAGTAGCTTCAGTAACTTTATTACAGCAAAGTATTGATAGTAAAGAGAGGGAAATGTAGGAAAGAGGTAAAGTTATTAAAGAGCTTAGCTTAATACCCTATTTGCCATTTGATGGATTGAAGCTCACAGCAACAGGAGTTCCTTCAGGTTCCAAGCTCCACCCTTGTTCTTGCTTTGTAAGCAGTTTTTTCTACCCACTAGTGTTATGAGGAAAGGAGAGAATGGGTGCAAATAGGTAAGAGAGATTTTGCACAGAGAGGAGTGGGAACACTCTCTCAGGACACTGGAACATGAGTGGATCACAGGTATGCAGGAGGTATCCAAATCAAAACAGCAGGATCTGAAGCTTTGGCTTCAAGGGGATAGGAAACAAATCCCCTCCTCAGCTGGTAGAAATCCTAAGCTGGAGGAAGGTCTCAGCTTCAAGCTATTCCCCCAACAGAAAGTTCAAAAGCCACTTGGCAGCTCTCTGTGTCCTTTTTTATAATATCCCCTCATTCTTAGAACACAGCCTATGGTTCCACAGCATGCAGCAATGTCTTGCACACTGCTCTCTGTGTAAAAATCTCTCTCTTACCTTTTTGCACCTATTCTCTCCTTTCCTCATAACACTAGATTTCCAACATCACATCTCAGGAACCAATCATAGTTCCTTAATTTGCCTGGCATCTCTCAGGGGCTCAGTGCCTGTGGGATCAGTTTCCTGTCTCATTGGTTTCAACTTCCTTTCTCTGAGGGTTTGTCTATACTTGCACATCTCAATGGTAAAGCATCTTCAGGTCCTTGGTTGATGATGTCAAACAAAGCGGCATAATGGGGAGGGGAATTACTTTCTCATAACCCCCACTTTGTGATTCAATTGGGAGATGACCATGTTGAAATCTCCTCAGTTGAGGGTTTTGGGAGATTAACATGCCTAGTATCTCCAATGAATCATTTCAAATAATCAGCTTATATTTCTAAAGATTCTCTTATTAGACTTTCGCACTTTACCTAGAGGGAATTATAATAATTTGAGGATAAGAGGGAAATAAAAGAGAAAGAAAACAGAAACAATGATTGATAGACACATTGACAAAAAGCCAATTAGGTGGCATTCCCCTTTGGCATAAGAGTGTACATTCAGAATAAATATTTTCAACCCCCTTCAGTTTAGTTCATTATATCCAAAGTTCACTTTGGATCTTTTGATGCAGTGTGTGGTTTCCACAGTCTTCCTTATGGAACCTTCTCCAAAAGATCCACTTTCTTGATTCGAGGTATTGGTGAGTTTCTTTTCCTGAAATTTCTCCAAAAGATTTCAGACCCTGGATTTTAGGATAATTATACATGATTTTAAGTAGACCTAAAGTGCTTGCCTTATTATTACAGGAATCCAGATGGCTTGTCTGAGATTTTTAAGGACTATAGACCTATGGGATAATGTTTGCCTGCTGACCTAGAGACCTAGAGTTATGAAACCCAAGTACTTAGTCCTTTTTTAAAGTTCCATCCCTCTCAAATTTTTGTGAGTTACACACCAGGTCTAGCACATTAATATATTTGCTGAAGACTTTTTGACATTCCCTAAAAAGGATAAGAAAAAACTTAGGGATGTTTGTTCTGGCTTCCAGTTGGATGGTCCTAAGTTTCAGTGGGAATCATGGGAATTTTTTCCCTAATAGTTTGCTTTCTTACTTGAAGAGTGAAGGGATGATTTCCAGGTGATCACAGATTTCTAATCTTTGTTGGGATTATCCTATCTGTTTTGAGAACCCAAAAGAACAGGATTTCCTTTTGAGATAAAAGGCTTGCTTTTCTTTTCCTTTTCTTTATCATTTTAGGCTTCTGGAAGGCCTTTGCAAGCTCCAAGGAGGCAACTCATGAGAATTTTGTAAAATATCTTTTGTTGTGTTCTAACACCATGGAAGTTTATAAGGGTTTTTTGTATTTGCATTTGTTTATGAACTATGTAACATAGATTAGACCCTTTAGAACAAGCTAAAACAGAAGGTGCTGAAAAAGAACTGTTTCATGCTATCCATAATTTAGTACTATGGATTTTGTCAAAAGTATTGTTAGATGAAGCAAATATTGAACTGGGTGTGTGTGAAAGGATATGGGTCCCCCCACCACTTAACTGCGGAAGGTCCAAACATTTTGACTGATGGATTCAATCATAGATTTGATTATAGATTTGAATAGATCCTAGAGACTTTGAGCCATTGAATGATGATACCACAAAGAAGCTATCTTGTGATTGGTTAAGAGAATCAGAGCTATACAGTCCCATCCTCCCTCCCCTTTGTAACTGATCTCATATCACTCTGTGGTTTTCTCATTACCTACTTTACTGGGAAAACTGAGACTATCAGTGATGAGCTTCTTTAGTTCTCCTCCTTCATTCCCCCAAATCCCTCTAAGTTTTCATCTTCCCTCTTCCTGTTTAATCTCTAGCATGAGATTTTTTTTTTAATTTTAAACCCTTAACTTCTGTGTATTGACTTATAGGTGGAAGAGTGGTAAGGGTAGGCAATGGGGGTCAAGTGACTTGCCCAGGATCACACAGCTGGGAAGTGTCTGAGGCCGGATTTGAACCTAGGACCTGTCTCTAGGCCTGGCTCTCAATTCTAGGATGAGGTTTTGCTTTTTGTAGGCCACCCAATTTATTTGTATCTCTGATCATATCACCATCCTCTCCCATCTTGTTCAGAGATTTTTCTCATTAATCATTTCCTTCTTGCCCCCATCTTCTGTTTTTTTCTTATCTACCTATTTTCCCTTACTGACCACAAACATGCTTACAACTCTCCCGGCATCATAAAAGGAATACAACAATTTTTATTTGATCCTTTTATCTCCTCAGGTTATCAAAATTGCTCCATTTCACTGTCAAACTCCTAGAAAGAATTTTCTACATTTACCATCTACACTTTTTCACTATTGACTGGTTTTTATCCCACTATTCAACTGATATTTCTGCTGCCAATTATATTGGCAAAAGTTTCTTTTGATGCATCAAAACCCCTCTCCTGCCCACTGAATGTGTGTGTGTGTGTGTGTATGTGTGTGTTCCCTATTGTTCTGTCCTGGGCCCTTGTCTTTTCTCTCTACATTTTCTCCCTATGTGAAGGAATGTATATCATTAGCTCTCCTTGATTCAATTATTATCTTTATGTAAATATCTCCCAGAACTATATATCTAACCATAATCTATCCCTGGAAATCTGGCCACAAGAAACTAGCTGCCTGCTGAATATTTATGCCTAGACATCTCCATGATATCTTTTTTTTTTTATACCCTCACCTTCCATCTTGGAGTCAATACTGTGTATTGGCTCCAAAGCACAAGAGTGGTAAAGGATAGGCAATGGGGGTTAAGTGACTTGCTCAGGGGCACACAGCTAGGAAGTGTCTGAGGCCAGATTTGAACCTAGGACCTCCTGTCTCTAGGCCTGGTTCTCAATCCACTGAGTCACCCAGCTGCCCCCTCCATGATATCATAAACTCAACACATCTAAAGTAAAAGTGATCATCTTCTACATGAGACAAGCTTCCTCTTTTCTATTGAGGGTCACCATTGTCTTGTGGACTCAGATTCTTAAACTTTAGTTGCTAGGTCTTGTCAAAATTCAATAAACGTTTCTCACATCTGTTTCCTCCTCTTCACTCTAGATTAACCATGTTTTGCTGAAACTTTTGTAATAATTTACCAATTTATCTTCCTAATTATAGTCTCTCCTATCTCTATTCTATCTTCCATATAGTATATAAGAAAAAGTAATATTTTTATAAGCATGACTAAGAAATAGATATTTTAGAGATATTTGATAGAGTAAAAAATGTTTGTATTTTGACACTAAATTGGGCTGGGAAAGGAGTGGAGAGATACATTAATTGAGCCAGGCATTGTGTCAAGATTTTTACTAATCTGGTCTCATTTTTTCCTTAAAACAACCCTGGCAGGTTAATGCCATTACTGTCTCCATTTTGCTGATGATGAAACTGAAGCAGAAAAAAGTTAAGTGACTTAGGGCCATGCAGCTAGTAATCTTCTGAAGCTATATTTGAACTCAGGTCTTTCTAACACTGAATAGCAAGGTACAGTCTGGGAACTGATATCACAGATAGACACAGAGTCAAGTTTCTATACTTTTCATCATCGGAATTATGAAAGAATTTAAACTTTTCAAGGAGGGCAGACTAACTCTTGCTTTATTATCATCCTTATGACTCCTATTTAAAATGAGCTGACCCAATATGGAAGTATATTTTGCATGATAATAAAATTAAAATTAAAAAATCATCTGACAAATATTTCAGGAATTCACAGGCCTTGCCCATTGTCTGAATGCAACTTCTAGATTTCACATAATTTGATTTATTTAATTTCATGTTATATACCTGGAGTTCATACCCCTTACATCACATATGCAAATCAGAGAATGCCCACACTGAGTAAAATCAACATCCTGGTTCAAAGGAGACTGGAAATTGGGGATTTTGAAATCAATTCACACTTCTAAATTTTAACAAATCTGTTATCTCATCTGTGAAGCTACTGCAAGATTCACTAGAGCAGCTAACAAGAACGAACCAATAAATATTCTTTGAGCATCTATTAAGTGCCCAGTATTGTGGCAGACAGGATGAAGGATATAAAAGAAATATGACTTAGCTATAGTACTCAAGTGGCTTATAATATCTAGCTTAGGGAAGAGCACTAGCTGAATAGTTAGCCTCTTAAAACCCGATGTTCCATCTCCTATTTCATTGCATAAACTAATGCAAGTGCTTGGAATGTCCTCCCTTTTAACATTAGCATTTCAGAATCCTTATTATCCTTCAAGATTCAACCCAAGTACCATCTACTCTGGAAATCTATCCCCTGTCACCATAGATACTGGTGTTCCTTATCTCCTCAAAAAGATCTTGTTGATATATATATATATATATATACATATATATATATATATATATATATATAATTTTGGATAAGATTATAGCATCAACTCTTGGCTAAGAGGGCCAATTGTATAGGACCCTCTCCTTCTCACTGGTGGAGATAGATTTCTCAATGCTCTACATTTGCATTTAGAACTGGAAGTGGTTTCAAAGCCCACTTGTTCTAAGTCCTTTTTATTTACATATGAGGAAAGTGAGACTCTGAAAGAGGAAATAACTTGCCTGTGATCATGAATGGCAGTTGTAAGAATGGGATTTGTGCAAAGAGGGATGGGACAGAAGGAGCCAGAGAAGGAGTGACTGACAGTTGGTGACAGTTGGTGACAGTTGAGACCAGAGAAGATTCTGGGAAATTCTCTAGAGGAAGGAGGAGAGGTGAGGGTTCTGGAAGGACTGGAAGGAGAGAGGAGGAGGACATCCCAGCTTGAATCTAGTCCTGAGGGCTTCCTAAGGATCTTTCTTTGGACATTGAAACCTTGATTCCCTAGTCAAAGGCATCCCATCACATCTCACCCAGCAAGACTTCAATAATCGAGTTAGATAAGTGTTTGGACTCCATTTTGGGAGCAATCTCTTAGTCTCCTTCCTCTATTAACCAACCATGCTGAAAGACCCTTTCTGGTCTAACTTGCAATTATAGAGAAGGATAGAAATAGAAACAGAAGGAGAAGGGGAGGGAGACGCTTAGGAGTGGGAACCCCAAAGATTCCAACCCGAGTGACAGACCCCATAGAAATAGAGAAGAGGGCACCCCCAAATCCCTCTGCCCTTCACCCCTTTCTCCAACCCATAAATTACAAATAATAAAAGACATTCATTAGTCAGATAGTGTTCCAGAGTTCCTGAGAGATGAGGGGGAGGGGAATCACAGCTTGCTCTGGCTGCCTCCATCTTGAAACCAGACCACCCGCTGTAAAATTGTCTGACTGATAGGGGGAGGCTTGCGTGAACCCCGCCCTCATTCAGAATTGGATTGGGGTCCCCCATACCTCCTCTTAAAGGGAAGTATTGCCCCCAACTCCTGTGGGGTGGCACAATCATCCAGGTCACTCACCCAGTTTCAGGGTGATACCCCCTCGAAATCTCTAGTGTATATTCGGCAGGAGGGGAGAGCTAGAAGACTCTCACCTCATAGACTCTCTCTATCTCCTCTCCATCCCTAATATTAATTACTGGCTCTGTTAAGTATTATACAATCAGAAATCAAAATCAGTTCCACTGATGCCAAACTTAGAATTAGTGTCCCTTTACCATTTAGTGTCTTAGTTTCATCTCTGTTTAAATGTTGTTTTTCCTACCTTTGGAAGAATGTAGGATCATTGATGGCAAGTGACTTATATATGATTGGCTTTGTATCTTCAATACTTGGAAAAGTCTTACATATGGTAAGCATTTAATAAATGAACTGGTGAAGTTTGAGATGGAACTTAAATGATTCAATAAAGGGAGAGAGAAGGAACAAGTAAAGCTTCTCTTCTAGAATTATATGAAAGTTATTAAAAGTACATAGGCTCAGAGGTTTCTTTTTATTGTGCTGGGATGTTGATACTTGGTACCACCTTTGCAAAGATATTCAGGAGATTGGGATAAGGGGTGGAAGCTAGAGGCTAATTAACAATATCAGTGAGGGCGTGGAGAAAGGCTCCCTTCTGAGCTGCTGATTGCAGTCTGCTGCCAAAAATAGCATTTTTATTTTCCAACATACAGGAGGGGCAAATCAGTGGAATATCTGTGGTCCTTAAATTGATGTTTTGAAAAGGGTTTGAAAAGGGAGGGGGAGGAGATGGGGCAGAAACACCAGGAAAAGTCACCCAAGTTAATCATTCTCTCAATTAAAAATACAGCATGATGACACTCATTAAAGAAGAATTTTTGATGGGAATAATCCATACCTTCAAGTCACAGTGAAAGTAAATGTGGTATAGTGAAAAGAATACTGACTTGAAAGTTAAGACAACCAAGTTTTGTTCCATTTCTGTCATTGACGTACTTTGTGACATTAGACAAATTATATAACTTTTTTGGCCTTCAGTCTCCTCCTCAGTGAAAAGAGGATTGATTCTGAGCCCTTTAAGCTATAGTGTATGATTATGTGATTGCTGCCTGACTCGATCAGAAATCTCCATCAGACACCCAGGCTGAACTAAACAATGGGACCATTGATTTAGAGAAGGAAGGGAAGACAGTGTTAGTATAACTTTACATTTTTATATTATTGGCTGTGCCATGAAAATAATGGAGATACTTTTGGGCAGGTAACCTCTTAGAAGTCCATCAGGTGGCATGTATAGATGGTTGGATACTCTCTGCCTTCACATCAGGTTCTGACCAGGAACCTTCAATTACTCCATGATTCCAGAAAGCTAAATGTCTCAATCCTGCAATGTAGATTCTTCAAAATCTGCCTCTCACTTACTTTTCTAGCTTGGTTTCACATTCCCATCTCTTACATAATTTATGCTTCAACCAAATTGAATTATTCACTACTATGATAAACATGATAAATACTTTCCTCCCTCACTATTACTTTCTGTGCCTAGAATAACTTCTTATCACAACTGTCAGACATCCTACCCATCCATCAAAGCCAAGATCAAGTTCAGTTTCCTTCAGGGAGTTTCCTTGATCCTTTAGGTGGAGATGAGTTCTCCATTACCTGATCTCATAGCACTTTATATTTCTCTTGTGTACTTATATATTCTTTTTTCTTTTTCTTGCATTTATATATTCTTTATATGATATTTATCTGAGGTTATTTCTTATCTCTTCCTCTTAAGTTATTGTCTCCTTGCGTATGGGCAAGCTAGGTGGTGAAGGGCATAGAGCATCAGGCCTGGAACCAGGGAAATTCAACTTCCTGAGTTTAAATCTGATCTCAGATACTTACTAGCTGTGTGACTGTGGGCAAGTCACTCAACTCTATTTCCTTCAGTTTCCTAATATGTAAAATGAGCTGGAGAAGGAAATTGCAAACCACTTTAGTATCTTTGCCAAGAAAACCTCAAATGGTTAGTCATGTCTGACTGAAAAATTACTGAAGTCCTTTAGTACAGAAACTTGATCATTTACATCTTTGAATCTCTTCTGTTTTTCACTGGTATTATACTAATTGCAACAAGACTAAGAATATTTCAGGAACTCCCCAATAAGGTAGACAATTATTTGAGAAAGGATAACCTAACATTTCATATAATATTAGAAGTGGATAAAAAAGCCCTATTGTTCAGACTGTAACATCCAGTTCATAGGCAATCCTTTGAGGTAATCCAACAGAATATATGTATTGGAGAGTCCATATTGCATATGGACAAAAAGCTTGGTTCAGAATTGATGGGAAGGAAGAGAGTGTCAGAATTCTTTTAGGAAACTGAGTTACATTCTTAACTATTGCCAGTTGCTTTCTTACAAAAAACAACATCTTTTTAATAGTGTATAGCTGTAGACATCAGAACACTATGGTTCCAAGAAAGCATAGTTGCAGATGATTCATAGAAAGAAATAAAGGTGTTTTATGGTTATAAGTAGGCCTCAGAATATTTCCATTGATCACTCATATCCAAGAAATGGGGTGAAGAATATAGGAAATGTGTGATTGAAAAGGAAGTGGGCTGATCATGAAGGAATAAAAGATCAACGGTTTTGAATAAAATGTGATAGAGATATAGAAAGGCCTTTAGAATGCTGGGTATATCTTCTGTGGAGGATCTTTCGGAGAATATAGATAAGAACCACACAGGAGTATAAATTACCAACATGTTACAATCTGCCCCAACAGAGGGAGTACTCATATTGATGAAATCATAGATCCATTGAAGTATACCTAAAATAAATAAATATATATGTATATATAATAAATATATGGGGTGTGACTATATCTGGTATGAATAAATATATCTGGTATGAAGGCTTGTTGATCTCTTTTCAGGATTGCTTATCCACCTTTGGTGTTCACCTTTCACCCAACTCACCTGTGGCTGAAAAAAACTATAGTATTCCTGCAAATGGGCTAAACAAGCTTGGAGGTAACCAACAGGTCTCAATCCTTCAATGAGTTAAGGGAGACTTCTCCCATAGGGGAATGGGTAAATGAGAATAATTTGTGTCAATGGCCATGAAGGTCGCTGAAGCAGGTACTATGGAGCCCTTAGAGCTTGGTCAGACATAGGAGATGCCAAAGTCATCAATTGCATCTTGGGCTATCACCAATAATCCTGATTTTATCTTGCCACTGGACCTGGATGATTCTGGGAGAGAGTGAAGCTGAGGACTTTGTGCAACTCTGCCTCACTTAAATCTAATTCATGAGCAAGTCAAAGCATCACCCTCTGATGCCATTGATCCTCTTCAAAAATGAAGGATGAACAACAATCATAAATATTTGTAAATGAATGAATGAATGAAATCTTGGCTATACCTATTTCCACTGGCAGTGGCTGTGATAGTGAACTCAAAAGCTGGCACAATCCTTAAAGGGTCAGCTATACAGGAGAATCAACTAGCATTAGCAATGATGAGAACAGATGCCAGTCAGGGATAGAAAGTGAAGGGCAAAATCATTTGCACTGAGTTTTTATTGATGTGCTACTAGAGTCCTGCATTAGGAGTGTCAGTGTGCAGGCTGCGCATCATCACAACAGGAGAGGAAAAATTGACTGATATCCTTATTACCAAGGTCTAAGAGATATGTGGGACATTGTGACTCATTTGTAGGTCACAGATTACTGAAATATGAGTTACCTATCTGTGGTTCTGATGATGGATCTGTCAGCCTCAAAATAGTAGCAGTTGGTCCAGCAGCAATCAAAGGTTTCAGTCTTCTAGTGCAGAGCAAGATAATTGAAAGAGCACTAAGCTGGGAATCAGGAGATCTCAGTCTTAGTCTTGGCTCAGACACTAATGAGCTATGTGTCCATTGGTGAGTAATTAACCTCTCTTGCCCTTAGTTTCTTCATCTGGAAATGAGGTTGGACTAGATGATATTGAAGGTCCTTTCCACTTCTAATATTCTATGATGTTTTAAAAAAAAAACTCTTCCCTTCCCTCTTAGAATCAATACTGCATATTGGTTCTAAGGCAGAAGAACAGGAAAGGCTAGACATTGGGGTTTAAATGACTTGTCCAGGGTCACACAGCCCATAAGTGTTTGAGGTCACATTTGAACCCAGTACTTCTCATCTCTGGGCCTTGCTCTTAGTCCATTCAGCCACCAAGCTGCCCCCTATTCTGTGGCTTTTTTAGAGACAGTGTGATATAACTGAAAAATACTTGGATTTGGAGTCAGAGGATCCCACTTTGAATTCTGGCTCTTATCCCTTAGTATCCTTGCAATCTCTTTGTGCCTCAGTTTATAATCTGTAAGATGAGAGAGTTAGAATAAATGGCCTTTAAAGTACCTCTTAGCATTAAATATGTAATTTTAGAATCATGAATTCAATCTAACATTCAATGATAGTCTAGCCTTCTGTTAGGAAAAGAAAATAGCATTGGCCTAGCAATGAGGGAGACCTGAGTTCATATCCCCCAGCAGGTGGACTAGCCAGCTGTGTCACGTTTGAGATAAATTGTTTAGGGAAAGCTTAGTGGCACAGTGGATTGAGCACTGGAGTTAGGAACAGCTGTGCTCAAATCCAGACTCTGACATTTATTAGTTGTGTGACCCTTAACCTTTTTGTCTCAGTTTCCTCATCTGTAAAATGGGGATAATAGCACCAACCTCCCAGGATTGTTGTGAGGATCAAATGAGTTAATAATTATAAAGTGCTTAGCATCATGCCTGGCACATACTAAGTGTTACTTAAATTTTAGTTATTATTTAAAAGCAACTAAAAAAAGCAGCCAAATTACACAATGGATAGAGTTTTGGATTCAAGAAGTCCTCTGTTCACATCCAGCCTCAAATACATTCTAGTTGTATGACACTAAAGCAGGTCACTCAATGCCTGTTTATCTCAATTTCTCATCTATAGAATGGGGAGAATGTAGAACACTTAGAGCATGGTCAGACATTGAAGATGCCATGGTTGTCCACTGCATTTCAAGCCATCCCCAATTATTCTAATTTTTATCTTGCCTACCTCATAGTTTTGTTGTAATGAACAAATGAGATCATATGCATATGTAAAACCTAATGTACAATACGAATATGAGGTATAATTATGAAATGATCTTGAGGATCCATTCAGTTCTGAAATTTTATGATTCACCAACATTCAACTCTTTTGGAGAAAATATTCTCTTTGGAATCACTCAGATCACAGTGAAAGTCAATGTCCATCTGCTAGAATTGGCTAGGATAAGATATCTCCTTCATCTTTTCCTGTTTGCTACAGGATTAGATATACTTTCTTATTTGTATACTTTCTTATTTGTTTTTCTGTTGCCTTCTCTAGAGTGGTGAGCCCCAGCAATATTTTGGCAATCTTCCCCAAATTTCCAGGAATCTCCAATGATTTCTAGAGGGTTAATTTAAATTTAGTTCATAAAATACAAACGCTATATAATAAGTTGGGAGATATCCCATACAATCAGATCATTAACTATAATTAGAATATAAACTCTATGAAGGCAGAAACTTTCATTTTTGTCTTTGTATCCCATATAAAGGAAACAAATATTTATTAAGTGACTACTGGGTGCCAGGCACTGCACTAAGTGTCTGAGACTGGATCTGAACTCAGCTCATTCTGATTCCTGGCCCAAAACTCTATCACTGTACCACCTAGATGCTGAGCATAGTGATTGGTACTTACTAAGCAAATGTTGATTTTTCATAGAGAATCACATCAGTTCTGGATAGAGAGGTCAGTGGCAAGTGAAAGATCACTCTGTGCCCTAACAAAAAGTAATCCATTCATGTGCCTGCTCTAATCATTTTCACTTATTTTGCACATCTAGACTCATTTTGATTCTGTTGTTCATTACCCAACCCAAGGCATGAATGGTATGTGTTAGGTATTCTTTCCAACTTAAGGAGAAAGTATTGTAACTTTAGGTGGAATCTTTATGATGAACAGTACATAGGTTGCCAGATCTGTCACTTAATCCTATTTGCCTCAATTTCCTAAACTATAAAATGAGCTGGAGAAGGAAATGGCAAAACACTCTAGTATCTTTGCCAAGAAAATCCCAAATGGACGTGACTGAAATGACCAAACAAATGCATGGTAAGATTTGACTTTAAAGAAGTAGTCTGTTATAGAATAATGCTTGTAAAATTCTTGTCCATTCTCTTCTACTGCTTCCCACAATGATGCCCTTGATGAATGCATAAATGATTTTCAAAAAATGTTTTAGAGCTTGAAAATTAAAGATTAATTGTTATTGATATTGAATGATCATGTAAAGAAAACATAATAGGATCCAAAAATTTTTATAGACCTTTAATACCTTTCTCTTTTTCAGATTTCTTGCAAAAAATCCCTCAATAATCTTCAAAAATGTATTATCTTGGGGGCAGCTGTGTAGCTCAGTGGATTGAGAGTCAGGCCTAGAGACGGGAGGTCCTAGGTTCAAATCCGGCCTCAGACACTTCTCAGCTGTGTGACCCTGGGCAAGCCACTTGACCCCCATTGCCCACCCTTTCCACTCTTCCACCTAGGAGCCAATATATAGAAGTTAAGTGCTTAAAAAAATGTATTATCTTCACTATGGACTTTCTCTGTATTAGCATGGTTTTATTCAGATGTTTCTATCTCTGAAATGTTAGTACCATTTCCAGTGTACCTCCTCATATAGTAATTTGGTGTTATAGTCCAAATGGAGACATTCTAATGCATTTGATAGAGAAAAAATTGTTGGCACCATTAAAAAATATCCATTTAAAATTTTTTTCTATCTATCCATCGATCTTCTAATTTCATATTTAAGTGCCCTCAGTATGGCTTTATCTAGTTGGGTCTCCTATTAAATTTTCTTAAACCCTTACCTTCCGTCTTGGAGTCAATACTGTATATTGGCTCCAAGACAGAAGAGTGGTAAAGGTAGACAATGGGGGTCAAGTGACTTGCCCAGGGTCACGCAGCTGGGAAGTGTCTGAGGTCGGATTTGAACCTAGGACCTCCTGTCTCTAGGCCTGGCTCTCAATCCACTGAGCAACACAGCTTCCCCCTCTACATGGTTTTATGAGGTCATACATTGTATAATTTTCCCCTGTCCTTCTTCATAAATGGTTACATATAGCTTTATATTCTCAACTAGTGATTCTCCCAGTTACTATTTATCTCTTCTTGGTGAGGAGATCAAGCTAATGCAGATGACTTCTAGGGTGTTTTTTGTTTGTTTGTTTGTTTCATTTTAGCTTTATATTAGTTAGCCTAATTTAGGAAATCCTGATAATCTCAGTCAATATCTGTTCCTATATCCATTTCTCATATATTAGGATCAATGACCTATTTAAAAATCATGTAGGAGTTACCTTAGTTGAGTACTGTATCTTCTCATTTTTTATCCTTTTTCTTAAAATTTTATCAGCATTGACTGGTTGCAATTATAATTGTAGGCAGTGTCATATTTATTTTGTCATATAACTTAGTTTGATTTTGTAAATTCCTTCAGAGCAAGGGACATAGGATTTTATTATAGTATCCCCATAGTATTTGTTAGCTTTAGGGCATCTGTAAATATAGGAAAATGGCAAGTTAATTAGAACCAAAGGAGTGCAAAGTACTGGCAAATGACAAGTGAAAGAGCTGGATTTTCATTGCCTAAAGGGCAGGGACTGAGTCTTTCTCAATTTTAGCAAGAAGATTCTATTTGAATGCACATTGAATTAAATTGGAAACTTCAAGGAGGTTAAGAATGAGTAAGGAAGTAAGTAAATATCTTTTGTTTGACCCTAGGGGAGCCTAAGGTCCAAAAAGATGTTCCAACAAGGTCAGTCTAGTCCAAGGTCCAAGGAGAGAAGTCAGGAGCTGAAGTGCATAGGAAATGGAGAAATCAGGACAATAGTACTAGGTACATGGAAGACGTTGAGTCAACCTATGTGGAATGACTAAATTTGCTTCAGTATTCTCCATAATCAAACCTCAAAGTGATAGTGCCAAGATGCCTCAATGACTTAAGAAACAAGATACGATGTATTGCCCTGAGTGAAATCATTGGAGATGAAACATGTGTAGAACACCTCTCCTGGAACACTATTTATTGTCACTGTTCCTGCACACTGAGGCAGAACTAATACTGTGCCTGAGATTTGGTTTCTGTCTGATTAACATCAGAGCAAGGGCATAGAATATCAAGGAACAGCTTTCCATTTGACCTGCAGGTTAGCTTTTGTGGTGCACAAAGGAGAGGGTTTATTTTAATTATTATTGAATCCTCACCTAAGTAAAGAATCTCAGTCCACAATGTGTGGTAGAATTCATTTTCGTGAAAGAATATTTTCAACATGAAGTAAATGTATACTCAAAATTTATATGATATTGAAATTGATAAGATAGATATTCAAAGGGTAATAATGCCAGAAACATATTCATTATGATGTTGAAGAAAGTGAGGTTACATAATGATAACATCCTATATTTGATGGGTTTTTCCAGTTTTCAAAGTGCCTTCATGAAATATCAATATTAATTATTTTATTAAGTATTAATTAATTAGTATTAGTATCAAATTCCATTGATATGTACAACTTCCCTATGAGGTCAGCAGGACAAGTATAATTTCCTTTTTTTTTTTGTAATAATGCAGATTGAGAAGGTAAAGGATTTATTCAATGCTGTTGACTTAGTCAGGGCTAGGCTGTGGTTCAGAATTTGAACCCAGATCTTCTAACTGCCAGTTTCATTTTCCTTTTATTACATTTCACACTGTTATATGGTTTCAGCTCTTCTAATTCCAGTAAATACTAATAAGTAGCAAAATGTTCCATAAGCTTTACAATTTATGTAATCTTCTACATAAATTCTCCTGTTGTAGGGGAGAGAGATTTCTTGTGGGAAGAGGGACCTAATTCTGAAGCTTATCAATTCACTTCCAGGACTTGAAAAGATTTCTAAGACCAAGAAATTCATAAAATATTAAAATTGAATTAGGGATACGAATGCAATCATATAGCTTTATGACATAGATAAGAGAGAGCTTGCTTGCCTTAAGTCAGGGGAAAGGGTAGTTACCTGAAGGATTGGATTTGAAGGTTGTGATAAGGATGTTGGTCCTAAAAGACATCATACCACAGGCCTATGATGTTGTCCACAATCCTCACCTTTCGAATCATTTATTAAATTATTGCATCTCAAGAAAGTACTTGCTAAAATATAAATAAGTTATCTGGAAGGAGAAACACATTAAATCAAAAGGACCCACTATTATCAGATTAGTTATCCCTTACCTTTGGAACAGAACATTTGGACTAAGAGATAAAGACAAGAATATTTTTGGACAGAGAAGAGTAGGGAGGAAGAATGCTTAGGGCATAAGGTGCTACTGACTTCCCAGGCTTCCTTTAAGTCCTAACTAAAATCTCATATTTTATAGGAAACCTTTCCTAGCCTTTTAATTCTAGTGCCTTACTTCTATTATTTCCTATTTTTTAATTTCATATGCTGCTTGCTTTGCCCATTTTTTACATGCTATCACCCTCATAAAAGTATAAGGTCATTGAAGGCAGGGAGTGCCTTCTTCTGTCTCTTTATATATCTAGTATTTAGAACAGTACTTGGTATATTTCTGAAGACTGTTAATAAATAATAAATGATTTGGTTGATTTTTAGGGAGAGTTGAATTAAGTGCCACAGGTGGGAATCCTGAGCAGTATGAGAAGAGTTAAATATTTAGCAAAGATTTGTAAAGGGAAGATGATGGACATCATTATTTACAAATTCGATTTGATTATACAAATTTGCCTAGAGCTAAAGAGTTCTGATGGGGGCCTAAATGGTCTTGTTGGTAAGATCATAAGCTCCTAGATTTAGTTCATAATTCCAGCTCTTAGATTTGAAACTGGAAGAAAGCTTAGATATTTCTATTTCTACTTAGGAAGAAACTATAATCCAAAGGGGTTCCTTGATTTGCTCAGTCACAGAGCTAGTAAATAAGATCTGAATGTCTGTAAAAAATATGAATTTCTGTAATCTGAATGTCTGTAAAAAATCTGTATCCAGGCCTTCTCACTTGGCATTTCTCACACAAAATTTCCTCTGAATCATCTCTGACCCAGAAAGTGATTCAGTTCCACTGATTTCTTTATGTTTTCCATTTATTTGGTTTACTTAGGATTGAGATTACAGCCAAACACTAGTTTCTTTCCATATTTCTAGTTGTGACTTCTTTCAGTTCAAGGGTTTATAAAAGTAGTTTTCCTGATTCTCATGATGAGTTGCCTTCTGTAGTTTCCTCCTTGCTGTGACATCAGACTTGACTTCCCAGGGAGAAGTGATCATGGAACATGGCAGCTCTTGCTGAGATGTACATTAGTGCAGTTTTTAAAATATGTTCTTTATGCTCATTAGATCTTTGGGATGTGTTATTATTTAATAAATATTTAGCTAGTTAAAGCTCAGCTTCACTGACATCTGCTGCTGGGCTTTTTTGAGTGTAACAGTGCAGAAAGCATGGCAAATGGATAAGAATATTTTTCAAAATAAAGTTGTGCATCAAAAAATTCAAGGGAAATCATCATCATCATAATATGCATTCAGAAAAAACTTGTTTCTTTCTCTAAAATATTAAGATTCTCTAAAATTGAATGAGTGGAGAAGAAAATGGCAAACAAAAATCCAGGGGGATCATGACTGAATGACTGAACAACAAAAAAGCTGAATAATGCACGTCTGTCAGATGTTATTTTCGTGATTGCTGCCTATATTATAATTAGTCAGAAATGGGACAACTAGGTAATATAGTAGATTGAGCCATGGACCTGAAGTCAGGAATTCAAATCTACCCTCAGACATTTACTAGCTGTATAACCCTGGGACAATTACAACCCATTTTTGCTTTTGTGTCTCATCTGTAAAATAGGAATTGTAATAATACCTACTTTTCATGGTTGTTGTGAGGATCATAAGGAATAATAATTGTAAATCATGCAGCACAGTTTCTGGAATTTAAGTAAGTGCTATATAAATGTTTGCAATTAAAATTAAATGGGATATAATTAAATATGAGTGGAAGGTCATTCTATCCAAATGTGTCCTGAAACCATGTGGATAAAATGTATAATAGTATTTAGGGCTCTTGTGATAAAATAATTTTTCTTCTTATTATAGAAACAGGCTCCTTTCATCTTCTCAATTCCCAGAACTATTACAGATTGGTGGTAGTAAGGAGCAAGGAAGCCAAGAAAGGATCACAGTTGGTCTTTGGAGTTCTAAGAGACGAGGTGGATTTGGTCCCTTTAAATGTTTGCTTATCAATTTGGGGCAGCCTCCAGGATATTGTCTTCATGCCCTTTAAAATGTGACCTCTCTTTCTGAGAGCCTCAGCATTTAAAGCTGATTTCTAAACCCTATGTTACCTTTAGGGAAAGCATGAACAAAGGTTTGAGGACTGAGCTTAAGGGTAAATTGAGGATGAGACTCTTCCATTACCCTTTCCCATAATGACCCTTGTAAATATTTCTCTATTTCCCAGAGGTTTCAGAGTGGGAAGAATTTTTTTTAAATACTGTTATGGACAGAACACACATTGATTTTCCTTCTTTGTGAAATAGACAAACTGCTGCAGGGAGAATGTTCTAACTGAAACACCTTTTTTTTTCCCTTTGTGAAAAACAGATAATTACCTGTCAGTTGCCATAGCAATGTTTATGGGAAAACTCAGTGGTTCACATGGCTCTGTACTTAGCAAGTGAACACAAAACAGCCTGAATCCCCCCTCCACTACCACCCGAATTCAATCCCAATACTCATTGGAGCTTCTGGCAGCAACTTCAGATTGTTCTGCCTTTGCCAGATCTCTATAGAACCAATTTACACAGTTTGCTTCAAGCAAGGGCTAGATCATTCTGAGCCAGTGTTAGAAGAAGAGCAACTGGCAAGAAAAGCCATGTGAGACTAATGCACAGGGAACCAGCATATTAGTTATGAACATCTCTGTTAAGAACTTTAGAGCGACATAGAATCAGGGTGGGACAGAGCTTTTTCACACTGCTTTTCCTTTTGTTGTGTGTAAAAGGGGCAAAAGGCTGCTTGCTGAGTGCTATGCTAGGGCACACCAGTCAAGCCACTTCTCTTTGGCTTTAATCCATCCCCCTGCCTAAGACCAATCTCCCCAAGTTGTTATGAAGATCATATTTGTAATATTTGTAAAAACACTTAGCAGCTGGAATATATTAAGTACTTAATAAAATTTCCTTCCTTCTTTCCTTCCTTCCTTCCTTTTTTCCTTCCTTCCTTCCTTTTTTTTTAAACTCCTTGAGACAGTCATCTATAATCAGAGCCTTCACTTCTCAATCTTTTCTGAATTTTGCAGTTTGCCTTTCTGCCTCATCATTCAACCAAAACTGCTCTCTCCAAAGTTACTAATGATCTCTTAATTGCCAGTCATAATGACCTCTTCTGCACCTTCTGATACCGTTGATCACACTCTCTTCTTTGATGCCTTTTTGTCTAGTTTTTTTGTGACATTGCTCTCTCCTGGTTTCTCTTCCCATTGGTCTAATCATTACTTCTCATTCTTCTTTGTTTTTTCTTCCACTAGGTTGTGTCCACTAATCCTGGGAATCCCACAGGACTCTTTTCTGGGTTCTCTTCTCTTTTCCCTCTGTAATCTTTCTCTCAGTGATCTCATCTTCCACTGGTTCAATTATCATGGCTATGCAAATGATTCTTGTATTTATTTATACATCCCTAAACTCTATCTTGATTTCCATTCTCACATCTCCAACTGATTCTTGGACATCTTGGACTGAATGTCTGTAGACATTTTAAACTTACTATGGCCAAAACTGAACTCATCACCTACTTCTCCCTTAATTATGTCCTCCTTCCTAACTACTGTTCCTAATTACTGTTGAAGGTACCATAATCCTTCCAGAAATCCAGGCTCACAACCTAGATGCCATTCTTGATACCTCACTTTTTCTTATCCTTCCATATTCAATCTGTTGCCAAGTTCCATTGATTCTACTTGCACAAAATTTTCTTACATGTTCTCTTTTCTCCTCTAATATGGTCACTATCCTGGTACAGTCTCTTAACATCTCATACATGGAACATAGCAACAGTCTCCTGGCCCTAGTTTCTCCCCACTCCAGTTCATCCTCCACACCAATGTCTAATTATTTTTCTTAAAACTTTGGTTTCCTCCCTCTTCCCCTTTTCCATTCAATAACTTTTAGTGACTCCTTTTTAACTCTAAGACCAAATATAATATTCTCTGTTTAGCTTCTAGACCCCTTTAAAACTAGATCCCTTCCCACTTTTCCAATCTTCTTACATTTCAATTCCCTTCATCATGATCCAGTGATACTGGACTCCTTTCTATTAGTCAGGATATCTCTTTTATTAGACTGTGGGCTTCTTAAGGGCAGGGATCTCTTTTGTCTTTTTTTAAAATTCCCTTTTTTAGAACAATATATGGGAGGGGTTAAATAAATACTTGTTTATTTGACTTGGAAGAAAAGAATGGGGAACATAAACTTTCTCATGACTGGATGTTTCCTGAATTCATCTGACTAGTTCTTAACATATAATAATGTCAGAAGTCACAGGACAATTTGGTTAGATTATTTAGCCATTCTAGACTTCCTTGATGAAGATCATGTTTAACATGTTGGGATTTAATTCACTGTAACCATTGAGCATTATACATGATCTAGCAGGGTCTGTGTGTGTGGGTTAATTTGATAAGGGAAAAAGGAGTGCATTCTGCAAGAGTCTAATAATAAATCATAGACTTAAAGGTTGAAGAGACCTTGAGATCATATAGTTCATCCTCTTTCTTTTATAGAAGAGGAAAAATGCCTAGAGAGGACATATGATTTGTTCATGGTTAGACAGGTAGCAAATTGCAAGCAGGATATTAAACCCAAGACTTCAGACTTAAATCTAGTGCTCATCAATGTACCACCTCAAGTGTTTGCTTCCTACAGGAAAATAACAACAAAAAAGCCAATTATCTACTACTGCTATACTACTATATCTCTGTTATTATTTTTCCTTTCCATTAATCAACAATTAAAAAAACTGAATTAGCAGTCATTTCCCCTTCTGTAGTTCTTCTACTATGTACAGATATGATTTATGGAACTTGTACGAGAGAAGTGGAAACCATTACTTATCTTATAAAATCCTTAGTCATGACTAGAGAAGAAATGAATAAATAATATTCCATGTAGAATACAAAATAGGTCATTTTAAAGTCCTCCAAAAATTGTTATGCTTCACAATATACTCCTACTCTAGAGTACAATTGCATTTCCTTTCCTGTAACTTTCTGTGACATTCTAGATTTGCTCCTAAATGTTGAATCCTTGTTCTTTTAGCAGTACCTATTCTCTGGATTGTTGGGTATGTTACAGTGAGCATTCCTTTTGTGTATACAGTGGATTGGTCATCCCCTGAAGTTCACTCTAAATCTAAAATACTGTAATTCCAATTTAGCATAACACTTGGATATTTGTAACACAAACAAAATGTGTAAGTGTAAGGTATTGGGAAGGCACTGGATATTATTATAATGAAAATAGGACTTTGATACTACTATCTTCTAGGGGATATTGGTTAGGGAAGCTGTGTCTTTTATTTCCCTAGGTAGCTGGTGACTGGGGAACACCAACTCAGTCACCTTTGCTGGATGATATAATTCCCCTATTCTCAATAACAGAACCCAGGCAAGACCTTTAATGATCTAGTGGATGGGTAACCCTTTCAGGTCCCACCTGGGGTTGGATTAATTATTAATATTGGGCTCTAATTAGCCTTGGATCACGTTTCATCTGACTGCATTGCTCCCTCCCCAAAGGTCATGATATAATGACCACTCAGGAAGGTACTTAATGAAACTTTATTTCTTGATCTTAAATAGGAAAAGGAATAATCAGGAATGGATTGGGAATAGGAGACCCTGTCACACTAATATCTATGATCAATAACCCCTCAGGACTATAGGATGTTGTTTCAGTAAAGTTGGAGCTAGTGTTTTCACACTCCTCTGGTTCAGCTTGGCCACTGTCAAACTAGAGAGGACAATCTGCTTGGTTGGTACAGATATTGTGGTTTCTCTCAGCTTCCTTATTATTGGTTTGTGATATGTCAGCCTTGTCAGCCTTCAGGAAGTATCCAACTTAAAAAAATTCACCCTATTCTTCTTATACCTCCCTCCTCCTGGTTACCACCCAGGGCCCAGAAATCTAAATAGCTATGATGATTCAGATGCCTAAAGATCTAGGGAGGTTCAGAGAGGACCAATGACCAAGGTCAGAGACCCACAGATCAATGGTCAAAGGACCAAAACCCAAAGATCAAAGTCAAAGCCGAGGACCAAATCAAGAAGCCCAAAGCCCAAAGACCTCTCCCAGATGACTTTAAAGGTATTTATACTCTCAGGCCAATCATCTTTGCCCTGTCATCAGGGCCTCTGGGAACATTCCAAAGTCTCCAACTGTCTTCACCTGTCAATCAAGGTGAAACTAACAATTCTCAGAGTTTGAATATAACAATATACAAAGAGAAAATTAAAGGAGAGCTTCTAACCTTAATGATAAGGTATACTATAAGTGATAATTGTGGGTTTTTTTTTAAATCTTCCTTTCAATCTTAAAATCAATAGCAAGTAACCGTTGTAAGGCAGCAGAGTGGTACAGGCTAGGTGATTAGGGCCAAGTGACTTGCTCAGAGTTACACAGCAAGGAAGTATTTGAGGCCAGAATTGAGCTCAGCACCTCCTGCCTTGAGGCCTGACTCTCTGCCTACTGAGCCACCTACCTACCTCTATTATAAGTAAGTAATTCTAAGACCATTTGAGAAGAGAGAAGTTTTAAGGAGAGGGAATCAAGAAAAACTCCTTTTTAAAGGGCCACTAGAGATGAGTTTTAAAGGAATTTGAGATGTTTAAAAGGAGTTACCTTGGAAAAAGTGGATTCTAGGTATGGAGGATGGCCTTTACCAAGTAATTGATGTTGGAAATGAAGTGAAAAATTCAGGAAAGAGCAGCTAGAACATTTTGGTTAGAATGGAGAATGTGCAAGAAAGTAATGAGAAATTTGGCAATGGTTGGATGGAGTTTGATGTTAAAGAACATTAAATGATAAAAAGAAGAGTTTGTATTTTATCCTATACACAACTCAGGATATATAAGTATTCAGGGACGACTAACACCTCTGGTATAAGGAGTTTGAAAAGCCCTTTTCAATGCTGTCGTATCTTATATTTTGTGTCTACTTGTCACTCAACTCTCATCTATGGTTCCATAATCTAACATGTGCAGTGGCCACACTTTGGTAAGCCATCTCCATGGACAAGCTAAACCAGGTTGAGTGTAATCAACAGGCCACATGCCCATTGATGAATTAGTAGGTTGTCTACCTAAAGCATGTGACCAGATTTTCCCTGGCAGAATAAGTAGATGAGAATAAGTTGTTCTGATGGCCATAAAAGTGGCTGAAGTAGATTTTGTAGAATACTTAGAGCTTGGATAGACATTGAAGATTCCAAGTTCATCCACTATTTCCTGGACCATCTCCAATCCCCTTGACTTTTTGTCCTGCCAGTGGACTTTAATGACTAGAAGAGAGAGTTAATCCGTGCTTTGTGAAACTTTGTATTATTTAAATACAGTGCATGCACATAAAGTTATCACCCTTGCATGTCATCAGCCTTTTTCAAAAATGAAGGACAAACAACAAGAGATGGGAGATGCTAAAATTTCTTGAGTAGTAGAGCAACATGGTCAGATTTGTGATTTTGGATGCTTGTTTTAATAACAATCAAATATACAAGATAGATTGGACACAAGAGAAACCAGAAGAAGAGCAATCAATTAAGAAGCTAATGCAATAGCTTAGGCAAGAGGTGATTGGGATTAAAGTAGGATGGTAGCCTTGTGAGTAGAGAGAAAGGCATAGGTACAAGAGATAATGTGGAGAAAGAACTGATTAGATTTAATTGGACATAAGGGCATCTTGTAATCACTAAGATCATAGCCCAACTTGACTTTTGGGTTATCATTTGATCTTCTTCCTACTCAAGACTCATTTCTGCTATCCCATGTGAGGATTACTTTTCACGATGCCATGGAAATGTCTTTAATTATTAGAATGTGTTAGTTCTTCTCCAAGCAAAGACTGATATGCATGACCTCCTTCATATATTGCTTTAATTTTTTGGCTAGTAAAGACTTTTGAAAACTATAAAACACTATTTAAATGAAAGCGATGCATATTGATTCTGTGGAATTCCAGAGGAAAGCTTTGGAACTGAGCTCCATAACTAGATTTAATGAATCTATTTCTTACCTTAACATTTCAGGATAAAGAAGACAGGTGGCATCATAAGGTCATGGAGTTTGCTCCCTCAGCCCAACCAAAAAGAAACCACCATACTATGCTAATATCCCATTACCTTCTTTGCCTCATTATGCAGTAAGAGCTATCTCTTTGATTAATGGAAGTATTAATAGAAACAACAGTACATGGCTCTGCTCTCAGGCAACCAACACAGGTTTCCTAGAGACAGTGCGGATTAATCTTATTTACATTGTTTGCATTTATCCTTCTATAGTTCAAATGGCTATTTTCACCCTTTCCTGGCTGTCTTTGGCCTAGTTCAATTTGACAGGTTAACAGTCTCTTTAGTGGGCACAGTAGCTATAAACATGAGGACCTCTTCCCCCTCACTCCAGGTTTCTCACAGTTCTGAGACCTAGTTCCAAGAAAAGCTAGCTATTTCAAGTCTGCATTTTGAAGATAGCAATTTAAATAGCTGGAAAAGTTGAGGAATAAATTAATATAAATTGTTATTTAGCCTGTTGCCAGGCAGAGGCAGAAGGGAGAAATGTACAAATGATTCAGTTAAGGGAGTAGTTTTAATGCAACTTTGGTTTGGCTGTCCTTCAGGAGTGAGGTCTGTTCTTGTCTTTAAGAACTATGGCAGAGCTCTAACTAGGATCAATTTTTACCTAGGACAAAAAGAGCTGGCAGAGGACTCTTAGCCACTAAGTAAACTGTCTACATGTAGTGCGGAAAAGGGGGAGGCACTGGGAGCAAAAAGGGTAGTCCTACCTCAGACAGTTACTCTTGGAAAGGATGAGGGACAACTGCTCTCATGGTGTCAAAAGGAAAGCAGATTCCTAGCAGTTCTCTTCTAGAATTTTCCCTTTCCCAAGGCAAATGCACCCAAGGTCTTTCCTAAGTCCTTTGGGCTGATAGGTAGCTCAGGCTGTTAGAGAATATTGAGGCAAGTGTGAGATTTGTGACTGGAAACTGTCAAGGAGAAGCATGCCTGCCCCATTTGCAGCATGTGGAAGCAAAGCTCTCCTCACATAGAGACTAGTTATATTTCTAAATCTAGTACACAGAAGCATAGAAGAGTTGGACTTTGGAAGAACTTTAGCATTTTAAACAAATCCTACTTGAAATTATTCATGCATTCTTTATTGATTATTCAATTGAAAAATAAGTTCTAATAATGTTTATTAAAACTCATAGAATAATACAACAGATGGAAGGGACTTCAAGGACACATAAACTGGAGAAAAAACAGAGGGGAACAAGAAAGATGTGAGGCTGTTAAATCCCAATTACAGGAAGATTGGTGGAAAAACCTGAAAAAAATTTTAGATGGAAGAAGAGAAGAGTTGACATGTGTGTATAGGGAAGTAGTTGGATATGTTCAAGTATTTGTCCTGTTATGTATTCAAATGGACTGTTATGTAGAAAATTCATTTTAATTGTTCTATTTTGCTCCAGAGCAATGAGGCCCTAATTTACAAAAAAAGGGAAAATTTGAGTTTGATATCTGAGGAAAACAAAAAATTTTGAATATTAGGGCTGTCCCAAAGTGGAATGGATTATTTTAGAAAGTAATGAGTTATCCCCAACTGGAAGTTTTCAAACAGAGGTTAGATGATTATTTGTATGGTAGATTATTCTATGAATTTGTTTTGGGTAGAAATTGGACTAGAAGGCTTTTGATGTCCCTTCTAACTCTAAAGTTCCAGGATCCTGTGATTCACTCGTTATCTAACTTGATCCAAATCAAATTTCAGGAAATTATTATTATATTACCACTATTATAGATGACAGATAAGTCCCAAAGAAGTTAGAAAGACTTCTTTAAGGTCATCCAGCCAAGAAGATAGTGATGGTTAGGTGGTATGATGTATATATCTGGATCTGGAGTCAGCAAGACTTGAATTGAAATCCAGCCTCAGATATTCACTATGTGATCTTGGGAAACAATTCTGGTTGCTTTGGTTTCTTCATCTGTAAAATGAGTTGGAGAAGGAAATGTTTCTAGTGGCTTTCCAGAAGGAAAACACTCTATTATCTTTGTCAAGAAAATTACAAAAGAGTCACAGAGAGTCAGAAATTATTGTAAATGATTAAACAACAATGGAGCTAATAAGAATTTGAACAGAACTAGAACCCACGTCTCTGTTTTTCATTGTAGTTTTCTTAATTTTGTAATGACTTGCCCTCCTAAGGAAAAGACTGTTCTTGAAATTACAGGAAAAAATGGACTAAATTCTTATTTTAGGAACCCAAGGGGAGAAAGACTATATTGCGTTTATTGAAAGCCATTAGGTAAACAATGGTCCATTGACAAAAGTTTCTCTTTACTAACTTCTTTGGAATCATGGCAAAATGATTCACTCAATTATACTGCTCCTGCTGTCTGCGATCAATGCAAAATATTTCATTTTAAGAGAGAAAATTCTACCCAAAATTAATCACAAATTCTCAGAAGTAAGGCAAAGTGTATCATTCTTGGTGTAAAGCCAGAAAGGGTCCAGTCCTTTCAGCTACTTAATCTGAACAAGCTGCAAATGTAAAAATGAGCAGTTTTCAGTTGGTTTTCACAGGGAAGAGAAGATTGTGGAAAGGAGCCAGCATATGGAAGATTTAAGTTTGACTGCCAAAGGAAGGGAGCAAGAGGAGGTTAGGTCTTAAAACTCTTTCATTACTAAAGAGATGAGTTCATCCAACAGCTAATAATTATTATGAGAAGCAGAGATATGTGGGCAGTATCTAATAAGTCACTACAGAGATCCAAAGTGGTTAAACAATAGGATGTCAAAGCAATGAATTGTATAATGAAGACATAGAAGAAAAGGTCAGGACCAATAGGTGTTATCAGGAGGAATTGTATGAATTAACCTTGTTGATATTTGAGATTATATAGAGATTTTTCAGAAGAAAAGAATAGTGCTATTACGGGTAAATACATATACACACAAATACATATGTGTACATTTACACATATATTATTAGCCATGTGATTCAGATGAATGTAGGCATTCGTGTGTTGTCTCAATGGAGTAGCCAGAAGGACTAAATCAGGATAGGTATGATGCCAAACAAATTAGTCAAAGAATGTACGATTAACCATAGACAAACAGGAAAGACTGATGGCTTGTTGGATTTGGGGCTTATCAGAGTCCTTAATTTGTGGTAATTAGAGCTAACTAGAAAAACCCAGATGAATTCTGTCTGAGGTAGAGAATTGGGAAATTTGAGGAAATTTCTAGCTTTCTTCCAATGGTCAGTTTATAGCTTGGTGGCACAGTAAAATGTTAGAGCTGGGGTCAAAGAGTTCTGGGTTGGGATCTGGTCTCAAACACCTATTACCTATGTGACCTTGGAAAAAACACTTAACCTTGGTCTACCTAAGTTTTCTCATCTGTAAAATTGTGATAATAGTACTTACCTCTTCAGGTTGTTATGAGGATAAAATTAGATGAGAGTTGTGAAGTGCTCTGTAAACCTTTACATACTATTTTAGGGGCAGCTAAGGGCTCAGTGGATAGAAAGCCAGACCTAGGTATGATAAGTTTGGGATTCAACTTTGGCCTAATACTTTGTAACTGTGTGACCCTGGGCAAGTCAGTTATCTTCTATTTCCTAGAACTTACTGTTCTTCTGCCTTGGAATCAAAAGTATTGGTGCCTAGACAAAAGGTACAGGTTTAAAAAAATATATTATAAGGTCTATCTACCATTACTATTATCTAGGGATGTTTAAAGTTTTGTCTATGTATGCTTATCGAAGTTTTCAAATTTATGAAGACAAAATTGTGGAATTAGTTATCCCATGGTCAGTAGAGTCCTCAAGGTGATTTGAGGGAAGAGAAAGATATTTTTGGATGATTGATAGATTTATCATAAGTCTTTCTCCAAGTCATCCCTCAGTTTTGTTTTCAGCTCCTGTCCCTCAAATCCACACTATTCCTGTTACCTTCTAGTTACTGCAATTAGATATCGCTAACCACTTTTCTCAAGACATTTTTTAAGACTTGTTATGTGTTATTAAAAATCATTAGGGTTCTTCATATTTTTTTAAAAACCTTTTCAGATTCACTTTCTATCTCCCTCACTCCTGTACATTGTTTTTCACACTGTTTTTCTGTTCATTACAAAATTTTCTATCATGACATACATTGCTTATCCATTACTTTACACTCTGATATTCCCAGTATCTGGGCTATCATATTATGTTGCTATGGCAATTCTATAAATTATTCCAAATCACGAGGTTTCCCTGAATTGAGTGAGCTGGATTCCGAGGCAAGATGACATCTGAAATAGAAGGAAAATAAAGAAGTTGGCAATAAGCAGAAGAACCTGAATACAGCACTTGTTTATTTATTAACTTACTATTAGCCCATTACATACTTGGCTGTGAATTAGATCACAGATGGCATGAAGCAGCAATGTGAATACATATATATATATATATATATACATATATGTGTGTGTGTATGTATACACATATATATACATATATATGTGTGTATGTATACATACGTATACATACACACACATATATGTATATATGTATACATACACACACATATTTATTTATCTAATATATTCCATCTTCGTCTGGTTCTTTGTATATGCTCCCTGAAGCACAGAGTCAAGGAAAATTGTCAATTCTATTCTTCCTGGGCCATGGGATCACAGGTGAGCTTACCTTTCTATAGTGCTTTCAGGTTTACAAAGAACTTTTTCATAACCCCTTGAGGTAGATAGTTTTATAGATAAGAGAACATAGGCTCAGAGAGGTTAAATGATTTTCCCATCACTACACATTCCCCATGCCTCAAATCCAGGTCTCCAGAATTGACATTTAGGGTTCTTTCCCCAATAGCATTTTCCCTTTCTGCAAAATAAGGAGAGCTAATGATTGATCTCTGTCACTTTCATTTCCAAGCCCTGTGATCTTATGAGATCATTTAGCCCAAAGCTTTCATTTTAAGGAAGAAAAAAATTGAGGTACAAAGTACTTATACTTTATATTTTTATTTTAACTGCTCTACAGTCAAACCTGGGTGACTAGGCAGATTGTGGTCTCCATCATTTTGGTGGTAGTCTCCATTTAACCTTTTTGGTTACATTTAACCAAAAAGTCTGGTGGTAGTCTCCATTTAACCTCATTTGGTGGTAGTCTCCATTTAACCTTCAGATTTGCAATTCTTGGAATTGTTCATAGTTTGAATTCTCAAGGAGATTATTTGGCTTGATTGTTTTTTTAAAGCAACTATTAAAATAAATACATTTTTAAGGGGAAGCTTTGAAAATGTCCCTTCTTGCCAATTATTCTGTCCTTTCTCCTTTAACTTGAAATGAATCAGATAGTGCTCTCCCTAGGAAGAATGTTTTCTGTGTGGAATATACTGAAAACTTCTGGAAGTCATGCCTTCACTATGCTAGACTCTGTAGGGGATAATAAAGGAGATTCTGTCCTAATCTTTCAGATAATGGCTATATACTTCCATTAGGCAGAAAGGAGTCACCTATGAAACCATCAAAGAATATGAGTAAGTATAGAATCAAATACTAGACTGAAGTATATATACTAAAAACTTTATGAGGATTGGGAAAAAAAAGAAATCAATGCTGACTGAATCATAAATCTGGGAGAGGACTCAGAAGTTATCTAGTTCAACCCTTCAACTATCTTAAAATAAATTTTATTGATATTCTTATTTTATGTCACTGTCATTTTTTGAAATGTATTTCCCCTTATCCCTCCTGTATGAATACTTTCTTGTTAAAAAAAAAAGGAACCAATAAGTGACCATGTTGGAAAATGTGTTGTCATATTATTCCCTCTGCCAGGAAGAGAGAGATATGTTTCTTCTTCTATCCCAGGGACCATTATTACTTTTTCAGCTACTCTGAGTTGGTCTTTCTTTTAAGAATCTTCTCATTTACATCATTGTAGTCTTTATGAATATTTTTCACTTGCAAACTATATCATTTTCAGATGAGGAAAAAAACTGAGTAGACAATAGTAATACGCTCAGTCACACAAGTAGCAAAAACAAGATTCAAATCCACGTCTTGTGTCTTGTAAGTCTTGTGGTCTTTCTTCTATACAAGGCTGAATGAAGTAAATGGCCAAGGTTTGGGGGATGGATTTAGCTGATTATCTTTAATTTTTTATTTGGAAATTAATCAAAATCTTCAAAAACCATAGCAGTGATTAAGTAATGTATATTCTTTAAAAATTATTGATGATAACATGTTCAATCCAAGAATTTAATTTTCCCTCATGTATACCAATATTAAAATCTGGAAGAAAAAAATTAAAACTGATTTTTTTTGGTAGATAGCCATGGCATTTCTTTAAGCTATTTTAATTCTAATGTGTTTATTACAGAACACAATGATTTCATAAATTAATTGATTTGAGAGTAGGTGCTGGTTATACATTTTATATAGAAAAAATAAATTTTATGTAGTAAAAAATAGGTAGACTTGAATGAGAAAACAAGAGTATAGGAAGGAGTGAGGCAAATATGGAAAGGAAAAACAAGGAAAAAGATCAAGAATCAATATGGCCACCTAGACTACAGCAGAGAATGTACATTCATTAGCAGAGGAAAGATTTGATAGGAAGGACAAAGCAGATGATGGGAATTTTGAGTTTTTGTTTGCTTAGAATATTTTACTAGCAAGTGGAATGACAATGTTTCTGGATAATTTTAAGACTGAAAGTATTTCAGTGGTCACTGATTAAGGGATTACATTCTTAATGTGAAACAGTCCATGAACCTCCCTTTTTTTTAGTTTTACAAAATATATTTGGTTGCTTACTTTCAATGCTTAGCTCACTTCAGAGACTATACATAGTCACCAAAATAATTCCACTTTAGGCAATCCAACTTGTCTGCTGTTGAGCAGGGGGACATTGCTATTTTCAGGCCTTTGTTTGATATAAGAAGTAAAGTTTTGGAGTTGAACATTGAGCTCTTGGTGTGTGTGTGTGTGTGTGTGTGTGTGTGTGTGTGTGTGTGTTCCTCCCAACTATTCTACATACATATATATGTGTGTGTGTGTGTGTGTGTGTGTGTGTGTGTGTGTGTGTGTGTATAGTTGGGAGGAAGAACAAAGCAGGTTTTCTGATTCCTAAAAGATTGTGAGGCTCTTAGAATCACTTATTTGGGCTGGGAATGACTAAAGAGATCTATATTTAGTATAGATAAAGAAACTGAGGACTTGAGAGGTTAAGGGAATTTCCGTAGGATTACTTACCTAGTGTTTGGACTTTGGACAAATTAATCTTCCTCATTCTCTCTGTTTCTCTATCCCTGTCACTGTCATTGTTTCTGTCCCTCTTTCTCCCCCCTCCCCATCTCTCCCTCCTACAACTCATGAGAATATAATAAATTTCCCTCTTAAAAGGATATGATTAAAAGGTCAAAGGACCTTCACTTCAATCTTATCTTGTTTTTCTCTCATAAAGTGAGAATTACATTTAATTTCATGTTTAAAAAGAGAGATCTGATCCCAAAATGTGATTTCCATTGTGAAATTCAAGAAAAGATCCTTATTCATCCCTTCCCCTCTCCCTCTAACTGAAGTTTGAAGTCATTGGTGACAGAACTGATAAAAAAAAAAAAGATATTTCTTGGGTGGGTAGGGAGACTTGCTATAATTTTAGTCCGGCAACACATGGGAGATGATGTTTCTATAACTATGGTTCAGAATGGAGGGGCTAGGAAAACTCTGTTTAAAACAAAATGGAAAAACTTGGGATAGTTGCTAAGTATTATCAGAGACCCTGGAAGCTTTTTTAGTTCCTGCATTTGCATATATATCCACTTTAGCTCAATCCTTTCCATAAGGAAAAGATATTCAAGTATCTTCAGGTAATTGAGGCTTAATTATTTAATGACTGCAACACACAGGAGCTGTCAGAAAGTTTTTATTTTCTCTTTCCAAATGCATAAAAATGCATACTACAGAGATACTGAGGACCTGTTTATTTAGTAATAATTCAGAAAGAGCAAATTTAGCATTGATTTAGGTATCAGGAGGCTATGCTAGCGTGGTCTAAAAGGTGGCTATTTGATAATCCCCAATTCATAGAAAATTATTTTACCTCTAATTTCAGGTCACAGATAAGAGCTCATAGGATTACAGATGAAAGGGACCTAAGAGACCATCTAAATTTCTTCATTTTATAGGTGAAGAGGTAAAACCCAGAAAGGTTATGTGACATCTATGTTGTTATTTTTTAATCTTTGAAAATTTTATTTATTTAATTAATTTAGGATATTTTTCCATGATCTCAAGATTCATGTTGCTTCCCTCCCCTCCCTCCACCCCCTTCCCATAGCTGAGACTCAATTCCATTGGGTTTTACATGGATTATTGATCAAGACCTATTTCCATAATATTGATATTTGCCCTAGGGTGACCATTTAGAGTCAATATCCCAAATCATTTCCCCATCAACCCATGTGATCAAGCAGTTGTTTTTCTTCCATGTTTCTACTCCCAGAGTTTTTCTCTGAATGTGGATAGTGTTCTGTCTCATAATCCCCTCTGAGTCATCCTGAATCATTGCATTGTGGCTAGTAGAGAAGTTCTTTACATTGATTGTACCACAATGTATCAGCCACTATGGACTGTATATGGTTCTCCTGTTTCTGCTCCTTTCACTCTGCATGAATTCCTGGAGGTCATACCAGTTCATATGGAATTCTTCCATTTCATTATTCCTTTGATTGCAATAGTATTCCGTCACCAACAGATACCACAATTTGTTCAGCCATTCCCCAATTGAAGGACATCCCCTCATTTTCTAATTTTTTTGCCATCACAAAGAGTACAGCTATAAATATTTTCATATGAGTCTTTTTCCCTATTATCTCTTTGGAGTACAAACCCAACAGTGGTATGTCTGGGTCAAAAGGTAATCAGTCTTTTAAAGCACTTTGGGCATAGTTCCAAATTGCCATCCAGAATGGTTGAATCAATTCACCACTACACCAGCAATGCATTAATGTCCCAATTTTGCAATATCCTTTCCAACATCCACCACTTTCCTTTGATGTCATGTTAGCCGATCTACTAGGTGTGAGTTGGTACCTCAGAATCATTTTGATTTCCATTTCTCTAATTATAAGATATTTAGAACACTTTTTTCTTGTACTTATTGATAGTTTTGATTTCGTTATCTGAAAATTACCTATTCATGTTACTTGCCCATTTATCGATTGGAGAATGGCATGATTTTTTGTTCAGTTGGTTTAGCTCATTATATATTTGAGTAATTAGACCTTTGTCAGAGTTTTTTGTTATAAATATTTTTCCCAATTTGTTGCTTCTCTTCTAATTTTGGTTGCATTGGTTTTGTTTCTACAAAAACTTTTTAATTTAATGTAATCAAAATTATTTATTTTATATTTTGTAATTTTTTAAACTTTTGCTTGGTTTTAAAATCATTCCTTTCCCAAAGATGTGACAAGTATACTATTCTGTGTTCACCTAATTTATTTATAATTTCCTTCTTTATATTCAAGTCATTCACCCATTCTGAATTTATCTTGGTGTAGGGTTTGAGATGTTGATCTAGACCCCATTTCTCCCATACTGTTTTCCAATTGTCCCAGCAGTTTTTGTCAAATTATGGGTTTTTGTCCCCAAAGATCTTTGGATTTATCATATACTGTCTAGCTTAGGTCACTTGCCCCAAATCTATTCCACTGATCTTCCCTTCTGTCTCTTAGCCTTGTAATGCAGGGTTGCTAACGAAAGCCTTTGCTTTTGTAAATTCAACTGTAAGCAGTCCTAGCAGTTAGGTTTTGGAATGTTCAGAAAAGTCAGTTGGAGCCTGAGGCTATAAATAGTGCTGAAGTTCCAAATGAAGGGCTTTTGCCTTTTGGATTCAGCATTGGCCTGTGCTTATTTGTCTTGGGGACATTTTGGACCTAGCTTGATTTCTCTGGACCTCTCCCTGATCTCTCCATTACATTCCTGCTATTTCCTCTGAATTTCCCTTTGGGCTCTGGGAGGAAAGTTGGGCTTGGTGGTTGGACATCCTGGATTTAATTTATGTAGGCAAGTAAGGCATCCTAAAAAAGCCACCCCTAATTTAGTGATTTGATAATTACTTGAGGGCAGTGAATCCTTCCCAACTTGGGAGAGCAGGACTGTCTCAGTCTGATTCCCTTCTCTGTGACCCTTCCCCCAACACCAGCTTTCTCCCTAGCAGCAATTACAAAACCCTGAAGCCCTCTCTCCCTCAACTTATCCCTGCCATCAATAAATCCCCTTTGTTACCTATACAAAGCCTCTCGTGAATGATTATATTGAAGATTAAGGCAAAGACTGAAGAGGGAAGAATTATTTTCCTTTTATTTTATTGGGGGAAACCTAGACATCCATCTTGGGCAGGAAGTACCCAGCGGAGACTTCCTACAGACATCAATTTCACTGGCAGGGAGGGGCTTCTCCCTCAAAGGACTTTAGAAATTAACAAGAGTAACCCCCAGCCTAGATCTAAACATTTCCGACTGGCCCAAATTCCTCTTATACCTTACAGATACCTACCCTGCCTGAAGGATGCAGTCTATTTCCTCTCAGTACTCTCTGTCTCTAGAGTCCTGAGATTAGCCTGTTTTGAGCTGCCCTCCTGTATACTCTCATCCATTTCCTTACCTTTCTATATACCACCTCATTCCCCCCTACTCTCAGCTATCCCCTTCATTCCTCCTCCTATCACCTATATCAGCCTTATCCCTCCTTTAACAAAGATTGCCTGACTTCTTTATCACATTAATTGGCGAGTAAAATTAGCAAACTATCTAGAACCTACTGATCCAATTAGAATGAAGTTATCTAGGATAACATTTATCCTATCTAGCATCTCAATGATTTCTTGGTCCCTAATGCAAGGTATTGTGGATTTCTGGTTTATAAAGGTCCCTAATCTTGTACAACAATTTCTGAATATCTACGATTATTATAAATGGTGTGCTCTGACCCTGGCTGAATGTATTTGCTTCATCCCAACAGCCATAGCCATAATCCTAACAATCTGGCAATTCTTTGTGGTCTCAAAAAATGTTTTCTCTCACTTGTGGCAATGGTTTGGCTCGATTACAACACAAAAGAAAGATAGTGATTCTGGGGAACTATTAGATAACACCAGATTGCTATTCCAAGTATTAAAGCAGATAAGGGAAGGAAAGGAACTGGACAAAGACACAATTCTCCAGCTAGAGATTGTGGAGTTCAAGTATCTAGGGAATAACACCAACAAAACAATGACCAATAACAACCACCCATCTGCAGATTCCATAGTTTCAGTATTACCAATTGTAGATAGAACAATTATACAGCCTGGTGAAGAGGTAGTACATGTAAAGACTTACAAAGCTTTCACCCCAAGTGATAAGGAGGTGCTGAAAAGGCATTTCCCTAAGTTCTTCCATCATCACTTCAAAAGTATCAAAGAATTAAAAAGAGTCTTTAGGTTGTTCAATCCCAATTTTGATGATGTGGAATTTCTTTTAGGGGAATTTTACTCTCCCTCAGAAAAGGAAAAATTCCTAGCCGAAACGAGGATGAACCCCAATTTAGCGGCATGGCCATTAGTCCATCAGGACTTAGATTTTACCCAAGAGGTATCTGATACAATGCAGAACTGATTTGTTAGAAGTAATGCGTATCCATGCAAAAAGGTAAAATTCATGGCAAAAATTCAAAAAATTAAGACAGGGAGAAGAGCAACATCCTAGCAGCTTCCTCAATAGAGTGATAGAGGCAGCTGAGACTATCCTAGGACTAAGTAACACACATGCCCAAAAGATGATAGATCACATCCGTAGACAATTTGTTAAAGGAACATTAATCCTCATTTAAAATTTTTTAGACAGAACTGTCCCCAGTGAGAATCACTGCTACTGGAGGATGTAAGACAGTATGCTTCCTACATCCATGATTCAAAACAAAAAGAAGCAAGGGCAGCAAGACAAACAGACTCAGACAAGGACAATATTATAGCATACTTGAGAAAGCAGTTAAAATAGGCCAAAAAGGAAAAAGAATTGGAAGAAATAAAAAATTTTGCCCTCCAAGCTAGTAGGAGCTGTAGTCAATCCAGGAAACCTACAAATAACACCCCAAGACCAAAATCCTTTTCCCCTCGCTGTGACCTTTGTGGGAGGATAGGTCATATTCTCAAATTTTGTAAATTTAGACAACAAATTGACAAATAGAAATGACAATTCTAGCCAAAGAGACTAAGGAATGAAAGGGACCTATTGCAACTCAAAATGGTCCAAAAACAATGAGGCAAAAAGAATTGAGGAAAACAAGCATGAAGGTCCATGCTATAGCCATTCATGCAAAAAATTTAGTCAATCCCCATCCCTCAAAGAAATGGAGAGATATACAGATGGGAACAAACCCAAAATCATTATGAATAAAGATTCCTAATTTAAAAAGGTCTAGTGATTGCAATTTGGATGTGAGGATATGTAGTCTGAGTGGGGTAAAGATTTCTGAAAAATTGGGCACAACAGAACATATGTCTCAAGCAAGCTGCACAGAATACAAAGATATGTCTGTGGCAGATGATCAGCAATGGGAAGACATAATGCAGATATGCAGAGAAATATATGGGACTAGTGAGGATGACTACTGTAATGCAAGGTGGCATATATGAAGTTGCTATGAGAGTTTCACAGAGGTGCAGAATTTGTATGCAATATAACCAGACTATTACAAAAGTCCACAGTCTGGGAGGCAAACCATAAGCCTATATACCATTCAAATGCCTACAAATTGACTACATAACTATGCCAGGGAGTCAAGGTTACAGATATGCATTAGTGATAGTGGATAGATTAACTAAGTGGCCAGAAGCTTTCCCAGCAAAACGTAACACATCAGCGTTTGTTGTGAAAGTCTTAGTGAGAGAATTAATACCCAGATTCTCTATTCCTTTACATATTGCTTCTGATTCTGGTTCCCACTTCACTAATAAGATTTTAGCTACAGTATATGAGACCTTAGGAGTCAAACAGCATCTTCATATCGATATATAGACCACAGTCCAACAGACAAATTGAATGAGTGAATAGATCTTCGAAGATTCTTGTAGCCAAAATCTATGCAGAATCTCACATGAATTGGCCTGATGCTTTACCGTTGGCACTATTCCATCTCAGATGCCAACTCAACAGCAATACACACTTATCACCATTTGAAATGCTGTATAGTCATCCACCTTTCCATGGCAAGTCACCTCAAAGCATTCACAAATTATCACATCTGGGTATGGAATGCAAACTCTATGAGTACATTAAATTACTCAAGCAACACTTAAACCAACTTCATAAAATTGGCTTGATACATCAAAGAGAATCCTTTGATTTTAGTCTACACAACTTCCAACCTGGAGATTATGTTTACATCAGAAATTTCACTAGGAAGTCTGTGTTAGAACCCAAGTGGAATGGCCGATCCCTGGTAATTCTAACAACTCGGAGTGCAATAAAAGTTAAAGGAAGGGATCCTTGGTTCCATGTCACCCATATCAAGCCAGCAAAAGACATGTCCCAACAACAACCACAAGATCCAGTTATTATACAGCACAAAAATAAATCAGCACCAACCAATCAATCAAATAAGTCCTCAGAAAGTCCACAGCCTATACATAAGATCACTGAACCAGAGCAGCATTCAGAAGAACAATCAGAGCATGAATCAGAACCAGAATTAGGCCAAGAACCAGTGAGCAATCATATATTACACCAAATTTTATACCCAAATGATTATCCCAATCTCAATTACCACTTAGAAGAATCATCCATAAATGATTATGACAATGAAAAAGAATCAATGGCAGAAGAAGAAACAACATTTGTTTTGCAATCAATCCAAGGCCTAGACACTGACATCAACAAATAAATGAAAACACAAAAGACTTTATCACGAACTCTTGTTACCTGTAATCATCTTTATTAAACCAAAAAAAAAGAAAGAAGAAAAGATTAATCATGTTTCATAGACATTTGAACTTTGTCCCTGACACAAGTCAACACACCAGAACGTCAGTTCCAGTGCAAGATGACAAGCATGGGTACATCAAGTTTTACAATCTTATTCAAAGTTTTCAAAAGCTCTTTATTCCAAGTCTAAAACAATGGGGCAGCTTGGATAAAGAACAATTCGGCAAGGATTTACAATGTATTCAGAAAGGAATATTGTTAGTAACGTTGGAGGAGTTAGATCCCAAAGTCCAAAGCCATTCACTTGCTTCAGACATAATGTCTCAGAATGAGGTTAGAGAGCAATCAAATCAGAATGTTATGTCTAACAGCCTGTACCATATTGTTTTGATGGCTGCTGTTTTATAGTACAGTTTAAGATCTGGTATTGCTAGGCCACCTTCCTTCACATTTTTTTCATTACTTCCCTTCATATTCTTGGTCTTTTGTTTTTCCAAATAAACTTTGTTATAGTTGTCCTAATTCAGTAAAAAAGTTTCTTGGTAGTTAGATAGATATAGCACTAAATAAGTAAATTAATTTGGGTAGAATGGTCATTTTTATTATGTTAGCTCATTATATCCATGAGCAATCAATGTTTTTCCAGTTGTTTAGATCTAGTTTTAATTGTTTGGAAAGGGTTTCATAGTTGTGTTTGTAAAATTCCTGTGTTTGTCTTGGCAGATAGAGTCCTAAGTATTTTATATTGTCTAGGGTGATTTTTTTAACCCTTAACTGCTGTGTATTAGCTCATAGGTATAAGAGTGGTAAGGGTGGGCAATAGGGGTCAAGTGACTTGCCCAGGGTCACACAGCTGGGAAGTCTCTGAGGCCGGATTTGAACCTAGGACCTCCTGTCTCTAGGCCTGGCTCTCAATCCACTGAGCTACCCAGCTGCAATCTAGGGTGATTTTAAATTGAATTTCTCTTTCTAACTCTTGCTGCTGAGATGTGATGGAGATGTATAGAAATGCTGATGACTTATGAGCATTTATTTTGTATCCTGCAACTTTGCTAAAGTTGTTGATTCTTTCCACTAGATTTTTAATTTATTATCTTAAGATTTTTTTTAACATTTATTAATATTCATTTTTAACATGGTTACATGATTCATGCTCCCCTTTCCCCTTCAACCCCCCCCCCC
>NC_058131.1:379204326-379217099 GCF_016433145.1 Gracilinanus agilis | reverse complement strand
CCTCGCTCTCAGTGTCTGTCTGAGATCTATTGGCTCCTGAGGACTGAGTTCTAGTTTTTTCCAAGGTCAAGCCCCCTGGTGGATTCCCTTGCTTGAACCTCTGCAGGAGGTTTCTTTACAAGTCTCAGGGAGCTACTTCCACAGTCGTATACTCGTCTGCACTGGTTCCCCACTTAGGCTTTAGTTCCTGGTTGTGTTTGCCTCTGCTCAGCCAGCACCCACGCCTCTGCTCAGCCTGCACCCAAGCCTCTGCTCAGCTGGCACCCACGCCTCTGCTCACCCGGCGCTCCGCTCCCAGCGTCCGCTCCCGCGCGCGCGCTCAGATTTCGCGTGCGTTCTTGACTTAATGGGGTCCTAAGTCTTGCTGCTCTCAGGAACAGGTCCCGGAGCTGCTGATGACTCGATGGGTGCCCCAAACTTGCTCTATTTCTTTTTAGCTGGATTCAGAGCTATAGGTGAGTGTGGAGGGGGTGGGGGTGGGGCGGTTGCTCAGCTCGCGCTTGAGTGAGAGCCCTTTTTAGCTTGGAAATGTCTCGATTCCACGTACCTTCCACGCTGTGCCCTGTTGTGGGGTTCCTCCGTTCGTCTGGACTTGTTTTTATGTCCCCTTGAGGAGTTTTGTGTGTTTCGGTCAGGAGAGGTTTAGAGCTGCTTCTTACTCTGCCGCCATCTTAACCCGGAAGCCTATCTTAAGATTTTTTAAGTAGACCATCATATCATCTGCAGAGTGATAACTTGGTTTCCTCATTGCCTATTTTAATACCTTCAATTAATTTTTTTTTCTCTAATTGCTACTGCTAGTGTTTCTAGTACCATGTTAAATAATAGAGTTGATACTGGGCATCCTTGTTTCACGCCTAATCTTACTGGGAATGCTTCTAATTCATCCCCTTTGCAAATGATGCTTATTGATGGTTTTAGATATATATTGTTTATTATTTTTAGGAAAGGCTCTTCTATTCCTATGCTTACTAGTGTTTTCAATAGAAATGGGTGTTGTATTTTTTCAAAGGCTTTTTCAGCATCTATTCTGATGATTGTGTGATTTTTGGTGGTTTGCTTATTGATATGGTCAATTATGTGATTGGTTTTCCTAATATTGAACCATCCTTGCATTCCTGGTATAAATCCCACCTGATAATAATAAACAACCCTCATGATCACTTGCTAGAGTCTTTTTGCTATTATTCTATTTAAGATTTTTGCATCTATGTTCATTAAGGAGATTGGTCTGTAGTTTTCTTTCTGTTTTTGATGTACCTAGCTTTGAGATCAGTACCATGTTTGTATCATAAAAGGAGTTTGGTAGGACTCCTTCTTTGCTTATTATGTCAAATAGTTTGTATAGTATTGGAATTAGTTGTTCTTTGAATGTTTGATAGAATTCACTTGTGAATCCTTCTGGTCCTGGGGATTTTTTTCTTAGGAACTTCTTTGATGGCTTATTTGTTTTCATTTTCTTATATGGGATTATTTAAGTATTCTATTTTTTCTGCTGTTAATCTAGGCAATTTATATTTTTGCAAATATTCATCCATATCACCTAGGTTGCTGTATTTATTACCATATAATTGGGCAAAATAGTTTTTAATAATTGCCTTAATTTCCCCTTCAATAGAGGTGACGTCTCCCTTTTCATCTTTGATACTGTTAATTTGGTTTTCTTCTTTCCTTTTTTTATTAGATTGACCAGTATTTTGTCAATTTTATTTTTTTTCCAAAGTAAAAGCTTCTAGTCTTATTTATCGATTAAATAAATAAAATTGACAATTTGATATTAATTTCTACTTTAATTTTTAGGATCTCTAATTTAGTCTTCATCTGAGGATTTTTAATTTGCTTACTTTCTACTTTTTTAAGTTACATGCCCAATTCATTGACATCTGCCCTCCGTACTTTGTTAATATATGCACTCAAAGATACAAATTTCCCCCTGAGTACTGCTTTGGCTACATCCCACAGATTTTGGTAAGATGTCTCATAATTGTCATTCTCTTCAATGAAATTATTCATTGTTTCTATGATTTGTTCTTAGATTTTGGAGAATCATATTTAATTTCCAATTAATTTTTGATTTGCCTATCCATGTATCCTTACTAATTATTATTTTTATTACATTATGATCTGAAAAGGTTGCATTTATTATTTCTATTTTTTGCATGTTTGCCCTAGTACATGGTAAATCTTTGTGAATTTACCATGTGCTGCTGAAAAGGTGTATTCTTTTTTGTCCCTATTTATTTTTCTCCAGATATCTATTAACTGTAATTTTTCTAAGATTTCATTCATATCTCTTACCTCTTTCTTATTTATTTTTTGGTTTGATTTATCTAGATATGATAGAGGAAGTTTCAGGTCACCCACTAGTATAATTCTATTATCTACTTCCTCATTGAGCTCCACTAATTTCTCCTTTAGAAATTTGGATGCTATAACATTTGGTGCATATATGCTGATTATTGATATTTTCTCATTGTCTCTACTGCCTTTTACCAGGATGTAATTATCTTCCCTATCTCTTTTAATCAGATCTATTTTTACTTTGGCTTTGTCAGATATAATGATTGCAACTCCTGCCTTCTTTTTCTCAGTTGAATCCCAAAAGATTTTGCTCCTGCCTTTTAATTTTATCCTGTGTGTGTGTGTATCTGCCTCATGTATGTTTCTTGTAGACAACATATGGTAAGATTTTGGTCTTTTTAATCCATTCTGCTATTTCTTTCCTTTTTATAGATGAGTTCATCCCAATCACATTCAGAGTTATGATAGTCATTTGTGTATTCACAAAAATTTTGAATTCCTCTCCTAGTTCTGTCCTTTCTTCTTTTGCTATTTCCTTTTAAACCAGTGGCTTGCTTTTAATCAGTCCCCCCATCTCTACCCTTGGTTTACTTCCCCTTCAACTCACTCCTTTCTAATATCCCTCTTATTATATTTTTAGGGTCTATTAAATTACCTCTCCCCTCCCTTTCCCTCCCTTTTTCAACTCCCTGCACCACTACCCCCACTTGGTTTTTCCTTTCTGAATTTTCCCTGTAGAGTAAGATAGAATTCAATATCCCAATGCATCTAGTTGCTCTTCCTTCTCAGAATTGATTCCACTGAGAGTAAGGTTTACATATTACCTATTAACACTCTCTTCCTCTCCTTCTTATAATATTATTCATCCCCTCCCCTTCCCATGTGCCTCTTTGTATGGTATAGATTATCCTATTTTTCTTATTCCTTCAAGTTTCTCTTATTGCCATCTTCTATTCCCCCCCTTATCTTTTTTTGCATATCGTCTAAGTCAGTGATGGGTAAACTATGGCCCGTGGGCCAGATGCGTCCCACTGAAATATTCTATCTGGCCACGTGACATTATTTCTAATCTGATGACAACAATGAGTAGGATACAGTACAATGAAACTTCGAAAGATTTGCCTTAGAAACAGACTGAAAGATGAACATTTCCTTTCCTTTGGCCCCCTCTTTAAAAAGTTTGCCCATCACTAGTCTAAGACCATTTAGTAACCCAACCTCTCCCTAGGAATAATTCTTCTAATTACTATAATAGTGAATACAATTTTTGAGAGTTACACATGCCATTTTTCCATATTGAAATACAAGTAATTTGATCTTATTGAAGCCCTTAAAGAAACAAATTAAAATAATTTTATTCTTTCCCCTCTCTTATTTACATTTTCATGTGTCTCTTGATTTTTGTGGATGGATATCAAGAGTTTCACTTAGTTCTGGTCTTTTCTTTACAAATATTTTGAAATTTTCTCTTTTTTTGAATGCCTATACTTTCCCTTGAAAATATATAGTCAGTTTTGATGGGTATGATCCTTGGTAGTAGACCCAATTCTCTTGCCTTTCTAAATATCATATACCAATCCTTGCTGTCTTTTAGTGTGGAGGCTGCCAGATCCTGTGTAATCTTGATTGATGCTTATTGATTGCTGAATTCTTTCTTTCTGGCTTCTTGTAAAATTTTCTCCTTAGCTTGGAAGCTTTTGATTTTAGCAATTATATTCCTGCGGGTTGTATTTTGAGGATTTAGTATAGAGGGTGATGGATTCTTGCAATGTCTATTTTGCCCTCTTGTTTAAGAATATCAGTATAGTTTTCTTGGATAATTTCTTGTACTATGATGTCCAAGTTCCTGTTGATTTCTGGGTTTCTGGTACTTATGATCTTCAAATTGTTTCTTCTAGACTTGTTTTCAAGGTCATTAATTTTCTCAGTGTGATATTTCATGTTTCCTTCTATTTTGTCTCTCTTTTGACTTTGATTTATCAATTCTTGCTGTCTTGCAAGATCATTGACATCTACTTGCCTAATTCTGGTTTTTAAAAAACTGGTTTTCTGCCATAATAATTTGATTTTCCTTTTCTGTTTGGTCTATCTTGCTTTTCATAGCTTCCAGAAGGTCTTCAACTTGCTTATTATTTCATTTGATTTCTGCACCTCAATTTCCAAGTGCAAATTTTATCTTTTAAACAGTTATTTTCTTTTTGAACTATTTCCCACTTTTCTTGTCAAATCTCTTCCACCTTTCTCATGATCTCATATTTTAACTCTTCAAGATCTTGTGACCAATTTCCATTTTGGGAGGAAGTTTGAATGTGTTTATATTTGTTTGTCATTCTCTGCAATTTTGTTTTTTTTCTTCATAAAAATTATCCATGGTTAGTGCCTTTCTCTTGTTGTTTCTGGTGTTTATTTCTTAGGTATTTTGTGCCATCACTATGCTGATTTTCCTTCTCAGCCAGAATTCTGAGGGAGGAGGGCAAGCTGTTTGCCTATGGATCTATGGAGCAATTTTTGCCTGAGGCTACTTTTCCAGTTGCCTCCTCAAGGCTTCTGTCTGCTGCCCCTCTCCAATCTATCTCTGTGCCCAAGGTCTGCATTCTTTAACTTCTTGGGGTCTCAGGTCTAGCTGCTTTCAGGGGTAGGTCCCTTGTGCTCTTAGTCAGCTGCCAAGGCCCTAGACCAGGGCTTGGCAATGTATGGCTCTTGAGCCATATCTGGCTCTTTTGACGGTCAGATATGGCTCTTTCTGCAGGAGACATGAAGTCAATTTTTTTTTTCAGATGCTGTTACAGAAGCTCACACTGTTACAGGAGCATACACTGTGAGCACTGTATGGCTCTCACGAAATTACATTTTAAAAAATGTGGTGTTTATGGCTTTCACGGCCAAAAAGGTTGCTGACCCCTGCCCTAGATATTACTCCAAGCTCACTATAATTCTGGCATGCTGGCCCTGGCTCTGGTATCATAGGTGGGGTGGGGGAGGGTTGATCAGGTCACGTGTTGGTGGGAGCTTTTTCACCTCCTTCTAGCATGGAAATACCCAAATCCCATTTACCTTTGATTCTGTGCCCTATTGTGGAGTCCCTGCTTTCATCTGGATTTTTTTTTTTGTCTTCCTTCAGGAAGTTCTATTTAGTATTCTAATTTACCTTTGTTTATATAAGCATTACACTGCCCTACAAACACAGAGCCCTGCACATATTATGTAATGGAAAAGTGTATTTTTGCTTGATACCTTTGTGGCAGAAATTCTCTAGCTTCAGGATTTAGGATTTTCTTGCTGTTTTGAAGCAACTATTTTCCTTTCTGAGGGGTTACATACGTATCTTTGGCTGTTTGTATGAGTTTCCTCTGAATGCATTCACTCCTGAGTGAGGCTAAGGTTAAAGTTACTACATCTTGTTCTTTGGGATACAACTGTTAATTTTGGGTGACATATGTATAATTTGTATTAACATTATGCACATCCCTATGTTTGTCCTTATTCAAGTAAGCCTCTGGATTGCTACTTGAAATAAAGCTTTTCCCTTGTAGAAGTTTTTCTTTTGAGTTAGTTTGCTTTTGGTAGTGACTACTCTTCTCTTCTGCAGAGTTTAACTGTTTCACAACCCCATTCCCCAATGAGGAATATAACAACTGACTCTGTGTAGCCATGTTTCCTAAATCCCCAAAGACATCTCTTCTCATTTATACAATGTCTTCAGCAGTATTTTTTCTGTTCTTAACTTCTAATGCAGTAAACTCATTGTTATCCATGCCCAACCATAGTAAATCTGTTTCTCTCTCTTTCCTCTCTCATATTTCTACATACTTTAGGACTTAGTGTTTTAGCTTCTGCAGTTCATATGTGCTTGGGCTTCATTCCCAATTTCAAATATGCCTCCATGTCAGACATTGATGGGGTTTGGGTGTGCCTTTTGTGCTTGTGCTCATAGCATTTTTCACGGTCTGTGCTGTCTTCATTATGACCAGATTTTTTTCCCCATTTTGAATTATGATAAGTTTTTTTAGGAGTTTCCTTGCTTTCTCTGTTGTTGAAATTAATCTGTTTCTTGAACCTACAGAAACGAACTATGTGGTCAACCTTGTTGCATAGGTAGCACCTGTGATTGTTATTTGTGTTTCTCTTATTATTTGTATATGTGTCTGTCTATCTGGCCTGACTTTGGCTTCTACCTGCTTGCAGAGCTAGGTTTTTTATTTCTTCTCTTTCTTTTACCCTTTTTGCCTCCTTTAGTTGCCTCTTGAGGTCTGCAATTAATTTATCCTTTTCTGAATCTGATTCCCTAGCCTCTCTTTGCTCTTTGTTCCTGGAATCATAGATAAATGGGGCATGCTGTCTTATTTCTTCTAGAGAGAGAGTTTCCCAATGGGGACAGTTCTGTCTAAAGTAATTTTGAATTGGTATTGTGGTTCTCTTAACAAACTATCCCCTAACATGTAGGAAAGATTCAGCAGCTTGGTCTCTTCTAAATCTTAGCAAATTCTCTGAGCTCTCAATTAGTTGGTCCAGGTACATGCTGGGATGTTCATACTCTCGCTGTCTTAGTTTTCCAAATTTAGTCTAGGCATTGGGCCTTTTTGCATGGATTTTTAGATCTTCAAGGAGATTGATCCTACATTGAATCAGGTACCTCATATTAGCATGAGAGAATACCTCTAAATCATGATGACCTATAGGCCATGATATCAGATTCATATTTTTTCTAGTCTTCTCAAGAAACTTTGCTTTCTCTGATGGTATATAAAATTAATCAAGCAAAAATTCAACATCTAGGAAGCTGGGATTATAAAGATCAAAGGTTCTTTTGAGCTCCTTGACTGACTTGTGTGGTGAGAGGAAATACTTGGGGAACCTACATCTGAGAACTTCTAGATCCTGTGTGGTAAATGCCTTGTAAGTCTTCATGTGTACAATGTTCCCCAGTGGTTGCAAATGGGTTTGATCCACTATGGGGTAAAGAGATACAGTGGTAGGTTCAATTGGTTTAGTGTCAGTCTGTTTATCATTGTTACTGGGGGTAGTTGCTACAGCAGGTTTGGCAGGTTTTACTGTGAACTGTTCCTGAGATTTTTCAATTATCTCAAACTGCATTATTGTATGACTGTCCAGTGTTTGACCTTCCCTAATTTTTCTCTTGATTTCAATGAGCTGTTTTATTTGTTCCTTCATAGCCAACAACAAGTCTTCATTAGTAGTCCTCTTATTTCCTCAGGTCAGATTGAATATCTTTTTTATTGTCCATAGTCCTTGAATTGAAATGACAATGGCTCCCATCATTGGCAGGTATGATATGAACTCTGCCAGAGTTACTGCTAGCCACTTATAAGAGTCATAAATGAGAAGTAGCTTGAGGCAGTAGTCAGGAATAATTTCAAACCACAAATTATAAACTCCTTGTGAGACTGACCATATTAATAAGCTGAAGCTTGTTATAATAAATGTAAACCTAGCTAGTACCATCTTCTTAATATCCAGGAGGACTCAATTCCCTTTGGCTTCACCAAAAACTGTCATGGTCGTATCTGGTGCTTCTGGATTAGGGCCTGATAGAGTGATAACACAAGATCCTCAGAAGGTATAAGGACCCAAGCTGAGTAAGGGTGGGATGCCTGGCTGGCCACCAAGGTGTGTTAGTGACCACCAGGTCTCACAAATATTTGTATCTCAGCTAAGTACCAGATCCCACCTATAGTGCCCAAGTCAAAATGATTGAGTGAGGAACTGTGATCTAAATCATGCAGCCTCCCTGGTTACTTGACTTGGGGTTAAGTTAATGAAAGATGTTAAAGATGAGGATAAGTATGGGTGGTATATGAACAACACAGTTGACTGTAATTTAGCTGAATGTATTCCCTTTCCCCTCTGTATGCCAGGCTCTTAGACTGATTTTTAGAGTAATAACAGCCTACACCTGGATGAGGTTTAAGAATTTACTTTTAATGAACTCAGGGGAAGGGTTAAGGTTGAGGAAGAAGGTGTGGGGAATCTATGCTAGACTAAGGATGGTAAACTTAAGATGATCAATTTATATTTACGGTCACAAAGAGTCAGACATGACTAAAAATGACTAAATAACAACTATGACAACAATCTCCTTACCAATTAAAATGCTGAAAGTTGTCTTTCACATCAGTTTATTTATTGTTTTATTTAGGAGTTTGAGCTATGTATGAGTTTGCTCTTAAAACAATGACCAACTTAGAAGTGTGACAATATGACAATAATAATAAAATTGAAAAAAAAGCAAAAACCCTTACCTTCTATCTTAGAATCACTAATGTGCATTGGTCCCAAGGCAGGAGAGCAGTAAGTGCTAGGCAATGGGAGTTAAGTGACTTGCCCAGGGTCACATACCTACAAAGTATATGAGGCCAGATTTGAACTTAGAATCTCCCATCATTAGACTTGTCTCTCAATTCATTAGGTCAGCTAACTGCCCAAACCAATGATCTCTTATATGCTAAATTCAATAGTCTTTCTTAATGTTCATTCTTCTTCACCTCTCTACATTGGTCAGCACTGCTGATCACTCTCTTCTTGATATTCTCTCTAGGTTTTTGGGATACCACTTTCTCCTGGTTCTCCTCCTTTCTATTTGCTTTTTCTTTGTCTCATTTGCTGGATCCTCTTCTAGATCTATAGACATCACTTTGAATTCTGTCATGGTCCTTCTTTTCTTCTCCCTCTATATTACTTGGTGATCTCATAAACTCCCAAGGTTTTAATTACCTTCTCCATGCTAATAATTCTCATATCTACCTATCCTGCCCCAATTTCTTTGCTGACATCTAATCTCATATTTCTAGGGCATGTCTGCCTTTCAGACATCTTGAATGGGATATTGAGTATACATCTAAAACTCAATATATTCAATAAAAATCTTATTATTTTCCCCTAAGCTGTGCCCTACCCTTTTCTTTCCCTACTACTCTAGAGAACAAAAGCATTCTCTAAATCTCTCCAGTTTATAACCTAAGAGTCATCTTGGATTCCTCATTGTCTCTTACCACATTCCCTCCTATATTCAATCATTTAATTTTCACTTTTGCAGCATCTCCTATATATGTCCCCTTCTTTCTTCTGACATTAACTCCACTCTAGTGCAATCCTTCATCATTTCTTGTCTGGATTATTGCAATTACAATCAAGTCCCTTTCCACTCCAATTCATTATTCATTTAGCCTAAAGTTATTTTCCTAAAGTGTGAATCTAATCACGTCACCTCTCCCACCCCCTATTTAGTAAACTCCAGTAGTTTCCTACTGCCTCTGGGATCATATATAAAATACTTTATTTGGCATTCAAAATCTTCATATTTTTGTTTTGTTTAATTTTGCTTTTAAACTCTTTTCTTTTTAGTATCAATTCTAAGATAGAAGAGTAGGCAATTGGATTACTCAGGATCACACAGCTAGGAAGTGTCTGGCCAGATATGAACCCAGATCCTCCTAACCGCTGGTCTGGCATTCTCCTTCCTATCTCTTTAAATCTTGTTACACCTTATTCTCCTCCCTGGAATCTTCAATCAGGTTACACTGACTTCCTAGCTCTTCCATAAGTAAGACACTCCACCTCTCAGCTCTAAGTATTTTCTCTGTCTCTCTCCTATGCCTGGAATGTTCTCCTCCTACCTTATGACTCCCCCCATTAAGTCCCAACTAAAATATGACCTTCTCTAGGAAGGCTTCCCCAACCCCTCTTAATTCCAGTGCCTTCCCTCTATTATTTCTTATTTATCTTGTATATAGCTTATCTTGTATATGTTTGTTTCTTTGCTTTCTTCTTCATAAAATTGCAGACTCCTTGAGGGCAGGGACTGTTTTTTACCTCTTTTTCATATCCTCAGCAATGAACACAGTGCCTAACACAAAGTAGGCACTTAATAAACATTTACTGATTGATAAATAGTCCACCTTTCTTGATTTCTAGGCAAAGAACAGAAGGCCAGAGAAGTTAAATGTCTTGCCCATACTAGTGGGTATCTGAGGTGAGATTTAAACTTCAATCTTCCTGACTCCTAGTCTAGCATTCTATCCATTATGCTTTGTTGTTTATTGTTCTTTTAGTTAAAATATAATCAACTGATTTACTTTCATGATATTTTTTATTGATTGTCACATTTGTCATGTACTTTTCTTGAAGAAAGTGTTCACAATGTTAAGGTGTGGGGTTTCTGGGTGGTCTATCAATCTTTGGCTTCTCTCAATCCTTCCTGACCTATGATTTGTGATCTACTTCTCATCATCCTCATCTAATGCCATCTTTGTATTTAAGCCACAAACTAATAAAATGTATGTTGATTTAAGTTGAAGAGTCTTATCAGGCTCTTCATAGAATTTCTCTACTTCTTCATCCTTTGTATATATTTTTACTATTTTGAGTGTATGGATATGTGTTTTTTGCAAATACTTGTCATGAATATTGCAGTATGAAATTGTCAAATTTTCCATGAAGTTCCTTGTTGCCTTTGGGTATAAGATAGATAAAATTCAACCAATTCCTTTTTCTGCCTCTCCAAGGAACTTGTAAAGAAAGCATCTTTCAAGGATTCTTTTTATTTTTAAAAAATCTCCAGCATCTAGGATGTTGCCTGACACATAGTAGGCACTTTATAACTGCTTGTTAATTATTAACTGTAACTCATTTCGTTCTTCTGGTTTTGTTTCTAACAAGAATGTCAAAGTTTATATGATTTTAGCCCCACCCCCACCCCCCCGGCATTATGTCTACTTATTCATCATTGGACAAGCCAAAAAAAAAAATCACTAAGCCATTCTATAGATAGTTAACTTCTGTATATTTAACTCATCTGGTCTTTGGAAAGCAGATTTGATTTAACCATACAGCTTTCTTCCATAAGAGTAATTATGCTTCACTGAGTCAGAATCAGGTAATAAGTTGATCAATAAGCCAATCTGCAAACATTTATTAATCACCTACTATTTGTCAGGCACTGTGTTAGGTGCTGGGAACATAAATATAAAGAAAAAAACAAAAATAATCCCTACTTGTTAGGAGTTTACACTCTAATGTGGAAGGTGGAAAGTACATATGTAAATATTTGCAGAATACACACAAATAAAATTAGCATAATGCCTTGTATCAAGGAGCTTACAGAGGGAAAATATAGATAAGCAAATATTATATATGTATACATGTTTATGTAAATATATGCAATATTATATATGTAGAAATAAATATATAACATTACATGCATTGATATATATTACATATATAAGTATATGTACATATATGGATATATACATATAAAGTGTGTTTATGTTTATATATTCATATATAAATTTTAATTTGCAAAGAAAGGAGGGATATGAATTGGCTTCATGTAGAAGACTGCACTGGAATTGAGTCTTGATGTAAAGTAAATATTCTAAAGATGAGGGTGAGAAAGGCCAGATTGTAAGCATACCAGAGAGGGAAGGTAAAATGATCCCGTTATGTACATAGTCTAGATATATATATAGTCAGGACAGTCTGTTAGGGTTGCTATAGAATAGATTCCTGCATTTAGTGGGAAATTGAAGTGGAAGACACCTAAGGTTCGCATGTATTCTAAACTTCTGTGAATTTATACAACATAGAGGGCCTCTGCCTTTTCACAGTCATGTAGGTGATAGTAATCTAGACTGGATCATTAAACAAGTAAATTAACTCTTTTTTATTGTGTCTCTATGGATTAATTGATATAGGGAGTGCTGGCCACTGGTTTAGATTGAGAGAATCAATTAGGATTTACAATCAAAAGCAGTAACATAACTTTTTTTTTAAATTTCTCTCTGAGTGGGTCAACACAGATTGCACTTTACTACATCTTTAAATGGGACCTAGACAATTTTGTCTCTTTAAAAACACTGAGCTGGGAGTCAGGGGATTTGGATTTTATTTCCATCTTCATCAATAGTATTACATGGCCTTAGGAAAGTCACCAAAATCATTTGTACATCTATTGCATAGGAGGAATGATTAACAGTCTCGTATTTTTCAAGGTTGTCATCAGGATCACTTGAAATATTGCATATGAAGGCATTTTTAATGTTAAATAGATTGTACAAGCATTAAGTGATATTGTTCTACAATAGCTGTTTTCAGAAATCCTCTCCCAAACTTTTCCCTTACATATACAATCTTACCTCATACTTCTCAGAATTAAGCCATCTGCTTAGACTAAACTTATTTTTTTAATGAAAGCTAAAAAAGCAATTGTTGATAAGTAGCTCAAAATATTGACTCTCCCAGGTAAGTTTGATGTTTTTGTTTTTGTTTTTGTTTTTTTTTCAAAAAAAATGTTGGAAGTTGATGGCATTATGACAATTCATTGGTGAGGGAGGGTGGGGTAGCATGATGATAAAGTATGTGAGTGTGTATGTGTGTGTGTGTGTGTGTGTGTGTGAGAGAGAGAGAGAGAGAGAGAGAGAGAGAGAGAGAGAGAGAGAGAGAGAGAGAGAGAGAGT